>NC_090729.1:74651018-74719415 GCF_036898095.1 Palaemon carinicauda
GCAGAGAGAGAGAGAGAGAGAGAGAGAGAGAGAGAGAGAGAGAGAGAGAGAGAGAGAGAGAGAGATGAATATATGTGGGTGACCGAGGACATTACCAGGGGTGTCCAAAATGAATGTCCTGATGATGCAGGTTTGATTGACTTGGGAGGTTGGGACATAAAAGAAGTCCGAGAGGGACAGAAAAAAGAGGAATGGATGGAAAGAGTTCGAGCAGTGATTAAAGGGGAATCGGAGAGTTATCCATCATTTCTGAATGTGCCTCGTGAGAAATTTTTTATTGAAAAAGATATCTTATATTGTTCTTACGAGAAGAGGGGAGAGGAATTTTGTGCACGGGTAGTTCATCCACCCTCTTTAATTAAACGAGCCATCCACATTGTACATGCAAGTCCGTATGCAGGGCATTTAGGGATTGATAGAACATTAAGGAGAGCACGTGAATCCTTTTGGTTAGGAATGAAAAAATCTATGGAGAATTACATAAAAGGTTGTCATGCTTGTAACTGTTTCAAAGAACATAAAAACACTGTACTGGAAGCCAGAAAGTGGCCCGTGATTCCTATTAAATTTTATAGAGTTCATATGGATGTAGTAGGACCATTTCCTACTGGGTTAACACAACATAAGTATATATGTGTATTTGTGGATGCATTTACTCGGTACACTCATATTTACGCAATTGTAGATAAATCGGCAAATTCATTAGCCCGGGCGCTGTGTTCTTTCATTACTAGGTTTGGTTGCCCGAAAATTTTGATAAGTAATAATGGTCTCGAGTTTATAGATAAGGTGGTGAAATCGGTCATGGACTTGATGAAAATTGAACACTTTTCAGTGACCACATATAGGCTTTCAGCAAATGGATTATTCGAACCGCATAATAGGGAAGAAGTGCAAATTTTACGTCACTTAGTGGCTGATGACCCCCTTCATTGGCACGCCATGCTTCCTACAGCTGAGCTAGCTTTGAACATTGCATATAATGCTTCGCTCAGGGACACGCCTTTCTTTTTAGTGTATGGACAGGATCCTGTGTTACCATATACGGTACTCATTAATTCGCAACAATTGCCAAATTATTCAACTGAGCAATACCGAGTATAATTATTAAATCTATTGAGGAGAGCAATGAACACCACTGAAAGGTTTTTGAAAAGAGCTAATGAAAATCACAGCTCAAAGTATGATGGTCGGTTTAAAACCGCACCGGTAAAAGTATTTGTGGGCGATCGTGTGTATTTAAAACTATTACAACCTAGGAAACACAAACTAGAGCCACCGTATTTGGGTTCGTATCGAGTAAAGATGGTTAAATCTAACACAGTTGTGATACAAAGCATTATTAATAGCGCAGTGTCTGAACATCACCAGGCACACATACATGTGGTGCCTGAAGAGGTAGTTTTCAAAAGTGTTCCTCCTTACCCCTGCATACGTGACATCCCTTTAGTTGATGAGTAGAAATTTTGTTTTCCTTTACTGTTGTTGTTTGAACAGACCTCATTTCTTCTTTTGATGTGTTTTGAATAAACTTGATGATAACAATGTCTTCTTACCTCATTTCTTCCTTTGACGTGTTTTAAATAAACTTGATGATAACAATGTGTTCTTATGTTGATGCTTAATGTATACATAAAATGTTGTGGTAATTTTGCTGAGTGTGGCATTACGTATAACATTGCTGAGTGAACCTAAAAAAAATCAGAGGTTAAATAGGTCAGGTGAGATCCGTCAGGCGTATGCTGTATTATTCATGTATTTATATGATTCCTGGTTGCTGGGGCTGGGGCAGTTCCCAAATGGCAAGTGACTGCGGGATTAAAGTTCAGCCTTGAGGATAGGCAGTGTTAGAGAAGGTGTAGATATGAATACCTTATACTTAATGTTATAAGAGAAGGACAGGAAGATGAATGATTTTCTCGGGAAAACGGCTAGTGGCCACCGATTGAAAGTTGCAAGTGCAAGTGTTTTAGTGATTTAAATAAATGGCGAAACGGTGGTGGTGAGTTGTGTTGCGAAATTGTGCCGTAAACCCGGACAAGTAAAATCGAGGGATGAAGGAATATCTATGCCTACCCCTGTCCCGCCCAAGAAGCAAGTATTGGCCGCAACCAGAGAGAGTTATTGATGAGGTTGTGTAAAACTGATGTTATGATTTTTTTTGCTTTGGGTATTCTGTATTTTAGTTGTAGAGGTCTTAAGAAGAAATGAGTGGAATTATTTATATTGTATTGTGTACATTTTTTCATGGAATATTTCAATTTTTATTTTTTTTTGTGGAAGATGTGTTATTTTTTTTGGTGATTTCTATATACATGTATTTTTTGTTGCTTTTCTGTTTAGTACATGCCATACCTATTCCAGGTCGGAGTGACCTCCATATATCATAGACTAGTGAGGGCGAGTGCGCACCTCCTCCTGGACTGAGGAGCTTGGGGGGGGGAGAGTAATGTCCTAATTCATGTATATATGTGTGTGTTGTCCATCAAGCTAAATGAACTCAATGTTCATGAGTATTCCACAAAAACCTATGTCTCAGCTTGTTATTGTAAAAGATTGCATTTTGGTAGCAAAGGGAGTTCATTTGCATTTGGGCACTCGAGTTGACAAGTCCCTCACCTGAGAGGGTAGTTGTGTACAGTGTACTTACGAACGAACCGTTTGAAATAAATGAAAAAAACCCATATTCCGACGTCTCATTATCTGTAAACATGGGTCATACATATACAAAGTGGAACCTCTACATACGATTGCCTTTACATACGATTGATCCAACATCCGAAGTAAAATTCCATACGAGTTGAATTTTCTCGAAGCGTCGGTTGTAGTTTCTAGTTTATGCCGGTAGATGGCACCACGTCGGAGGGATCGCCATTGAGCGTCGCGTCGGTTACTTCTCTGTTCTCGTGCGCATCATGTGGTTGTCCTCTGTTCGGTCCATTATTAACAGTGCTTATTATCTTCCTTTTCTCACGATTCGTTTTGGATTTTACGTATAATCATGGGTCCTAAGAAGCTTAGTTTCGGTACAGATATTAGTAGTGGTGAGAAAAGGAAGAAGGCAATGCTTTCATTAGAATTGAAGCAAGAAATTATAGAAAAACTTGAGCACGGTGTGCGTGTGAGTGATCTGGCTAAACAATATGGCCTGAATATGTCTACGATCTCGACGATCATCTAGCAGAAGGAAGCAATTAAAGCAGTAAAACCATCAAAGGCAATCATCATTATTTCAAAACATCGCAGCCCTACCCTGGAAGCGATGGAAAACCTTTTGTTAATATGGATAAGGACAAAGAGATTGTTGGCAATACTACCACTGAAACGATCATTTGTGAGAAGGCCAGCGCTGTCTATTGTGACTTGAAGGTGGCAAGTTCTGGGGGTGACGCGGGGGAGAGTTCAACAGATCCTACGACGGAGGAATTCAAGGCCTCTCCCGGTTGGTTCGAGAAATTTAAGAGACGGACTGGGATTCATTCAGTTGTTTGGCACGGAGAGGTTTTAAGTTCGGACACCATGGGTGCTAACAATTTTGTCAAGAAGTTTGAAAAAATCGTGGAGGATGAAGGCTATGTAGAGCAGCAAGTTTTCAATTGTGATGAAACCGGTCTGTTTTGGAAAAAGATGCCTAGTTGAACATACATCACCACCAAAGAGAAGAAAATGCCTGGACATAAGCCTATGAAGGATCGGTTGACTCTTGCCCTATGTGCCAATGCCAGCGGGGACTGCAAAATAAAGCCGTTATTGGTTTATCATTCCGAAAACCCTAGGGTATTTAAGGTAAATAGGACTAATAAGGACATGCTGCATGTTTTCTGGCATGCTAATTCAAAGTCTTGGGTTACTAGGCATTTCTTTGTTGAATGGGTAAACCAAGTTTTCGGCCCTGCTGTCAAGAAGTACCTTCAGAAGAGGAATTTGCCTTTAAAGTGCTTGCTTTGCTAGGATAAGGCTCCCGCTTACCCCCCAGGACTCGAAGATGATATCATCGACCAGTCCAAGTTCATCAGAGTCCTATATCTTCCACCGAACACCACCCCTATCCTCCAGTCCGTGGACCCGCAAGTCATCTCTAATTTTAAGAAGCTCTACACCAAGCACTTATTTAAGCAGTGCTTTAATGTCATGCAAAGCACCAACTTAACTTTGTGTGAATGTTGGAGGAGCCATTTCAATATTGTGCACTGCTTGAAGATCATAGATTAGTCTTGGGAGGGAGTAACTCGACAGACACTGAATTCTGCGTGGAAGAAACTTTGGCCTGTTGCTGTTTCTCCCAGAGATTTTGAAGGTTTTAGCCCCGAGCCTGAACTTGTGCTTGCCGTCGAGGAAGACGTAGAAGAGATTGTATCCCTTGGCAAGTCTATGGGTCTGGAGGTCGATGAAGATGACATCACCGAACTCGTCGAGGAGCATCATGAAGAGCTCACCACCCAGGAACTCAAGGAGCTGCATGCCATGCAGAATGATGAGTTCCAAGTGCAGTTGAGTGAGTCGGAGGACATCGAGGAGGTAGACCACATCTTAAGTTCGGCTGAAATAAAAGAGATGTTAGAACATCATCAACACATGGTTGACTTCATTGATAAGTATCACCCACAGAAACTTCAGGTTTGCCATGTAGTTTCGCAATTCGATGATGTCTGCTTAACCCATTTCAGAAAAATTCTGAAAAGCCGTACCAAGCAACTTTCTCTCAATAGTTTCTTTAAAAAATCTACGAAGGGGTCTAGTGATCGTGATGAAGAGAAAAAAAGTGAAGCAAAGAAAACTAAGATTGAATTGAATGAAAGTGAAAAATTAATAATAAAAAAAAAAATGTAAAAATTTTGAAATAAAAAATAAAAAAAGAATAAATAAGGTACGTTGGGTTAAAGTTCACGTAGTGTAAGTTAGAGTAAGTTACGGTACGTTATCACAGTCACCATCTCTACCTCCTCGCCGACCGTCCGTCTCCTCCTACGTAGCAAAGCCTAAACTTGCGTTGGCCTTTCTCTAAGGTAAAGTGACAATAAAAACCCCTTTTTTATTTATCATTTCTTTATAATTATTATTTTTTACATCTCTATTATACAATGCTATTGTATTATATTTATGTGTAATTATGTGTAGTAATTTATTGAGGGGTTATCATTGGTTTTTGGGCTGTAGAACGAATTATACGAATTACAGTGAATTCTTATGGGAATATTCGCTCCAACATACGAATTAAGATCGTATGTACAGGTTCCACTGTGTATATATATATATATATATATATATATATATATATATATATATACATATATACATATATACATATATATACATATATATATATATATATATATATATATATATATATATATATATATATATATATACATGTATATATATGCATGTATATTTATAATATATATATATATATATATATATATATATATATATATATATATATATATATATACATATATGTAATATTATATATATATATATATATATATATATATATATATATATGCACATATATGAATATATATAATATACATATATTTATATATGTACTGTGTATATATATATATATATATATATATATATATATATATATATATATATATATATACATATATGTATATATATATTTATATATATACATATATGTATATATATATATTTATATATACATATATATATATATATATGTATGTATATATATGAATATATATATATATATATATATATATATATATATACATATATATATATATATATATATACACAGTATATATATGTATATATATAGACATATATATAAGTATATATATATAAATATATATATATATATATATATATATATATATATATATATATACTGTACAATACTTTGTTGTTAAAGGTTTTCTATGGTTGATGTATATAACATTGGTAATGCATTACTCCGTATCATCATCATCATCTCCTATGTCTATTGACACAAAGGGCTTCGGTTAAATTTTGCCAGTCTTCACTATCTCTAGCTTTTAATTCAATACTTCTTCATTCATCATCTATTTCTCGTTTCATAGTCCTCAGCTATGTAGGCCTGGGTCTTCCAACTCTTTTAGTGCCTTCTGGAGCCCAGCTGAACGTTTGGTGAACTAATCCTTCGTGGCAAGTGCGAAGAGCATGCCGTAACCATCTCAATCTACCCCTCATCATGATTTCTTCCACATATGGCACTCGAGTAATCTCTCTCATATGTTCATTTCTAATCCTGTCCTGCCATTTAACTCCCACTATCCTTCTGAGGGCTTTGACCTCGAATCTACTAAATTTATTGGAGATTGTTTCATTGTCATACCTTGACTCATGCTCATAGAGTAACACCGATCTCTCTAAACCAATATATAATCTTATATGTAATTTCAGAATATTTTATTTCCTAATTTTACTCAATGTAGCTATTGCCTGATTTGCTTTTTTCAATCTTTCACTAAACTCTAATTCTAAAGACCCTGTATTGGAGATCATAGTTCCTAAATAATTCAATGATTTTACCTCATTAATCCTTTCTCCTTCCAATGATATTTCATCTTCCATTGTATACTCTGTTCTCATCATCTCTGTCTTTCTTCTACAGCAATACCTTGAGATACGAATGCACTAACATATGATTTTTTGAAATACCATGATACATTGTATCTATATGATGCCCTAAGATACAACGATTTTTCTGAGATACAATTCCAAAATTTGCGTGACGCCATCGGTTTAGCTTTTTGATCTCGTGCATTAAAACTCTGTTGATGGACCTTTATGCTTATGGGGGTGTAGACCCAAATGGTATTTTTCCTTTGTTTTTTATAAAGACTGCAGATTTCTTAGCTCTAAAGTTATCTGTTATTTTGCGCAAGTTAACAAGAAGAGGAGCTTTTAGCAATTGTTGGAGAATTGGTAATGTTACTCCTCTATGTAAATGTGTTTGCTGTAGCTTAAGTACAACTGATTACCGCCCACTTTTCATAATTCCCATATTATCTAAAGTTTTTGAGCGTCTTTTGGCAAAATGTCTTAGTAGGTTTGCTAGGTTCCCTAGTTTGCAATTTGGTTTTGGTAAAGGGCTTGGAGCATGTGATGCCCTTCTCACAATCTCCAATGCTGTACAGAAAGCCCTTGATGGTGGTCAGGAAGTTTGTATAATTTTCAAACTCAAACAGTTGAGAGTGGGTGTGTCGTTTCTTAGCATCATTAATGAACTTTTAAGTAATAGATCGCAAAGAGTTGTTGATGGGTACCGTAGTGAGTATAGGAATGTGATATCTGGTGTAGTGTTTTTGGCCCATTACGTTTCATAATATATACACATGACGTGTGTTTTAGTCTAGAAAACAAGCTTGTTGCATATGCAGATGATGCTACTCTCTTTGCATCAATTCCATCTCCTGAATGTAGATCTGGGGTTGGTTAATCCCTTAATAGAGATCTAGCTAAATTTAGTGCATGGTGCAAATTATGGGGCATGAAGTTGAATCCTAACAAAACTCAAAGTATGATTGTAAGTAGGTCAAGGACCGTGGCTCCTCAACATCTGGATCTCAGCATTGATAATGTTTCTTTAACTTTGTATGACTTAAAATTTTAGGTGTGACCCTCAACAGCAAATTTACTATTGAGAAACACATTAGGTCTGTGTCTTCTTCAATTGCACAAAATTTGGCTTATTGAGAAAGTCTTTCAAGATTTTTGGTGATCAATCTATTCAGAAGTGTTTTAATTATTTCATTTTACCTTGTTTCGAGTATTGTTCTCCTGTCTGGTCTTCAGCTGCTGATTCTCAACTTAATTTGTGGGACAGGAACTTATGGTCTATTAAATTTCTTACTCATGATCCGGATATTAATCTCTTGCACCGTTGTTTAATTAGTTCATTATGCATGGTGCATGAGATTTTTTTATAATTCTGACCATCCTTTGCATTTAGATCTTCCCGGACAGTTCCATCCTGTTTGTAATACAGTATTGGGTGTGCAGTTAATTCTAATAGCCAGGTCTTCTACATCATGAGGCTCAATGCTACATAATACTCTACAAATTTAATTCCATCTGTGACCAAGTTGTGGAATGATCTTCCTAATCGTGTAGTTGAGTCAGTTGAACTTGAAAAGTTCAAACTCGCAGCAAAGGTTTTTATGTTGAATAGGCTTACTTATGTCGTTTTATATTTTATATATCAAATATCTGTTTTAATGTTGTTAATGTTTTTAAAATCTTTTCTTTTAGTTTTCCATTACTTATATTGTTTATTTATTTCCTTATTTCCTTTCCTTACTTGACTATTTTCCCTGTTGGAGCCCTTGGGCTTATAGCATTGTACTTTTCCAACTAGGGTTGTAGGTTAGATATTAATGATGATAATAATCGGCTACCCGAGTCGATCCGAATGTTCACTCTGCACCCGAGGTTACCCGAACTTCTCTCTCCTAGTGTGTATGTTGTCGTCGTATAGAAAACATTGTGTTGTTGTGTGTTTACGATTCTCGTTTGTTTTCATCTATTTTATTAACATTTGTTAACATTTATTGCGTGAACCATGCATCCTAAGTCTAAGGATAAGGATGGGGATAAGAAAAAATCAAGAAAATGATCTCGATAGAAATAAAGCATGAGATAATAGGAAAGCATTAACGAGGTGTGAAAATCTGTGATTTGGCCACTGAATATGGCCGAAATGCATCTTCCATATCCCCCATTCTCAAACAAAAGGACGCAATAAAGAAGGTGCAGCTTTCTAAAGGCCTAACTATTATGTCAAATTTGTGTTCTGATTTGCATAATGAGATGGATTATTCAACCTTTTCAGTTGTGTATAATCTTGCCGCTCTCTACAGCTATCATATTGTGTTTGTGTGCTCTGGTAGCCTTGCTTATCACCCTCCCTCCCTCCTGGCATGCATCCCATACGCTGCTAGTGTTCGCCTAGGCGGTGAGTGCAGGTTATTTTTTTTGTTTTTTACTCATTCTTAAAAAATGAAAGCCTTAAATATTAAGCATTCAGTATGCTCATACAATGTTTTAATTGTGTTTATCTTGCCGCTTTCTACAGCTACCACATTGTATATGTGTGTGTGCGTGGTAGCCTTGCTTCTCTCCCTTCCGCCTCCTTGCATGCATACTGTACGCTATCACTTGCCTAGGCGGTGAGTACAACTCTATTTTTTCTATTGTTTTTATTAACATTTATTATTGTATAACAATTTCCTGGTCATTACTGTTGTATTATCTTTCTTTAGTGATTGTTGAGTGTAATTTGAGCTTGTTTTGGGTAAATTTCTTACCCTGGGAGCGGATTTATTGTTTCTTTTAATTCAAATGGGAATAATTATCTTGAGATGCGATTATTTTGAGATACGTCGGCTGTCATGGAACGAATTAAATTTGTAACTTAAGGTATTACTGTATTTATCTTCAGCCCAACTTCGTGTTAAATTTCATACATTCTGGTAAGCAAGCATTGCAAATCCTGTGGTGTTCTGCTAACAAGGACAGCATCATCAGCATACTCTAGGTCTGCTAAATTCCTATCACCAATCGAATCCAATCCTTTTCCAACATCTCCGACCGTTCTATGCATTACAAATTCCATGAGGAGGATAAACAACATAGGTGACAACATATTCCCTTGGAGTTCTCCGCTTTCACTGGAAATTCATTTGATAAGAATCCATTAACATTAACTTTTTACTTGCTATGCTCATAAACAGACTTAATCAAATTTACATATTTAAGAGGAATTCCATAATAACGCAGAACTCTCCACAAAATTGACCAGTGTACACTATCAGAGGCTTTTTCATAGTCCTCAAATACCATCAAAAGGTGATTTCTATATTCCACGCATTGCTCTACAACATGGCTCAAAATGAAATTTTGGTCAGTGCAACTTTTTCTTTTACTAAATCTCTTTAGTTTTTTGAGGATAGATTCGACTTCAAACACATTGAATTCATTCATGGGCACATCAAGGTCTTCATCAGCTTCAGGTATATCAATCAAACCATTCCTTTCATATCTCCTATTCATCACCTCACTAAAGTGTTCCATTCAACGTTGTCTTTCTTCATCTTCTGTTGCTATAACAGCCATCTCTCTTTTTGATGGGTGTATGCTTCTTTTTTTTTCCCAGTCGAGATGTCAATAATTCTACGAGCAATTCTTACATCATAGCCATTTCCTGAATTCATAGCTTTGTCAGCCTCATCTGCTTTACTGTCTAAATATTCTCTCCAGTCATTCCTTGCTTTTCTTTTGACCTCGCTGTCAATACTGGAAAACTTAGCATGCTCTACCCTGTAATTTTCATCACTGCCTCAAAAGCTTTCAACAATCAATTTCTGTCTCTGTCTTCTTTTTATAGTATCCTTAGTATCATTTGATATCCATGGTTTTTACTGCGTACAGATTGCCCATTTTAAACATTTTCATGTATATGAGCTCTGGGTATGATTAGATATTGTACTAGCAACTATTATCTGCTAAATTTGTTAGGTCCTTAGCTTATGGGATACCCGTGTACATTAATGGGTTTGTACTGAAAAAAAAAATTGGTTTACATAAAATTATAGTTTTAGATTTGCTTTGTTCTTTGTCTAGCAAATTTTAATAATTGCATACACCACCTTGTCATATAGGTACTACAGAAACTGAAGGTGGATTTGACAAAAGGGAGTTCATATCCTAGTGGAAAATACTACAGCACCATACCCAATTATCACTAATTGATAATCCATGCAATAGTGTCTTGAAAAGTAAAATGGCTTTTAAAATTGATTGGTCTTATGGACCCGACTTTTAAAAAAATATATATATATATATATAGATTTATTTCTTTCAGGAAATTTCAGTGTAGAAGTCATCACAGAACGTTGTAAAGGGTTGGAACGTTTTATGAATTTTGTTTACGCGGAAGATGTTTTAAGACGCACAGCTGTTTTCTCAAACTTGTTGTATGGCCAAGAAACCAAGAAGACAGACAACCTTCTTCTTCACTCTGAGTTTGAGGAAGCCTGTCCACTTCTAGAGAGGACATACATTCTCCTGCAAGGGCTTCACTGGGACACAGGTCTTGTTCTGAGGATTTTATGCCAGTGGATTGTAAGTCTTCATTATGTCTGTGAGTATGAAAGATCTTGCCAGTTGGCTGAGATTGCCATGGCCAAATTCATGGCTCCAGGGAACAAGAAAGTCAAGAAAGAACTTTTCTTGCCATTTTTAAATTTTTGTAATACTTTATGGAGAACATTAGGAAAAGATCGGTCTCTCATCCGGGCTGAAATGGAACGGACGCAGAGTCTCAGAAAAAAGGAAGATGGTGTTCCTAATTTACTTGATTTACTGCGAGATGAAATTGCTTTGAGGACTCTTCATTAATCAATAATTACCTACTTAGTTATCTGGTAAATTAATCCATCCCCATTACTGATCAAATAAGTTTTGGAAATTGCAGGAAAACTTTCTTCTTAGTACATAAAGATAGCTTATTAAAAGGTTGCTTAGGAAAGATATACACTCATTCTCTCATAATATTGGTTAGAAAGATATGGTATATTCAGTAGTTTTAGTTTATATGATTCTCTCACTTGATACTTGTGTTTAGGCTGTCAAAGTTTTAGGTAGGAAATTAAATTGAATGTGTTTGGAATATACATTTAAATCCCCAATGTATTGTTAAAAAAATTTTCCTTATTTCATATAATACTTTATTACATATAGAGAATTTCAAATTGGTTTGTTCTGTAACTGGAATACAAACCTACGCTATTCATTAGAGGTATTACTTTCGGCAAAGCTGAAAGGACGAACTATTAAAATTTAGCGAGGGTTAACTACCCATCCTGCTAGTTAGCGGGGGTAGCTCGCTACCATTCCCACTTATACACCTGTGACTGAGCCTACTTTTGCTTTTGGCTTGGATGATGAACGGTCATTGCCTCTCTTCATCCTCGTAAATGTTTGGACTGCCATTAATGCTTTTTTTCTTTTTCTTTCCAGTGTGTGTGTGTGTGCGTTGACTTCTACCAGCCATGCGTACCTGCCCTGGTCCTAAGGGCCGCTCCTGCGGTACCTTCATGTCCGCCGAGGACACTGATCCTCACACCCTTTGTCCTACCTGAAGAAGTCAATGGTATGATATGTCTAATAATTGTTTTGAGTGTCGGGAGTAGTCTGCCTCCTAGTGGGAAAGGTTTGGGCAACGGCGAAAGAAGAAATCTAACCGGAACTCTTCTCTTTTTTAGGTTTCTTCAAAGCAGAAGAAACCCAAGGCTGCTTTTGCTTCCCGACATTCCTCCGAAGGTCCAGCTTGTTCGGCCTCCTTTGGGGGACTATCGAGTAGTACCACAGGCCACTTAACTTCTGGACAACCTCGGTCCTTGAGAGACGGTGTTGTTCCCCTAGCGAAGCCTCCTCCCCTGCCTCTCCCCCCGTGGGGATCCATGTCACTTTCTCCTCTTTTACTGGTTTGGCCATCCTTGGGGTTACCGGGTCTGCCCTCCAAGGAGGCCCTGCTGCAGCTACTTCGCCATGGTGCTAGTGCGCAGCGTTCGTCAACATCGGAGTTGGATCCTCTGGCCCTTGTCAACATTGTGATATCGAAGGTGTCGTCTGCTGACCTGCCTGCTGACGTTTCTTCCTCTTCTGCCCTTGCTGAATACTGCGCTTCTCCCCTGCATAACATCCTTCGAGGGGGGAAGCTAAGTCCTTGGCACATTTCTCCTGCTAGTGTTTCTTCCTCTCAAGGGAGTTCGCTCATAGAGACTCCTCTTATGAGGACTGCTGCTGACGGTCGGCTTGCTGATCTTCCGGTCCCTAGACGGCATCACTGTGGTCGTCATTCCTGATGTTCTTGCTCTTCTCTTCGCCTGAGAGGTGCTCCTTTGCCATCAGTGAAGAGGCACCTCATCACACTCCTCCTCCTCGTAGGAGCCTCCTCGTCCGAAGTCTAATGCTTCCCGACCTACGCCTGCCTCCGGACCTTCTCCTGACGCAGCTGCTAGTCCACAAACCTGGGTTCAGGACTCTCTGCCCGTGGATCGCTCGTGATCCCTCTCGGAGGATGTTCGTCCTTCAGAAGGAGTCATCCTCTCTCCAGCTCGTCATCTTCTTGCGTGCCAACCTTTGACTCGCCGACCTCCTGCTCGTCCATCTCCTCCTCTTTCTCCTGGTTCCCGACTCCCTACCGCTCGTCACTCTCCATCTCGCTGTCTGCCTGCGCGCCAATTGCCTACACATCATTCACTTGCGTGGGTTTCTCCTGCTCATCCCAATGATCCTGTTCGTCGTGCTCCTTCCGACCATCGTAAGCCAACGCGTGTCTCGCCAATGTGTCGGTCGCCAACGTGTCGGGATCCCACCATGCACTGTTCCTTCTAGCAATGCGCTGCTTTCTAACATCGATTGCCCAGCCGCCTGACTGCTGCCCATCGCCAAACCTTGAGTAAATTGCCGGGAGTTTCCTCTGTCGGCGCTCGCCAACACAAGCACTTGCCACGTCAGCAGTCGCTCATGCGTCAGCGCGCGTCAACAGATCATCAGGCAGTGCATTTCCATCGTCATCCAACACGTCAATCGCCGCCTACGCGTCAACATTCTCTGACGCGTCACCCTGCACCATCTCGCCAATGCTCTCCAGCTCAGCAATGATCTCCAGCTCATCAGTATTCGCCAACAAGCCAGCGCTCGCCAACGTGCAAGTTTGGCTACACTCCAGAGCTCTCATCTGCGTCAACTGTCACCGGTTAGGCAACGCTTGCCAATACACGCCCACCAGACCATCATTCCTCTCACTTAGGAAGGGCAGAGTCTTAGTCCAAAGGTCCTCATCGCCCCATTCCCCTCCCTACAAACGCATTACAGTCATCGCCCCATTCCTCTCCCCACAAGCGCATTACAGCATGACTGCTGGGGAAATAGGGAGAGGGCACTTCTGGGGAATTTAAAATTCCAAAGTTACCGGCACCCAATGTGGTCCCACGTTATCCATTGGTTCCAGAGAAGACTCCTGAAAGGGAACCTTTGGTTTCCTTCCCTTCAGGTAATCTATCCGACAGCTCCAGTGTCAGCAAATAGCTCTGGTTTGGCACCATTGTCAGGGCAATTGTGCAAGCTTTCGGGCCTGCCCTCTCAGCCTGCTCCTTGGAAGCCTCTGTGAGCCTCCAATATCCTTCGGCCCCAGCGGATGCTCGGGAAAGAACCTGGGCTCTCTCTCCACTGGAGAGGAAAAGAGGAGTCCCGGATACCGACTCACCTTCTAGGGTGAAACTGACTCCTGTGAGGCCATCAACAACAAGGTTGAACCTCCCCGGTCCTCCTTCCACCCGCTCTTGCTCACCGACACCTCAGCCAAGGGAACCTCATGAGGAACCTGTTCCAATCTCATCCCTACCACCTTCAGAAGAAGACTCTCCTTGTGGCGAGAGCACAATGCCTCCAGAAGAAACCAGGAAAGCCAAACCATTCAGGCCTTCCATGCTGGAAACTTAGCTTCTTCCTCGCTAGGAGTTGAGAGACTCCAAAAAGTTGCCCATCGTCATCCAACATGTCAATCGCCGCCTACGCGTCAACATTCTCCGACGCATCTGCCTGCACCATCTTGCCAACGCTTGCCAGCTCGGCAACGATCGCCAGCTCGCAAGTGTTCGCCCACACTCCAGAGCTCTCCTTAGCGTCAACCGTCACCGGTTAGGCAACGCTCGCCAATACATAGACGATGGCCAACACGTAGGCATGCACCACAACTTTGGGAAGCGCATACAAAAGTCAACATTCATCATCCTCCGCCGACTTCCAAGAAGTCCCGCCATCAGATGGAGTAACAGGTTGGTGTTCACAAGGAAAAGGGGCAGGAGCAGAAAAGTAGGTTTTTGCCTTCCAAACCATCACGCCTCTCACCTAGAAAGGGCAGAGTTTTAGTTCAAAGGTCTCCATTGTCCCATTCCCCTCCCCAGAAATGCATTACAGCATGACCGCTGGGGAAAGAGGGAAGGGGCACTTCCGGGGAATATAAAATTCCAATGTTACCAGTACCCAAGGCTAACTCACGTTATCCAATGGTTCTAGAGAAGACTCCTCAAAGGGAGCCTTTTGTTTCCTTCCCTTCAGGGGGATCTGTCCGACAGCACCAACATCAGCAAACAGCCCCGGTTCAGCGCCATCGTCAGGGCAGTTGTTCAAGCTTCCGGGCCTGCCCTCTCAGCCCGCTCCTCGGAAACCTCTGTGAGCCTCCAACATCCTTCGCCCCCAGCGGATGCTTGGCAAAGAACCTCATCTGTCTCTCCCTTGGAGAGGAAAAGAGAAGTCCCGGATACCGACTCAAGTTTTAGGGTGAAATTGACTCCTGTGAGGCCATCAACAACAAGGCTGAACCTTCCTAGTTCTCTTTCCACCCGCTCCTGCTCACCAACACCTCAGCCAAGGGATCCTCGTGAGGAACCTGTTCCAGTCTTCTCCCTACCACCTTCGTAAGAAGAATCCCCTCATGGCTAGAGTACCACTCCTCCAGAAGCAACCAGGAAAGCCAGACCATTCATACCTCCCATGCTGGAAACTTAGCTTCTTCCTCGTAAGGAGTCAAAAGACTCCAAAACGTTGCCGAAGTCCTCTTCAAGGACCTCCAGACCTGCAGGAACAGTCAGTCACCTTAGAGACGACTGCGACCCCCCGTGAGACGAGCTCTAGGTGGTGGACGAAGGAGACTTCGCTGCCAGTCCCACTTCGGAGGGGGAACAGAAAGAGTCAGAACACGCCTTTTGACAGGTATCGACTCTGATGAGGGCTCTTAATGGGTTTCTGACTCAGAGATACCCCCCACAAGAAGGCAAAGACAGTCTTAGACCTTGTCTTCGGCACCCAGAAGCCCACAAAGTCAAGTGCAGCTTTGCCTTGGTCTCAGGGGTTGAAGAGTGCCTGGGTTAAGATCGCCGAACAGCTCTCCGAGTTCTCCTCCTCCCTTTGTTCGGGCTCCTCCACCAAATTCCTCCCACCTCCTCGCGTTTAGCAAAGGAGGTATTACGAGGTCTTGGACAAGCCTCAACCAGCTCTTCCACCCCACCATTCCCTGGAAGAGCTGACTAAGGAGATCTCCGTAGAGAGACTCTCCAGGCGTCAGGTCGTGTTCTCGGTGACAGAGATCCTCAATCAAGAGAATGTTGTGAAGTATGCCAGGCAGGCTACTTTGTGGCTAGATCTATGGTTGGGGTCCTTGGGAATCCTGGTATGGACCAAGGACTTCTCCAAAGAAAGTACCAGGAAGGCTATGGAAACCTTCCTCCTCTCAGGTACCCGGACCATCGAGTTCCTGGCCCACCAAGTATCGAACTTGTGGTCCAACACTATCCTCAAACATAAGGACTCGGTATCCGAGAGATTCCATCAGCAGGTCCTTAGTGCTGAGATCGCGAGGCTCAGGAACTCCTCTCTCAAGGGTTCTTGGTTGTTTGATCCTAGGGATGTTGAGCAGGCTGCAGAGAGGTGGAGGAAGTCCCACCAGTACTCTCCTTCATAGAGCCTTGACATCCTGGCCCTACAGACCACCAGCTCCTCCACAGCCTAACCAGCCCAAAACCTCGACGAATAAGACAGCAGCAAAGAAATGGGTGTATAAAAAGCCCTTTCCTTCCAAAGACAAGAAAGGCTCAAAGTCCCCCAGGGGAGGAAAATATCTTAGAGGGAGCGGCTGCAGCCACAAACGCTAGGATAGGAACTCCCCCTGCTTGTCCACCAGTGGGGGAATGCGCACAAAGTTGCTGGAACAGGTGGAAGCAACTTGGGGCCGATCCCTGGACAGTCTCCATGATTCGTTCTGGGTATCGCATCCCGTTCATGTCATCTCTCCCTTCCCTGATCAAGGATCCAGTATCGATAGACTCCTTTGCGATGGGATCAGCAGCAAAGGGGCTAGCCCTATAGACAAACGTCCAAACCATGTTGGAGAAGGGTGCTCTCCAAAAGGTCTTCAATGACTCCACAGGCTTCTTCAGTTGACTCAGTCATATGAAAAAGGCATCTAGAGGCTGGAGACCAGTCATTGACCTCTCAGCTCTGAACAAGTTTGTCAAACAAACTTTTTTCTTTAGGGAGATGGCAGACACGGCCAGACAAGCGGTAAGACCACAGGACTTCATGTGCATACTAGACCTAAAGGACGCTTACTTCCAGATCTCAATCCATCCGTCTTCAAGGAAGTATCTAAGATTCAGCCTAGACAACAGAAATACCAGTTTGGGGTATTGTACTTCAGTCTTTCCTCGGCACCCGAAGTCTTCACCTGAGTGTTTGCCCTAGTGTCATCTTGGGCACACAGAATCGGTATCCGTCTCCTCTGTTATCTGGACAACTAGCTGATTCCCCCTTCGGAGGGGGAACAGAAAGAGTCAGAACACGCCTTTTGGCAGGTACCGACTCTGATGAGGGCTCTCGATGGGTTTCCGACCCAGAGATACCCCCCACAAGAAGGCAAAGACAGTCTTAGACCGTGTCTTCGGCACCCAGAAGCCCACGAAGTCAAGTGCAGCTTTGCCTTGGTCTCAGGGGGTGAAGAGTGCCTGGGTTAAGATCGCCGAACAGCTCTCCGAGTTCTCCTCTTCCCTTTGTTCGGGCTCCTCCGCCACATTCCTCCTACCTCGCGTTCAGCAAAGGAGGTATTACGAGGTCTTGGACAAGCCTCAACCAGCTCTTCCACCCCACCATTCCCTGGAAGAGCTGACTAAGGAGATCTCCGTAGAGAGACTCTCCAGGCGTCAGGTCGCGTTCTCAGTGACAGAGATCCTCAATCAAGAGAAGGTTGTGAAGTATGCCAGGCAGGCTACTTTGTGGCAAGATCTATGGTTGGGGTCCTTGGGAATCCTATTATGGACCAAGGATTTCTCCAAAGAAAGTACCAGGAAGGCTATGGAAACCTTCCTCCTCTCAGGTACCCGGACCATCGAGTTCCTGGCCCACCAAGTATCGAACTTGTGGTCCAACACTATCCTCAAACATAGGGACTCGGTATCCGAGATCCATCAGTAGGTCCTTAATGATGAGATCGCAAGGCTCAGGAACTCCTCTCTCAAGGGCTCTTGGTTGTTTGATCCTAGGAATGTTGAGCAGGCTGCAGAGAGGTGGAGGAAGTCCCACCAGTACTCTCCTTCATAGAGCCCTGACATCCTGGCCCTACAGACCACCAGCTCTTCCACAGCCTAACCAGCCCAAAACCTCGACGAATAAGACAGCAGCAAAGAAAGGGGTGTATAGAAAGCCCTTTCCTTCCAAACACGAGAAAGGCTCAAAGTCCCCCAAGGGAGGAAAATATCTTAGAGGGAGCAACTGCAGCCACAAACGCTAGGATAGGCACTCCCCCTGCTTGTCCACCAGTGGGGGAATGCGTACAAAGTTGCTGGAACAGGTGAAAGCAACTTGGGGCCGTTCCCTGGACAGTCTCCATGATTCGTTCTGGGTATCGCGTCCCATTCATGTCATCTCTCCCTTCCCTGATCAAGGATCCAGTATCGATAGACTCCTTTGCGATGGGATCAGCAGCAAAGGGGCTAGCGTTTCAGACAGATGTCCAAACCATGTTGGAGAAGGGTGCTCTCCAAAAGGTCTTCAATGACTCCACAGGCTTCTTCAGTTGACTCAGTCATATGAAAAAGGCATCTAGAGGCTGGAGACCAGTCATTGACCTCTCAGCTCTGAACAAGTTTGTCAAACAAGCTTTGTTCTTCATGGAGATGGCAGACACGGCCAGGCAAGCAGTAAGACCACAGGACTTCATGTGCATACTAGACCTAAAGGACACGTACTTCTAGATCTCAATCCATCCGTCTTCAAGGAAGTACCTAAGATTTAGCCTAGACAACAGAAATATCAGTTTGGGGTATTGTACTTCAGTCTTTCCACGGCACCCGAAGTCTTCACTTGAGTGTTTTCCCTAGTGTCATCTTGGGCACACAGAATCGGCATCCGTCTCCTCTGTTATCTGGACAACTAGCGGATCCTACTAGACTTTGTGGCAACCCTTCTTCAGCACGGAGACAAACTTCTGAGGCTTTGACAAGATCGGGGGATCATGGTAAACCTCGAGAAGTCCACCTTGCTTCCCACTAAAAGACGGGTATACCTAGGTATGATCTTAGACACCAATATCCACAAAGCCTTCCCATCAGACGATTGGATAATGAGGCTGAGAAAAGTCGCATGACCTTTTATCAGACGAGAAGAACTTCCGGCCCAGCAGTGGCTCTGTCTCCTCGGACACCTATCATCCTTGGCCCGCCTAGTTCCAACGGCTTCCTGAAGATTCGATCCCTCCAGTGGCGACAAGTCCAAGTGGAATCAGGCTTTCGATTCTCTGAACACTCTGATCCCCCTGGGATCAGAGGAACAGACGAACCTCGAGTGTTGGGTGGCAGACAAGAATCTGTGGAGGGGCGTAAATTTTCTCTCCCTCTCCCCGGACTTGATGCTGTTTTCAGACGCATCAAAAGGGGGGTGGGGGCCCCACGTGCTGCACCACATGACCTCAGGCCTATGGTCAGAGTCGGAAAGATACCTCCACATAAATCTCTTAGAGATGAAGGCCGTCCTTCTGGCCCTTCAACAGTTACCAGTTCCATAGTTTCATCAGTTCCTGGCGGGCCACTCAGTGGTGGTGATGAGTGACAACACCACGGTAGTGGCTTACATCAACAAGCAAGGAGGCACTTTTTCACAGCCCTTATCCCATCTAGCAGTAGAGATGCTGAGATGGACTGAGGTCCACTCGATACCACTATTAGCCCGCTTCATTCTAGGCAAAAGGAATGTGCTCGCCGGCAATCTGAGCAGAGCATCTCAGATAGTGAGTACTGAGTGGTCTTTGGATCATCTAGTAGCCAGCAAATTCTTGATTTTGTGGGATTCTCCAACGGGGGATCTCTTCACAAGGCCTTGATCTTAAGGCTCCTGCTGTACTGCTTCTCAGTCCCAGACACCAAAGCTCTCTGGCAAGATGCATCCTAACAACTGTGGGACAATATCGACGTCTACGCCTTTCCCCCATTCTGTCCGATGAGGAGGGTACACTATTCAACAAGACTAAAACATCTGTCAACCTCTCAATGACCCTCATAGGTCCACTATGGCATCATGCAGAATGATTTCCGGACCTTCTGCAAGCTCCTGACGGAGCCATCAAGAGAACTCTCTCTACGAATTGATCTACTCAGACAACCACACGTCAACATCTACCACAAAGCCGTAGCTTCGCTATGACTTCACGTGTGGAGACTATCCAGCATCTCCTTACTCAGAGAGGTTTTTTGCAACAAGTTGCAAACAGGCGTTTTGGATACCTGCGGAAGTCATTAGCAGCAGTCTACAAGACAAAGTGGAATGTCTTCTGTGGTTGGTGTCGTGGAAGGGGTATCTCTCCACTCGATGTATTTGCATGAAGAAATGCGCCTTTCAGTTTTGGCGGTAAAAGGCTATCGCTCAGCCTTTAGCCTTGCCTTCGAACTGAATGGAATGGACATTTCCTCATCTCTAGAACTTTCCTTACTCATACGGAGTTACGAACTTACCTGTCATCAGTTGGAAATGAGATCTCTCCATGGAACGTGGTTCAAGTTCTCCGGTCTCTTGAAGAGATCTCCTTCCGAACCATTACACCAGGCAACAGATCGCCACCTGACTTGGAAGTTGGTGTTCCTGCTCGCCTTGGCATTGGCCAAACAAGTCAGCGAACTGCTTGGTCTCTCATACGACATTGCCCATTCAAGGGGATGGTGAAAGGTAACATTCAGCTTTGTCCCCGAGTTTGTTGCCAAGACTCAGAATCCAGGGGTGTCAGCTCTTAGATTTGACTCTTTCCGGCTAACAAGTCTCCGCTCTGTAATAGACGACCCAGATCACCTCTTGCTTTTAGGCTCTACCTTAAGATAACAAAAGCAGCCCGCCCCAAAGTGCCCACACTTTTCATCAGCACCAGGAGGAACAAGAGGAGGATCACCAAAACCACCATTTCTGCATGGATTCGCAGGGTCATAGACCAAACTCTGAATCCTGATCCTCCTCCATCCCGTCGTCCCAGAACCCACAATGTCAGGGGCATAACTACGTCCCTGGTCTTCAAGAGAAACTACTCCGTGACGCAGGGTCTACAGGTTGGGTCGTAGAAATGCCAAACAACATTCACAGCCCATTACCTGCAAGGCGTGACACACAGGAGGCTTGATATGTTCTCTATCGGGCCTGTGGTGGCTGCACAAAAGCTGATCTATATCCAAGCTCCTTATTGTATAAGTAGCAGAAGGTTGAGGGCACTGTTACCCAGTTTTAGTCTGTGTGAATGAAAAGGTATGACTGGCTCTTATTCTTTGCTTCATTCTCCCTCTTCTAGGGGAAAGCAGCATCCTGGGTTCTCTGCACAAGCTGTCCTCAATCACTACAGGTAAACCATACTCACTCCCTGGTGTACTAAGTATTGTGTCAATACTGTTTCATCCCCATACCCTGGCGAAGTGGTATTGGGAAGTCTTGGTTACAGCAGTTTTTCTTACAAAAACTCGGAATAACTTTTACCTTGACAATCACACTGCTTATCTCAACACACAATTTGCATAGGCTGCAATCAAGGTGTTAGGGACTCTTTATTTATGGTACTAACCTTCTCAAGAAAAGAAACCCTGGGTAAAGCCAAAAAACCAGGTTGGCAGGGATGTCCACTCTCCTAATGGGTGTGTCACCCCTAATAGATAGTGTAAGTTTGTATACCAGTTATGGAACAAATGACAAATTCGGAGATAATTTGTATTTTTCTTAACTATACAAACCTTTAACTATTTATACAAACTTACTCACCAACCCCGTCCATCTTAAAGTCTTACCTCCAAGCAAAGTGAGCTCAGTCACAGGTGTGTGAGCAGGAGGGGTAGTGAGCTACCCCCCCCCCATTGCTAACTAGCGGGATGGGTAGTCAACCCTCGTTAAATTTTAATAGCTCATCCTTTCAGCTTCGTCGAAAGTAATACCCCAAATAATTAGCTAAAGGTTTATATCGTTAGGAAAAATACAAATTATCTCCGAATTTGTCATTTTCCTTCTTGCTTTGAAATATCTAAGGTAAAAAGCAAGAGCTCATACTGAATATAAAACTGCATAATTTCATGTATATCTTCACACCTGATTAGGTGCAAAAAAACTAACTAGAGTAGCATTTGCTTGCAATTGGTGAGTAACTCTTCATCTTGCATATTAAATATTTCCTTTCATTAACTAACACAAGTATGTATCTAACAATGTGCCATCCTTTTGATTGTTTCTTAAAAACAAGATCACATGCATTGTTTATTTTTCAATGTAAGGATTACTACTCATATCATCAAAGTACAGTTATTAGATGTTGATGTGTTGAATGGTGTTATGTTTATTATGCATTTATGTATTTTATCATTTAAGAGTTAAGCTTCTGCCATGTATTTGTTGTCATTCAATAGATATGTGGCAGTTAACTAATGGCTATTTGAATTTATCTTGCTGCAGTGCTTATTGCATCTTTCCCTTAGTTTTGAAATAAGTAATTTACATAAATTTTTTAAAGATGAAAGCAATTTCCAGAAGTATAAGGCTGGTTGCAAACTAATCAAGAACTTTATGTAGAATTTAATTTCTTAAATAATGTTTTGTATACTACTTTTAAATCAAGTGCCACCTTAATGAGAACACACTTAACTAATTTAATCTTGCATTTATAACAAATTACCTTTACAATAGTTCTGAATCATTGTGATGCAGAATTTCATGATTTTGGTGCCATGAATCTAGTACAGTATTGAGTATCTATATTATCCTAATAATTTTAGTTTTTTTTTAATTCAAAACTGATTAACAATAATATACCAAATGACATTACTAGAACTAATAACAATTCTATAACCAACAGATAAATTTTTCGAAATTTACGTACATTGTTTATTATGTGTTCTGAAAATGTTTGACAGGTGAGAGGAGGGAGTTCCCAAGAGGGGATGAAGTTTCACCCATTGCCAAAGCTATCCTGGTTACTGTAGTTTATGTCAGGAGTGTGAAATTCATGGTCCCGGTATGGTCTTGTGGTCTGTGAGGTGAGTAAGTTACTATTATTATTATAATTGAGGAAAATATAACTAATCTGTAAGATGAATCCAAATAATATATTTTTGGTAAACCATGATGACCAGAGAAATTAGTTGTAATCTTCAATATTGTCAATGATTAATTACCAGATCTTTTTAAATGACCCTCAAGACCATAATCATAATCACATTCATAATTGTCCCTTGAAAGGATTTGAGTTTGACATTCTAGTCATTCTGCTCTTAATTGGGTGTGTAAATTTTAGTAAAAAATAAGTTTCTTTTGAACATGAAAAGGATTCTAGTTTCAGAGCATCACAATACTGTACAGGTAAAGTAGAATTTATTCAAAAGTGTAGCAGGATTTTTATTGAAGATTTCTTTCAATCGGTAGTTGACCAAAGTACATTGAATAGGTTTTGAACCATACCGTGTTTTTCTAAACATTTCTATTATATCCTGTATAACTATAAGTACTTACGATGTAGTGAGGGGTATTTAATTAGTTTCAGCAAATGCAACAGCATGAGGGGACCTGATCAATTGCTAGATATGTAGGTTTCTTCAGGAGTTAATCATTTAAGAAATGACATATTTGGTGAGATATACATTTCCAGTAATACATTTGCATCATATCACAAAAAAAATAAATTTTGAGTTTTCTTGTAAAGATAGTTTATAAAACTGCAGAGAGAAGTAGCAAAACGTAGGTACACAAGTGGGCATAAGCCTATTCTTCCTTAATCAATACTATGAAGCATGATAACGTAGTTACATTCTGTATTAAAGCACTCCTTTTTTATTATAATGTAATATTTTTTTATTATAATGTAGAATATATAGGATTCATACAAAATACCGTTATCTTAAAGAATCGGTGTTCAGGAATCTCATGGTGAAGGAGTTAGGTGATTCTTAGTGTTTAATTACATGATGTATCATGTATGCAGTCAAAGTGGATGAAGTGTAAATTTTCCATGTTGTTTAGCCAATTCTGAAGAATGACTGCTACTTGATATTTCCACAACTAGAAGACTGTTTCATGTCTTAATAATCCTGCCAAAGTTATTGTTGATGTTATGAAGAGCAAAGGTATATAACACTATTGATTAGGAGATTTGTTATGCTTTTAACATTGTATTGCACCTGACAGATAGCAGTATATAATACATTTTACTGTTTACTGTGAAATTTGCATTAGCATATTCAGCAATACTCTTTAAATATTAATACTTTGAAATAATTTTGTATTCTAATTTTTTTATATGTGTATGTCACAAAATGAGTTCTAGATTAGTTTCATTTGTATTGTGGATGTTGACATGTATGTAAATATTAGTGTGTTGTTGTTGGTTGTGGCTCATCAGAAAATTATGTCTATGTGTTGGTAATAATGGTTTAAAAGTGATTGAAAAGGAATGATTTATAAAACTGTACAGAAAATGGAGAAATTATGAGTTGTGAATTTACGACCATTATGGGTTGTGGTAGCCTATTGAAAATGTCCATACCTAGTAATCTGTTAGACCGGAATTCGAAGCCCCTCATGCTTGATAGTTTCTAGTAGTGTCTGCAACCTCACTATCTTTGGGGAGCCTATAGGTTTGCCTGCTGAGTCATCAGTAGTCATTGCCTTGCTATCACTGGTTCTAGTTTAATGGAGAGGGGCTTGAGTGCTGCCCTTATGTAAATATGGTCAGTCTCTAGGGTCTTGTCTTGTCCCGTGCCTCTGCCATTCACGAGTGACTTTTAAACCTTTAAACCTATGATATTGATGGAATGATTTATTTCATCAAATTTTATCAACAACATTTTCTATAAATGTTTTGATTAATATGAGAAAACTCTGAAGTTTTGCACAGCCATTGCAAGAAATTTAGTGCATAAAAGGAAAAATAGTTCTTTGTATCCATAGTTCTTATGAATCTTTATTCCCCTGATTTGTCTGAGAATCAATGTTAAAAATGTTCAGTTATTCCAACACGCGACAACCCTAATATTATTTAACAGGGATTATCTTTCGGCGAAGCTGGAAGACTAGCCATTAAGACTTTAAGCGTGGTGGCAACTACCAACCCGCTAGTTAGTGGGATGGGTGGTGGGGGTTGTCAGCTACCCCTCTCACTCACATATTAGTGAATCTGAGCCACTTCTTCTTTTGGCTTTGAGGAGAAAGGACATGTCTACTCTCTGCTCCCTCAAAAGACTTGGCCATTGATTGTTTTTTTAGATTCTTTTCGTTTTCAGCTGTGCGTGTTCCTTCTTCTGCATCCTCATGCGCATTTGTCCAGGGCCTAAGGGCCGCTCTACTCTTATGGTACCTTCATGTCCTCGGTCGAGACCGACAACTATTCGTTGTGTCCTTCTTGTAGGGGACACTGCTGTGATTAGGGTAACAGCTGTGAAGAGTGTAACGAGTGGTCTGCCTTCCAGTGGGAGAGATTTGGGTGTTGGCGCAAGAAGACATCCAGTAGGGATTCTTCGTCTTTGGGGTCTTCCTCAAAGGCAAAGAAACCTGGGACATGTTCATGGACCACCATTCTCTTTCTAAAGCTCCCGCTGGTTCGACCTCTTCCGAGGGTGTTCAAGTAGGAACACAGACCAACTAACACCAGGCAACCTCGGGGTACCAGGGACATTGCTGCTTCCCCTAGAGAAGCAACTTTGCCCCTGCCCTGTTAAGATTCTAGATCAGTGTGGCAGGGCAAAATAAAGTATGGTGTCCATTTCTAAGACAATTTTAATGGTAGCCGCACATAGTTGTTACTCCCACTCACCTTCGCCTCCTGCAATAGAAAATAAACATTGAAGAGAGTTAACAGACTCCCTATCTTTTGAAGAGAATAAAAAAAGAAAAATTGATGCTTTCAATATCACAAAACAGTAAAACAATGAATGGATTACAAACACTTAAAACATACAACTTCTACAATGACTAATAAACTCCCCAAAAAAACATTAAACCAGTTAAACTGCTAAAATTTCAATAATCCGCTTTCCAGGGCTCTAGTTATTTTCATACATTTCACTCCCTTTTTTGTCATCACATCAGCCAATTGTGCTTTTGAATACAGTATACCCTAAAGATCCTTAACTCTCCATTCTTAACTATATCTTTGAGAATAGCTATATCCATTCTTAATCTCTTTTCAGAAACATTTTTGACTGAGTACACATTGTCATAAACTGAACGGTTATCTACGCAGAGCTCCACTAACAATTTCCTTTCATCATCATACAGTATTTGAGACAACACATTCCCAAGATAGTAGTGCATGTCCACTGCTTCAACAGCAGCTAGTGTTTCTGCAGCAAGGGTGCTTTTCACAACTCTTCTAATTTTCTTTACCTCCCATTACTAGCAGGTGCAACTCGGGAAGGATATTGTTTATGAGATCGGCATTGTTCCTTGTTGATGTCGCTCACTATCACACAGTTCATTGTAATGTTGCTACCTTTAACAGCATATTTAAAAAGGCTACATGATAGCTGTGTCTTTTCAATTTTAGATATTACCATGAAATTTGGCAGGAACAGAGAAACTGTTTCACATCAATCCCTGAAATTTTCATTTGGATATGTGAATTATTGTAGGAACAATTTACTCCATCGCCAAAAGTAAATAATCAACCCATACTGAAATAAACATTTGCTGTGGCTTTTCTATAGCAGATATCAACATGAAAATTAGTATGGTCAAAGTAAATATGCATCCCATAAATCCCTGAAAATTTAGATTGTGAAGTATTCTACAAGTAATTTACAGAGCCGCCTAAAATCAGCCTCCCGCGGATATTGAAAAATGGTTACTGTGACTTTTCTATGTCAAGTATCAATACAAAAATCGATATGAATGTAGTGCACATAACGCCCATCAATCCATGTAAAAATCATTTGGATATCTGTAAAACTAGGAGTAGTTTGTGGCTCCATACTGATTTTTTAGCTAAAAGTTGTCACCTACAAACAAAAGTGACAGCCAGGGCATGCCTATAGCAGGTATGAATATAAAAATTGGCAGAAAAAAACATATATATATATATATATATATATATATATATATATATATACTGTATATATATATATATATATATATATATATATATTATATAAATATATACTGTATATATATATATATATATATATATATATATATATATATATATATATATATATATATATATATATATATATACACACACACACAGTGATGCCTTTCAACACAAAATTAATTGGTTCCGTAAGAGCTTTCGTAAAGTGATTTTTTGTGTAGCGAGTCGCCTTTTACATGTAAATAGCCTAATTCGTTCAGACCCTAGAAAATACCACATTAAATAAGTGTAGAAAGGATATGCAACACTAAACCACTAAACAGTACTAAATACAGTAATGCCTCACAACACGAAATTAATTTGTTCTGGAGTGGCTTTTGTAAAGTGATTTTTTTCGTGATGTGAGTCACATTTCATATGCAAATTGCCTAATTTGTTCCAACCCCTAAAAAACATCACATTAAGTCTCATTATAAAGCTACAGTATAACCATAATGAAATACTGTACAGCCAAATACATTTGAACCATTCAATATACCTAAACTAAATGTTAATACCTTTAAATTAAGTAGTTATTACAACAATATAATAATAAATTGAAAATAATACAATACATACAGTACTATTATAATTACCCCTATTATAGAATACAGCTACATTTTCTGTCTGAATCCATTTTCTTTAATTCTGTGATGGGTGACTATTTTATTCTAGGCCTGGCTGGCAAATCTCTTTTCTTATAGTGAAACATTTTTCGTAAAGTGAAGCATAAAAATATTCGCATCTCGTCTCGTAGCTTGAAAATTTCGTAAGCAGAGTCTTTCGTGAATAGAGGTATGACTGTATATGAAAAATACTGTACAGTGATACCTCTACATACGATCTTAATTCGTTCCAGAAACTACTTCATATGTTAAAACGATCGTATGTTGGAGCAAATATTCCCATAAGAATATACAGTAATTTGTTTAATTCGTTCCTCAGCTTAAAAACCCATAATAACTCCTTAATAAATGGCTACACATAATCACACATAACAATACAATATAATAATACAGAAATATCTAAAAAAAGAATAATAATAAAGAAATAATAAATAAAAAAGGGGTTTTTATGTAACACTTTACCTTAGCGATAGGCCAGCGCAGGTGTAGGGATTGCTACGCAGGAGGAAATGGAAGATCAGTGAGTAGGTAGGGACGGCGACTTTGTACGATAACGTGTACGATAACTTACACTAACTTACACTACGTGAACTTTAACTTAACTTAGCTTATGTAAGATCAAATAGAAGATGGTCAATACAAGACTGATGTTTACCTGGAAAAAAACAGGGTATGTTATCTCCTATCTAATGTGGATTTAGAAAAATGTACTCAACAACTGATGTGTTGATACGACTTGAGTCCTCTATTTGTGAAACCTTTGCTTCCAAACAGCATCATGTAACAGTCTTTTTTTACCTTAATAAGTCATATGATACTGCATGGAGATATGGCATACTTGAAACCATTCATAATTTGGTATTATGAGGAGAGCTACCATTGTTCATTCAATCATTTATATCTCATAGATTTTTTTCAAGTGAGAGTGAGGGAAGGTCTATCAGAGATGAAATGTCAGGAAGAAGGAGTTCCCAAAGGTAGTGTGCTAAATGTAACCCTATTTGCACTAGCTATTAATGGGTTATCCTCTGTCATTCCCAAGATATTCTTTCAACGCTATTTGTAGGTGATCTCTCCATATCATTTGCTGGAGCTAGAATGACAATGTTTGAGAGAAAACTGCAATTCTCAATTGACAAAATTATCCAGTGGGCTGATATGAATGGGTTTTAAGTTTTTGACAAGCAAAACTACTGTTGTTCATTTTTGTCATATTCGGGGAGTACATCCAGACCCGGATATATACATCAAAGGCCAACGGACTCCCTGTGTAAATGAAGCTAGATTTTTAGGGATGATATTTGATTGTAGGCTTACATGGGTTCCTCACTTAAAGGCATTAAAAACTAAATGTCTTGAGGCTCTGAATCTTTTAAAAGTTTTGTCCCATACATCACGGGGAGTACACCACAAAACTATTTTGAAATTATACAAGGCCTTAATTTAAAAAAAAAAAAAAAAAGTTATGGGTGTAAAATATATTCCTCAGCCACCCCAAGTCGACTAAAGATTTTAGATTCTATACACCATACTGGTATCAGATTGGCCACTGGAGCCTTTAGAACTTCACCTATCCCAAGCCTGTTTGTTGACGCTGGAGAGTTACCTTTAGACCTTTACCGTAAGTCTTCTATTGTTCGGTATTGGTTTAGGTTGCAAAGACTCCCTAATTCTTTAGCTTTTCAGACTGCAAGCCGTGTAAGGCACTCAACATACTTTGAGATGCACCCAAAATCTTCTCAACCTTATGGTTTTCGGGTGAAACAATTATTGAACAGTCTTGATATAATTAGAAGTAAGGTGCTTCCATTTAAGATGTCATCAACACCTGCATGGAAATTACCTGAGATATCTTTTTGTAAATATTTTATTGGTGTTAGAAAGAATATGACTAAAGTTAGAAGCCAGATCTTTTTTTTTATGGAACATGATGCAGAACATATCAACTTTTATATATACCGAAGGCTCCACATCTGATGCTGGCGTTGGATTTGTAGTACATAGTAATGGTTTTAATTGTAAAGGTGCACTTCCTCTAACAACTTCCGCATTTACTGCCAAACTGTATGGCATACTAACCGCTATTAAGAAAATAGAGTAGGAGGCGGAGGGTTTTTTAGTGATGCAAGGAGTGTCCTTCAAGCTTTAGAAGTTTTCAATTCAACCCTTTAGTTTTAAAGATTTTAGAATGGCTTTTTATTACTGGACTGAGAGGTATAACAGTTCGATTTTGTTGGGTTCCAGCACATGTAGGTGTGTCTGGTAATGAGAAGGCAGATTTACTAGCAAAGAATGCTGCATCCAAGTTGCTATCAAGGTATCCCATTCCCTGTAATGATTTCCTACCTACCATCAAGAAATTGTTTTATGATAATTGATAACAACACTGGGATAGTCTAGATGGCAATAAAATGAGAGAAATAACAAATGTCATATCTCCTTGGAGGTATAACGTGATGCCCCAAATGTGGGAGACGTCTCTTTTCCGTCTCCACATCAGTCACACTCGGTTGACACACAAGTTTCCTCTAAATGGCCAACACCAACCATATTGCGAAGACTGTTTTGTACCCTTGACAGTGAGACATTTGCTGATTGAATACCCCACTTATAGTACTGAAAGAAATAGACATCTGCTCGAGGTGAGGATGGCAGGTTCACCCTTGCTAAGATTCTTGGACATGATGCGTCGTACCATACTTGTGGTATTTTTAAATTTATTTCAGAAGCAGGTCTTTTTAAAGTTATTTAGCTGTTATAAGGATGTTTTTGCTTTTATTGTTTTAAACTGAATTACCATTTACTTATTCATTTATTTATTTATAACAAATAATATCAGTGTCAATGACCTTAGATGTCAGGATGCCAGATAACTGATTATCAATCAATTAAGCAATCCAACTTTTGGAACACTTGTGACTGTTACACTTTCTTTGGGTGTGTTATCAATAGTGGGTGCGTCGTCCTCTTTTTCCTTTGCTTGACCACTACTTTCATCTTCTACGGGAGTTTGCACTGGATTTACAACTGCTTCAATCTCTGTCTTGTTGCTTTTAACCTTTCCTTCCTTTTTTCTCTGGCACCGTAACATGGCAAGTAGTACATCTTCGTCAATGTCCCTGTGAAACCTATATGGTATCTCCTGAACGTAAATTTTCCTGTGCTCTTACAATATTAGAGCCATATTTTAATATTACTTTTACCATCTTGACCAATAACCCTGGCTGGTCCTTTCCATTCCTTTTGCTCTTCTCTCTTGAAATATTGATCTCCCCTTCTAAGGATTTTACTAGTGGTTCTTACTTTGTGTCCTAGTGCTCTCCTTATCTTCTCAGATGATTCAGCGGGAATAAAAGCTTTCCTTACAGAGTGGCTGGCATGAGGGTGTTTAGCAACTACTTCACTTGATGTAGTACCTTCTAGTGGAGGGAGAGTTCACCAATCAGGGAACATAGCGACTTAGGGTTATGTCCGTACACAAGTTGATATGGGCTGAAGACTCCTACCATCTGAAGATAATTTTTAGCATTAACTGCCCATGCTAAAGCCACTTTTAAGGACAAATCTGGTTGCTCTGCCATTATTTTGATAACCATTTCACTTATAACTGCATGATTATGCTCTCACAGGCCATTGCATAAGGGAGAATATGCTGCAGTATGCATCACTTCAATGTTCATGTTCTCACATATTTCCAGGAGTGTCGTTAGCAAACCCCCCACCATTATCACAGAAAAACTTCACAGGTGTTCCCAAACCAGTTCCCAACTAGGTTTCAATGATTTTCTCAACTACCTCCTTAGGATCTTTCCTTTTTGTAAAACACGACTTTGAGAACCTTGTTGCAAATGTCCACCATATGCAGAAAATAGATATCTCCTTTCTTATACTCCTTCAAGTCTATTGCCATAACTTTATTGCATTCTTTTGCCATATTCACACTAACAATGAGTCATGGTGGTGTTTTCTTATATTTCATGCATGTCTCACAGCTATTTGAGACTTCATCATACGTGTAACACTTCGTCCTCAATACCTGCATTTTTCAACAGCTGAATGGGGGTCTTATATGTAGGATGATCAAATTGTTGATGTAGTTTTTCCATCTTTCTTTTCCTCCCTTTGCCATCATTGCCCAAGGTTAGTAATATTTCTTCTGTTTTCTTCAAAGCTTCTTTCTCATCTCTTAGTGGCAAGCAATAGTGTCCAAGTCCAACCTCATTTGCACTCTCTTCATTGATGTCTTATTGAGCAATAAGGGAATAGAGCAATTCACTACATCAGCTGTTACACTTGCTTTGTCACCTATTATGTTCACTGGAAGTTTAACCTTCTTCAATGATTTATACACATTGCCATCACCAAATCTAAATGTTTTTTACTTTCTTCCTCTTCTATTCTGTTTCTCCTCTTCTGACAATGTCTGTATGTACATTTTCATCCAGTCAGCACCACACACAGAAGAACTGCAGGCTGTGTCCAGGATAGCATAACTAACAGATTCCGTCATTAACACAGACATCGCTTCATTCTCCACAACAGCATATGACTCTGCATCTTTAGGTGGATCTTCACTAGCACTGTTAACATCCACTGTCTTTTTACATGCAAGAGACAGGTGGTATTGCACATATAAAGCATTTTCTTACATTGGCAAATCTATCAACATAAATTAGTTTCTCTGTCCACTTTTCTCTCTAGTTACCACATTTCCTCTTCCTCTGCCTCCCCTGAGTCCTCCATGTCCTCTTGATTGTGTAACTACATTTACCGCCTCTGCTAAACACAGGCTCAGACTTCATCACTTCTGCAGGAGTCACACTGGCACACTTTCCTGACATGCCCCCAAAGACAACACTTCCTGACTCCCAAAAAGTTTTTTGAGTGCTTGTTGCATGGAGTCAAACATCTTATCTGGCTCACTGAAAGACACTGCTGTCAACACCATCTTTTCGTCTTTCACTTCTAGCCCAGCATTGTCCAGCAACTTGAATGCCAAAATGCACTTTGATATCATCACTTGGTACTGCTTCAAAACAACACTTCTCTTCACATACTCCAGAATCTACTTCATAGTGTCTTCCTTCCCCTTCTTGTATGTGTCGAATCTGGTCCGTGCCTCATATGCAGCTGATATTTCGTCCATTTTGTACCACTTGTCTAAGTGTTGAAGCAAAACTTGTACCCAGTCATCGTTTGCCAGAGGCTGAATGTCCATCTCTTGAGAACCTTGCCTCTAACCTCGTTTCCTTTTGGGAATGACAGGTCAAGTGTCACAGCTTGTTTCTTTTCCTTAACATTGGTGACATGCACCCATGCCCTGAACTCTGACATGCACCCATGCCCTGAACTCTTGTTTCCAGCAATCATAACTCTTGTCTCCTCCAAAGACTGGCACTTCTTAATTCTTTTCAATATCCTTCCACCTGCCACTAACCACGCTCTGCTACCAGTTGTTAAGATTCTAGATCAATGTGGCAGGGCAAAGTAAAGTCTGCTGTCCGTTTCTAAGACAATTTTAATGGTAGCCGCACATAGCTGTTACTCCTACCATAGTTCCTCACTTTCTCCTCCTGCAATAACAAATACACATTTAAGAGAGTTAACACGCCTTAGGGGAGTCCTAATTTTCTGATGTTTTGCAGGTTTCGCCGTCACTGGGTGTTGCAGGGCCTCCTTTTAAGGATGTTCTGGTAGAACTTCTGCAGCATTGGACCAAAAGGGTTCCTCCTCCTGTGTCCTTTGAAATAGAAGTCCTTTCTCCACTGGGTACAGTGATTGACGCTCTTACAGTCTGCGAGGCCCGCCTCTCACCTTGTCCTGCTCCTGCTAGTCATATGCGTAGACAAGACCAGCGTGCCTGCTCACCTCCCCAATGTTGAACCTCCGCTGACGAAGAAGTCTCCCGCCATCCTTGGATCTCTTCATCCTCCCAGGACTGTAGTAGTCTTCGCGGGCCCAGACGTTTGCCCTCACCCTCCGTCAGGCAATGCTTTAGTTCCAGAGATCAAGGATCTTCTCGACATTCTCCTGCTTGTGATTGCCGCTCCTCTCGTAATTGTCACTAGCCAGCTCATGATTGTCACTCTGATGATCGTCGGTCGCCTGCTCAGGATCATCATGCGCTTGTTGGACGCTCAACCTCTGCTCACTGCTCTCCAGTTCACGATCACTTGGTCGCCGCTCCCCATCATACTCCTCTCCAGCTCATCGTTCATCAGCGCGCAGTCCTCCAGCTTGCCGTTTACCATCTCTTCCTCCTCGTAAACAGTTTCCTGCCAGACGACGTTCACCATCGTGCCACTCTCCATATCACTTCGTTCCAGCTCACTACTCGCTATGTCTCCAATAGCCAGCATGACGCTTTTGTTGATCTCCAGCTCGCCGCTTGTCATCACATCACTTGCCGGCTTGCTGATTGCCTATGCGTCACTTTCTAGCGAGTTGCTCACCTACGCGTCACTCCTGCACGTCTCCTGAGCGTCGCTTGCCAACGCGCTGCTCGCCAATGCATCATCGCTTGCTCTCTCCTCTTCATTGATCTCTAGTGCGTGATCATCATTCTCCAGCTCGTTGGAGGCCTCTGAGACCTACCCTCCATTCTCAAGCGCATTCACAATCTCCAGCGCGCGATCAATACATGGCCGCACGTGAATCTGATGTTTCCGAGCGCGATTCTCATTCTTCTGCGTGCACTTCACGCGCTCCCACGAGTAATCAAGGTCCTGCACTCTGACAAACCAGGTATGAGACTTCAAGAGTAGTGGCAGCAGTGTTGGTGCAGCCTACACCTTGTCAGGCCTCGCTAGCAAGAGGCAGTCGGCCAGTTCCTTTTCCTGAAGGGTTCAGGGAACCTCCAAATAAGTTTGATGTGGTTCCCATCACTCCAGATCGCCCCAATAAGATCACTCAGGAAGACCTGCAGGTGCCTGTACAGATTGAGCAAGGTAGGTAACCCTCTCCCCCTTAGTTCCAGGTACCGAGAGAGCATTCCCCAAGGAGGCTATCTCCACCAAATGGCCTCCCCAAGGACATTCCAGACCTGTTGTATGTGGGGAAACTACCAACTTGGTTCAACAGCTTGATCAAGGCTGTCAGGCAGGCGGTTGTAGACACAACCCAGCAAGGGCAAAAGTCTGTGCCTCATACACAACCTCCTAAGCAGAAGTCTGCTTTGGCTACTATCCCCAGGATCTCTTTAGAGAAGTTAGTATCTTTCTCCTCCTCTTCTGGTTTTTTCAACAGACTCTAGGAGGAGACCGTCTCTTGCAGGGCCCCGGAACCCCATGATTGTCTCGCCCATCAGGAAATCCCGTAGAGCTGTGAGTGGGGACGCCGAGATTCAGCAAGATTTCTCTTGCCTGTAACTAACACCGGTCCTAACCCCAAAGCAGAAGAGGAGGATGACGAAACCAATTCCTCCTCGTGCCATTCTTCACCATCCTTGTTCGACCAGAGTTCTAGGATCTTTGCAAGAGATCTCTCTTGTGATGTATTTAAGACCCTCTCTGATAGAGGTAGTGCCACTGGAGCTCTGTCCCGTCTCCAGACCACCACCGAAACAACAGGAACCTTCCAGACCTTCTCTGCTGGAGGAGTACCTGTTGTCTCACAGAGAGTCTAAGGACTCCAAGACGGTGCCCAAGAACTCCAAGGCACATGCAGCTCTCCTGCAAGAGAGAGCTAGGAGATCTTCCTCAGTGGCAGGAATGTCAGCAAGTGACGTTCCCTCGGTTGATGACCTTGACCTACCCCAGGCTCCTATGGGTGAGAGCTTAGAGGTGGATGAAGATATCGATTGCAATGACTACATCCCTAGGGCTGCTGGTCATAAGTTCAGCTCAGAAGATGAGCGAAGGAAGTTGGAATACGCTTTCTGGCAAGTCATAGCCAGCATGAGGGCTATCAATGAGTTAGCTAACCCTGAAACAGCTCCTCAGAAGGCAAAGACATGGTTTTGGACCATGTATATGGGACCCAACAACCACCTAAGATTGACAGCAGCAAGAAAGAGGCGTTCTCGCAGATCACTGGCTCCTCTAGCTCGCTTTGAGCAGGCTCGTCTTCCAAACTCCTCCCTCCTCCCTTTATCCAGTAAAGGCGATATTATGAGGTCACAGATGAGCCCCTTCCAGCTTTGCCTTCTCGAGGGGAGTCCCATTCAAGAGGCTTTCTGGGCTCTCAGCCTTGTTTTTGGCGCCTGAGATCTTGAACATGGAGAAAGTGGCAAATTATGCCATGCAGGCTGCTTCAAGCATTGAGCTGTGGTTGGAATCAGTAGGCCACCTTTTTAGAACCGAGGATTGGTCCAAGGAATTTACAATGGCTAGTCTCCCTAATAAATAGCTACAGGTTTGTATTGTTACGAAAAATACTTTAGATTTTAATTTATTTTTTAGTATTTTGGATATTTAAAGGTCAAAGTTTAGAAGCCATGATTTTTTTTTTTCAAATTCATTTAAGTGAATTTATGTAAACAGGTTTAGTAATCCTTAAAGTCATTTAGCTTTAAAACTCAACATCCAAGAGTCCAATTTTAGTAATGTATGTAGCATTGTGCAATATGCCATAATCACACTACTGTATAATAGTCATCCCTATGTTACCCTTTGTGGTCACCAATAAACTTTATAACCATTGTGACAAAGGGTTCAGCAGATATTTATCAGGTTTACCAAGTCCATATTTAGAAATATGAAACATCAATCTTAGCAATTCCCTCTTTGCTTAAATAGTAAGGTCTTTAAGCAGTTGAACACTACCAAGCTTTGTAGATTTTTTCAGTATGTCATCAAGGTATTAATTCCCATTCATACAGTTTAGAAAATTAAGCTAATATTGGAAATTATATTAACCAATCCTATAAATTAACATTCTTAAATCTTTTGGGACTGCACCAAAAGCCTTTATTTGATCAGTTTACATATTGTCTAACATATTGAAACTTTAAAAATTTAATGAGGGGATGAATTAATTTTTTTATTTCCAGGATGTTTCTAATATTTCTAGTACATTTTGGGTTGAAAACTGGATAAGCTATAAAACTCGGTTTGGTTAATATATTAAGTGAATAGAAGATGTGAAAATTTTCTGTATTTCCTTTCTTATTGATGTATGAAATGGTTTTATTGCTTTTATGTGGCTTGATCTGATCTTTTTCTTGGAAATTTCCTTTTAATTGTAGCCTCTTCATAAAGACCTATTTGGAAAAGCTTATGAGTAAATACTGCCAGTATGTCCTTATCCGTAGAATACAAATTTTCTGGTAAATTAAATGGAACATTAAATAAATTAATTTACAACTGACACAGTTTGCAAAACACTGGAGTGTTTGATTGATACTGTACATGTTTCATGTTTTGCTTACAATAGAAATACCAAGGAAGCTTAGAGACCCAAGTCAAAATCTGAATGGCAATATTGCCCCGGACATGATATGTTAAGGGAATGCGGATCATGATCTCCCAGAAACAATTCCTATGCACAACATGCAGTAATTTCTAACAAAACCTGGGGAAGATATCTTAATGTGCAGTAATAAGCAAACAATCTGGATAGCATCTGAATACAATCTACATTGACCGAAAATTAAAGAGTCAAATAGACTGGCGCATTAATTACAAATTACAGTCAGAATGTTCTTTCCTTTACTAAGAATGTGTTTTTATTGAAGGGAAAGAAAATGGGAAAATTTTGAAATCTTTTAAATTTCACAGGTAAATGTCGATTGAATCAAGCTTCTGGAGAAGAAGCAATTTGAATATCAGGGAAGGTTATTGGAAATAAAAGCTGTGCCTCGGCATACCAAAACTAAAACTGTAGTATATTTATTCAGGGTGTGAATTACGAATTTCCAAATTGTTGGATATCAGCGGTTTCCAATTTGTTGAGTTGATCTATAATATGAATGTTTGATGATATTTTTTTCTCTTTTGTATTTTTCCAGCAAATTTTCTGTTCTCATTTGAATTTTGAAAGTATAAAAGTTGACTGACCATTGATGTAGCATAATTGGTGTAAGCGTATTTTCATGTGTTCATATAACCTAGAGAAAAAAGTCTCTTAGTTAACCTACATGTTATTGATTTTTAGTATGAATAATAAGGAAAAATAAAATGAGAAATTTTAATTCTATAAAAAGAAAATTTTCCACATTCCTTTTAAGAAATGGAAAGTTTTTGGTTGGCTAATTTTATTCTCTTAAGATTAAAAAGGTAAGCACAACAAAATTATGTAAATAAAGGGGTTACTATTACTAGTTACCCCTTTATTTACTTATTTTGTTAATTCATGAATAACATTTAAATTTTATGGACACAAAGGTCAGTGGGGTTTTGTATAGTCTAGTCATAAGTGCTATGGTAAAAGTGTTTTAATGTTAATGTTAGACCATTTAGTATATTTTTAAGTGCTTATTAAGATTATGTTTTTGTTGTTTTATATTACTTATAGCCTTGATGTATTGTTAACTTTGTGACAGCACATTATATTCAATTTTGCACTTGAAGAGAAAAATGCTAAATTAGCTACTACCTGAGCAAATCTGCATTTTCAGTATTAATCGTAGTGCTTGTTTAATGGTCCCCTTGAAGAGAAAAAGTAATTACATACTGTCACTTACATCTTTTCCACTTAGTTTGTCATTTTATGAAATGTGAGGACAACTGTAGTTCATGGAGTATTATTTTGAGTATTTATATGATGAATAATGTAGACTGCTTAAGAGTTGGTATTAATTTTGAAAGCCATCATTTGATATTAGGTGCAATTTTCTTCATTGTATTATTCATACAGTTTGTATGGTTTGGTAACTTTCTAAATTTCTAGTGGTAGCAATTTTCCTCAAGTGTCCACGATCAGTTATGAGTACATAATCATGTTGCTGATCTTTTATTACAACTGATGGAAATATTGTACATGAACATATAGGGATCATGTCTGCTGTCTTGCCATGAAGAGTTCTGTAGTTGCTGATGATAGCAATAATCATGGAAGTATATTGTTTACTTTTAAGTCATTCACATGCAAGTAGAACAGTTTCTTTCATATAAAACTGCCAGTAGCCTCTAGCAGTTGCCGAAAAGTTTTTTGTGCAGCCTGACTTAGATGAATCCTAGTTGGCTGATGTACTGAGATGATTTATGTTTAGCAACATATATCAAAGTTATTCCAAGTAGGCTTAGTTATGAAAGCGCTCAAGGAGTATCCAAGGTTTTATTTAATCCAGCTATGATAATGAACATTATTTTAGTATAGTAGAGCTGCTGTAGTTGTTATGTTATGCATTTGAGTAAAAGACTGCAGTCGAAACAAACATGACATGAGCTTAACTTTAATTGTAAGACTTCAAGTGTCATGTTCCATTCAGGGAAGCTGACAGTACAGCATTAATTGCCTTTATCACGGTCTTCTGGAAAAGTCTGATATTCTAGGTCTGTCCTTGGTACGTTATTCTTTTTGCTCTGTAACGAAAGTGTTTCAATTCTTCTTATCTATGTTTTGTTTGTCCTCAAACCACATTGTTCCTAGAATTGCCCATAGAGTTGAGGATCCTTAATAGAGTCCTCTTATATTTGGCAATTATTTCTCTCTTATGTATATGTTGGAAATTGAAAATCTTGGCTGTAAATACAAGTATTTGAAAATGTTTACTGTGTAACCATGAAATATTTTTAATGTTCCCTATATATATTCCTAACCACTTTAATTACAAGTACTGTAGATTGTTGAATTGGGGGTCAAGTTCATGAATTTAATTCTTATCTTGCTTTGAATATTTTTTTTGCCATTTTCTCAGTGAATAGTCTTCATGGAATATCAATACAGTTGATTTTAACCAGTGCACCATTGAGAAATAACAGTGTCATATTTTTTAATTGTGGAACATTACAGGTAAAGTTCATTGCCAGTCTGTGCAAGAAAAAATTATGATTTTTTTTTTATATTAATGAGCTAGTGAGTAAAGTACTCTAACTTTGAACATAATTTCTCTCACCTGCACTATAATATTTCACTGGGCCCAATAGAGACCAATACTGTATAACCTTTTCTTTTGTAGGTTACATGTTTTCTTTTTCCATTTTTAATTACCCTTGTTTGTCTCTCTTCATGTTCTCAAAACTTTCAATATTCTGATGAATACTGTACCGATTAATTGTTTCATCGTGTATTAATTCATTTTTATATGCATGCAAAGTCCAGCATGTTCCTCTCATTATTTGACAGTACTGTATAGCATGAGTAGAAGTATCAGTAAGGAAAAGAAAGTCTTGAATTTTTCTCTGAGGCAAGTGTCTGTAATTAGAGTGAGCCTCATAAATTTCTCTTCTGGCCTGGCTGTTATACAATGCACTTCATGTTCTAACTCAGGGCTTATACAGTTATAGTCAAGGGTTTTATACCAATTAGACTGCAGAACATGTAAAAACAAACCTAATTAAGTCTATAAGGAGTGAATTTGGTTAAACTATGCATTTTACACCAGCAAGTTTTACCCAACTCCCAACAATTTCAGAACTTACGCTAATTAGACTGATCTCATCTGGGTAGATGTGATGGAAATAAATGCACAGTAATATGCAAAATATAAAAATAAATCTCTAACTCACATTGAAATCAAGCCCAGGACCTCCTTGGTGAGAGACTAAAACTAGTTATATTTTTGTTGGAGTAGAATCCTTAAGAATTTTTTTGCCTGTTGATCACCCAGTTCTTGACTAACACTTCACTGGAGCAGAGGTAAAATATGTCTGTAATCATTGGGCATAATTCAATTTTTATTCATATTGTTACTGGTGTTATGTTTAAACCTTTTTTATCTATGTTTCTTTTTTTTTCTTTTTTTTTTAGTTTGTGTTTTTAGATACCACACAGTTTTGAATATTGGCCCATGTATCCTACTATACACAGCTATTCAATATTATTCCATACAGTATTATTTAATTCAGTGGCAATATTACTTCAAGGGATGAAACTCATTATTAATTAGAATAATTAGCTGCATTAAGTTATAACTGTGGTGCTTGTTATCCACTACCAGGTAATGCAGTACTGTACATCTATTTCCTACTTTACAATGAAAAACAATTAACTTGATATCAGTCTTGTTACAGTACTGTTACAGTACTGTTACAGTACTGTACTATTCCTCTCGTGAATTTATGTAAATATAATGCAGTTACATACATTCAGTTGAATTCAAAATTCATATGGTTTTGTATTTTTAAATATCTTTATCAAAACTTTATATGGTAGCTAATGCATTCATCATCTAACTGAAACCTAGAAGGAACCTTTTGGAATATTTCTGATTACACTACACCTTGCATTTTCAAGTACCTGAAGTCAAGTGGAGTCTCTCTAGTTTGTAGAAGGTTTTTTTTTATTTAATTCTAATTTGAAAACTACGTCAAAAATAAATTGACCAAAGAAAATTCTGTGATAGACCTCAAGATACAGTTACCTGATATTATTTTTGGATATATATTTTTTGTATATTCTTTATGCATTTTTAAAGACATTGTAAATGCAGTCTGTAAGTGTTTTGCAAATAAACAAAACTAAATTTTTTTTTATTTCTATAACCTTGCTGATACAGTAGTATAGTCTTAATAATCATTTGCAGGATGCTAATTAATAAAGATTAGCATCTTTTAATATTTGCCATTACATATCCAGAACTACCCAGTATTTTTAATGTCTTCACTGAAATTTTCAGTTTGTGGAGATACCATAGAGAAACTGCTAAGTGGGATTTGTTGTTGCTCATTATAGCTCAAGTTTGCTTTCATTTCTTTGGAAACTCATTATCAACTTTGAATTGATTTTGATTGCTCTTTAGATAATAAAGGGATATAATGGCCAAAACACCTCCTTGCCCATAAAACTTGATATTCTATCTTAATCATATGTACCTGAGCTGCTTGTTTTAAACTCTTAATCCTCAAGATACTGAGGGTTATGTTTATATTAAGGTGGTTTATCATCAAATTTTTCTCCCATGTGAGTATAGTAATCCATCTATTGTTTATACTGTAGACTTGAATTGCAAAATGTCTAGATAAAGAAAAAAAATATGATGAGACTCACACAAAACTTGAAGAAAGTCATTTCCACTTTTTAAATGTTACTAAATAGTTTTACGTGAGTTTTCCACTACTTGAATATGGGTGGTGAATGGCCTCCTTGGTCCAAAATTCATAAATCCAATCAGGGAAAGATTGACATTATTATTATTATTATTATTATTATTATTATTATTACCACAACACTTGATGGAAAATTATAAAGCCATATTTACAAGAAGGGAAAACAGCCCAGTCAGGAAAAATATTCTATGAATTAAATAAATTGACAGAAAAATACAAAACAAAACTCACAAGACATAATATTAAAATTAAGATGAATGATAGATTAATTATGAAATGCAAAAAGTGAACTAGTTCAACAAAAAGCAACTTCCCAACCTTTGAACTTATGAACTGAAATTCATGCAATGTTAACGATACAAGACCCTTGGGGGGGGGGGGGGGGGCGCCTAGTGTGTCAATGCACCTTATGCAGAGCACTCTAGGCATTGCTCAACAATTAAAGATCTATGTGGAGTTCCTTCACCTGCTAGCTCCACTTGCTTTAGATCTTCCTCCTACAACTCTTTTTCCTGCTTTTGCTCTTCCAGTTTGCTGTCCACTCTATCTTTACTTCATAATGAACTGCTGGGTTTTCCCAAAGTTAAACTTGCTGCTGAATGGCCTTGAATGCCCCAGCTCCATGTTATTATCTGTGATCCAAATTCTAAAAATCTAATCTAACTATTATACAGCACATAAAATAACTTAAATGGATGATGGTGCTAAATTTCAGTTGCAATATCAATCACAAAGAACCTTTGACATTGAATTTTTTCTGATGTGGGATTTCAGAACCAGAGTCAAATTCCTTTAATGATGAATAATTCTGCTTGGCAAATTGCTTGAACATATGACTGGTAAAAATAAGGATAAAGATTTGTCTAAAAAGTTCAATTTTTATTATTACTTCTATCAATCATAGGTTCGAGTCCTTAGTTGGGCAGAAATATTTATCATTAAAGTGATTTCCCTATGGATCTTGAGATCCCATGGTAGAGCAAACTCGATATTAAAGAGTATTTGTGGCTTATTTGAAACAATCGAGGTCAGGAGTGTAAGTGATACAATAATCTGTTTCAAGCCCCAGCATAAATAAATTTTCTCTCTGACCCCAAGCAATTATTTGGAATGTCCTTCTCTATTCATCTTAGCTAAAACACTATTTGTGCTACAGTGATTTCTATTCTAAGGTGATTAAATTTCCTTTCCATTATTATATAATTTCAGATATCTATTAAAAATGGTGCATATAAAATATACACGAAAAATACTACTTAAAACCATTTGATACAAATGAATATATATATATATATATATATATATATATATATATATATATATGTATATATATATATATATATATATATATATATATATATATATATATATATATATATATATATATACATATATATATATATATATATAATGATATATATGTTTTTTTCTATATATATATATATATATATATATATATAAATAATTATATATATATATATATATATATATATATATATATATATATATATATATATATATAACAGATTTTGAGCGAAGCTAAAAATCTATTTTTGGGTGAGATAGCCATGTCGTCCTGATGGAAAGTTCCTTAAAGTAGCTTCCTAGGGTATATTTGACTATAGTGATATTCCCAGAGAATTTAACTTAAGGTCTCCAGAATTCTAACTCCTGGCGCGAATATCCTTAAAGTTTTTCTTTTAGGATATCGCATAATATCAGGGGACATATTCTTGACACGCCACATAGTAATCTGCACCCCGCATAGCATTTACGCTTCGAGGGGAAAAGTGGCAATATTAAAGAGGAGCCGTTATAAAGTTCCCTTCCTCCGTTACTGTTTGAGTACCCAGATGGCGCTATAATCGCCGCCATCTTTATTCCTTGTAGTGTTAAGCTGGTACTTATGGATACAGTATTATTGGGAGGGATCCTACCAAGGCCTTTCATAGAAAGGAGGGCGGGTCCATCAGGACGACATGGTTACCTCACCCAAAAATAGATTTTTCGCTTTGCTCAAAATCCGTTTTTGGGGCTCAGCCCATGTCGTCCTGATGGATGTTTACCAGAGCATTAATGTATCCCTGAATTTCCCAGTTGTGCCTTAAACTTCAAGACAATATTTCCTTGGTCATGTAGACCTAAGAGACCTATGACATTACCGTTATATGTCATTTCATCTAATCATACACTATGTTAGTGCTTCCTGCCCCCTACAGGGAAGAGTCAAACTAGACTCGGGAAAAAGTCTCGAAGTATGCGTATTTTATATGACCTACCTAGCAATCAAAAGGGCATACAGGTCTCATTCTATGCCTTTACAGTGAACCCTCGCTACTTCGCGGTTCGACCATCGCGGATTCACCACTTCGCGGATTTTTTCCATAACCCATATATATACAGTAATATATATATATATATATATATATATATATATATATATATATACTGTATATATATATATATATATATATATATATATATATATATATATATGTATGCATGTATTTATGTATATATGTATGTATGTATATATGTAGGTATGTAAATGTGTATACATATAAATATATATATATATATATATATATATAAATATATATATATATATATATATATATATATATATATATATATATACGCACACACATATATATATATATATATATATATATATATATATATATATATATATATATATATATATATATATATATCTAAAGTAGGAAGATGTGATGTAGTTCTAAGGGAAAAGTATGGGAAATATGTCTGGGTAATAAACAAAGCTCTACCTCCAGTTTGTTTCTTCATTATGATCAGAGATAAATGTAAACAAAACATTGGTTGCCATTTTTTATCGTGCTTTTTAGCGTGTTTAGGAAACGCATGATATAAAATCGCCTTTAATATTTGTGCCTGTTTTAGTTTAGGGTACTGTAGTACATGCATTAAGTGTTCTGTACATTAAAGGGTAGTTTGTTAACAGTACTACGTACAAGGGAAGGTTTTAAAAGTCTGAATATACATGTTGAATAAATAGGTAAATATGGTGTCACTACTTCGCGGATTTTCACCTATCGCGGCCGCGTTTGGAACCTATCTACCGCGATAAACGAGGGTTCACTGTAGCCAGTTTGTATTTATAAATGAACAAGAGTTCATGACCGCCACCATAGCATCTGAGGTATATCGGTTATATACCACAAAAGACAAGTTTGTATCTTGTATCGAAACAAGTTAAGTCTAGCTAGAAAGGTTTGTTTTCATATAGGAACAAAGTTATTACCTTTGCTCAATATTATTATGCAGAATAATAAGGAATGAAATGAATGCTCACACATAACTTTATTAAAAGTGTTTAGGGCGAAATAAGACGCGCAAAACAGTTAATCATATATTGTCAGACAATAAATAGAAATTCAGCATACATTTCATAATAATATAAAAATGCAAGTGAAGTAAAATTTACCAACATAGACAATACAGAATAAATCAGAAATACTTTTTTTATCTGAAAACAAAAAATTTTGCCACTCCAATGAAAATTTTATAAATTTTTTAATGTCTTTCTGAGAGTTCTGTCTATTTACACTTGTGTAAAAAACACACGGCACTTAGTGTTCAGTCTATATTTCATCACCTTTGTACACTGGAACAGTCCATAATGTCACCTTGATGACATTTCACTTACCATGTTGCACTATAATGTGCCCACATGTACACCCTTAGAATTACAGTCCCACATAATTCACTGTTCCTCGCAGCACTAAGCGACAGGTTTTAGTACACTACTGTACCTGCCGCCACCACGAAACGTTTTAATTCTTGCACTTGCTTTGCGTAGTGTTTGAAAAACACTCTGGATGACTTCCATCCAGTAAACGAGTGAAGGCTCTCGAAATCCATGAGCTGGAAAAAAATATAACGAAGAAGTAATTTTCCTAGGATCATGACCTGCGGGTGTACTGTCAGGATCCGCTCTGCGAATGAAGTAGGTGATCTTCGCCCTTAGTTGTTTTAGGGATAAGTTTGAACCTGATGTTTCTCCTTTAACCCTGGATAGGTACGCTACTCGGACACCCCTTTAAGGGTATACTCGGTCGCACACGACCCCGACTCCAAAAAAAATTCAGGAAAAATTTAGTTATGCATCAATCTGTATTGTTTGACTTGCTAAAAATACTTCAAAGAATGCTAAAAACTACTGAAAATATAAATGATACCCATCTACAAAATAACTATTTATTGGAAATATAATAAAAATTTAAGTATACCAAAAAAAGACGACGTAAATATTCACAAAAAACAGAAATATACATATACACATAAATCCCTTTAGGGACACCTTCTTAGATGGCAAAGCAACAGCGTGTAATTGCTGTAAATGAGTTGGACCCATAGAAGTCAAGATCTGAAATGAGAAAAAAAGGGTAACTTTTTTTGGCCAAAAAAATTTGTCCAAATTTCATGAATTTTTTTGGGTACCCAAATGAAATAGGAAGAGGCTAATTTTTTTTATAGAATAAACTCATATTATCCTAGAACAGAAATACATAATAAAATGTGCACTAAGATGTAATTTACTGTTATATCAGGGGCGAAATCTAAAGGTCATTTTTTGGCGGCCTAGTTTCACAATGTAAATTTCTTATGAAAATCATTGTATCTCCTATAAAATATGATATTCATGCATTAAAATATACCAAAATATCACGAATTCTATACAGAACAAGAATATATAGAGATATGCCAACTTACCTTTCGGGTATGTCAACAAAATGGCCGCAGACCGCAACAACTCTTACAGCCCAATCTACCACTTGAAATGAAGAATGGGTATGTAAATTTCAAGGTGTCATCAACATCTCTTTTTAACTCCATTAGAAGTGTGTTGATGACATCCATGCCGAGTGAATACTGCCTGCTGGCCATTATTGAAGATAAATTCAAAATAAATAGAAAAAAATCAGAAATTTGCAAAAAATAAAAAAAATTCAGAAATTTGCATTTGAGGGAAAATGGACCTCATGGAAATATATGGCATCTAAGCCAAAACCAATGTCATGCAAGTGGTAGACACACCATCCACCCACACTTTCCAACTATAAAGAACCAAACAAGTATCAACACTGTTCGACAATTTATTTCAGGGTCGAGGTCGACCCCTGGGGGGATAAAAAAACGGGGAAGGGGGGAAGTTAGATGAAAATCAGTCCTAAAGCAGACAATGGCATGTAGACTAGTCACCCCTTGCAGGTCGATCACTTCCATATTCGAGACAGCTGATGATTTATGGGGAAAAAACAGGTTTTGAAAATGCTGTAGGGGTCGCATACGACCCATCATACCTTTCCAGGGTTAAAGAGCTGTCCTCCCCTGAAGTCTGAAGTTCTGCGAAGATAGACCTTTAGACTCTCCACTGGACACAGCGAGACATTTTCCTTCAGAGGGCAGATTCTCCAGGGACCCCACCTCTTAGTGGGTAGCTCATTCTTGGCGAGAAACGTTGGGTTGGGAAAGAGATTTAGCTCTCCCTTTTCAGCAAACTGGATATGGCCTTCTTCCCTAGACAAGGCCACTATCTCACTAACTTTAGCCCCTGAGGCTAGAGCAAACAAGAATATAACTTTTTGAGTCAAATCTTTCAAAGAGCAATTATTATTGTCCAAACTTGAAGCAAAATGTAGTACCTTATCCAAAGACCATGAGATGGGCCTTGGAGGTGCTGCAGGCCTGAGCCTAGCACAGGCCTTAGGGATTTTGTTAAAAATCTCATTAGACAAGTCTACTTGGAAAGCATAAAGCAAGGGTCTAGTCAAGGCAGATTTACACGTAGTTATCGTGTTGGCTGCTAAACCTTGTTCATGAAGGTGAATAAAGAAAGACAAGCAGAAATCCGTCAAGATTTCCTTTGGGTTTCTTGCCTTGACAAAGGCCACCCATTTCTTCCAGGATGACTCGTATTGCCCTCTGGTAGATTTTGAAGAAGTATATACTGTACTCTCATTCGAGATATCAAATCTTTTCTTTACTGCTAGGGAGAGAAAATCATGAGATGAAGGTCTTGGGTTTTCTGAAATGAAGCGAATACAGTCGACTTCTGTACTCGTTGCGACAGAACTGGGTCCGGCAGGGGAATCAGCTTCGGCTGTAATTCCAATATTAACGGGAACCAGTTGCTCTGGGGCCACTTGGGAGCCACTAGGGCTGCTGTTCCTTGAAAAGATCTCAGCTTGTTGAGGACCTTCATCAGTAGGTTGGATGGAGGGAACAGATAAATCCTGGTTCATTTGTTCCAGTCGAGGGACATGGCGTCCACTGCTTCCGCTAGAGGGTCCTCGTACGGGGCCACGTATCGAGGAAGTTTCTTGTCGCTCGTCGCGAAGAGGTCAATCAGCAGTTCCGGGACTTGATATAAGATGAAGGAGAATGATCTTGCGTCTAGGGACCATTCTGACTTATCGGAACTATCCTGGATAGGGCGTCCGCTGTCATGTTGCGGAACCCTTGAAGGGAAACTGCTGATAAGTGCCATCTCTTATTTTCTGCTAAACGGAAGATGGCCAACATCACTTGGTTGAGTTGAGGTGATCTCGAGCCTTGACAATTCAGACATCTCATTACCACCTCACTGTCTAGAATCAGTCTTATATGGACTGAAGGGCGAGGGGATAATCTCTTAAGTGTGAGGAAGACTGCCATGGCCCTAAAATGTTGATATGGAAGGTCTTGAATAGAGAGGACCAAGTTTCTTGAACTTTCCGTTGATGAGAGTGACCTCCCCATCCTTCCGATGATGCATCCGTGTGGATGATGACTGTGGGTGGAGGCAGTTGCAGAGGTGTTGACCTCTTGAAGTTCCTGGCCTCCGACCATGGCTTGAGAAGTGATCGTAGTTGACTCGGTATTGGTCTTCTTAGATCTCTTCGAGCGTTTGATGCGTATCTTCTCCAGACTCCTCCTGATGCATCTTTTAGCTGTGCTCTTAGTACTGGGTCTGTCACTGATGCAAACTGAAGGGAGCCCAGCACTCTCTCCTGTTGGCATCTTGAAATCCTGTTGGATTTTAGAAGTCTCTTGACAGATCCCGCTGTCTCTCTTCTCTTCTTTAATGGAATGGAGAGGCGATGTGACTGTAAGTCCCAATGTATGCCTAGTCATTGAAACTTCTGAGCTGAAGATAGTCGAGACTTTTTGGTGTTGATCTTGAATCCTAGATGTTCCAGGAACTGGATCACTTATCACTTTCTTGGATGCTTGCATGCATTTCGTCTCAGATGCTGCCCACACCAGCCAATCGTCCAGATAGGATACCACCTGGACCCCTTGTTGAACGACTGCTTCTGCAAGCTTCTTGAAGATCCTTGGGGCTATGTTTAGTCCGAAGGACATGGCTCAGAAAGCGTACTTTCTTTTTTGTAGCCTGAATCCTAGGTAGGAGGAGAGTTGGCGATTGATCGGAATGTGCCAATAGGCATCTGCCATGTTTATGGAGACTGTGTATGCCCTTTTGGGCAACAGGGCCCTTATGTGTTGAAGGGTCAGCATCTTGAACTTGTCGTTCTCGATAAACTTGTTGAGTGGCGACAAATCCAGAATGACTGAGTTTGTCTGAGTCCTTCTTGGGAACACAAAACAGCCTTCCTTGGAATTTGATTGACTTTGCTCTCCTTATCACCCTATTTGCTCAAGAGCTCCCGGGTGTATTCTTTCAGAACAGGGGTGGAGTGTTGGAAGAATTGAGGAAATGATGGTGGAGCTGTCTTCCAGCTCCAACCTAGTCCATTCTTGATTAAGCTGTGGGCCCAGGGATCGAAGGTCCAACGATCCCGGAAGAGTCGGAGTCTTCCTCCTACCGGAAGCACATCATTGCTTCTGGTTTCCGGAGGGCTTGCCTCCTTGACCGCGTGCTCCCCTACCCCCTCCTCCTCTCAAGGGACGTCTAGAGGAATCTCTACCTGACCCCCTAGCTTTAGGGCGAAAGGTGGTGGTCTGCCTCTCATAGGCGGGAGTAAAGGCTGGTGACTGAGTCACCACCTGCTGGGGTACCATCTGGTAGGTGGGTTGGGGCTGTGCCACCAACTGTGGCACCGCGGTCATGGGAAGTTGTTGTTGTTGTCTAGCAGAGCGAGATGGCACTCTCGGCCTCTGTCTTCCTCTTCGGTTGGGGACCCTCATCCGGAGAAGACTTCCTCTTAGCCGACATGCCCCACTTCTGGAGAAGATTTCTATTCTCCGTGGCGGCCTTGTCGACTATTTCTTTGACCAATTCGTTTGAGAATAGGTCTTTTCCCCAGATATTGGAAGATATCAACTTCCTGGGTTCGTGTTTGACCACAGCCGAGGCAAACACGAACTCTCTACAAGCCCTTCTTGCCCTAACAAAGCTATAGAAGTCTTTCGTTAGGGTTGCAAAGTGTGTTTTGACTATGACCATGAACATATCCGGGGATCTCTTTTCACTGGCCATTGGCTCCAGGGTCACCTGGAGGGACAGAGAGGCAGCAAGTCTCTCCTTTGTATCCTGTTCCCTACGCTGGAGAAACTCAGACAACTTGGGAAGGTTTTTGCTAAACTGACGTCCAGCGATATCAGCCTCCAACTTTAAGACTGAGAAGGTAAGCTGAATATCCTTCCAGTCCTTGTGATCCATTGGCAAAGCTAGGGAAAGGGGTCTACAGTCCTCCAGTGTAGGGCAAGGTTTCCCAGCTTCCACTGCCTTAATCACCGCCTTAAAACCTTTTTCCGCAAAGGGGAAGGCCATAGTTGCTGGAGCAAGAAAAGAGGGATGTTTCTTGCTCAGGGCTGGCACCTTAGAATTGGTGAAGCCCCTGTCCTTCAAACTGCTGGCTAGCAAAGCCTGAGCCTTCGTTTGGTCAAGACTATAGGCTCTGTCTCCTCCTTGGATACAGGTTCTGCCCTTAGACAAATGAAGCAGTCTGGATAGGACTTAAAGCTGGGCCAGAACTCAATGTCCTCGATAAAGACAGCTCCCAGCTTCTCTGAAATAAAGATCTTACCGTTCGTAATTGGCATGTACTCGGCTTGCCTCCACGGGTTTACCTCAGAGCACGAGGGAAGATCCTTTACGTTGAGTCTCCTCTGAGACCCAAGGTTTGCTGCAAGCTGAAGAATCTCTTTCCTTAGCTCAGCTTCTCTTTGTTCCCTCTTCTTCTCGAACATCTCCATCATAGCTTTGATGGCAGACGGGGTGTCGTCCGACTTTTCAGGTTGAGAAGCGGAGGACGTAGAGGGTACGGTTCTGGGGCAGGAACCGACGAAACAGAGACTGTTTCTACTTCATCCTCTTCCGTCTCTGGAGCCAACGTTGACTCCTCATCTCGACCTTCCGCCAGAAGGTCCTTTTCGGTGTCCTCTGACACCTCTGACATCCTCTCATCTAGATGGATGTCCTTCATCGCATCTGAGACATCCGTATCCATGGCTATCTGGATGCAAGGGATCTCAGGGTGAGGCTGAGGAATAACCGCATCCGCAGATGCATTGGGGGAATAAACAGGCCCTCATACGCTCACTAGGGAGGTAAGGCCCCGTGGCATTCTTCTGGAAGCCACAAACCCATCTTCGCAGCTTGTTCCGAGCTGCATCCCTTGACTCCGCTGTCTTGGGATTCTCAAAAGCCTCATACACCTCATACACAGTACATACCTGGGGGTCCCAGTATCTGAGAGGTCCCTTAGTGATGGAACAACGGGAGTGTGTCTTACACTCCAGGTGGCTGCAGAAGTCCCTGCTACGCACGTTGCAGAAGACCTGCCGCACTTCACATGGTCCTCCTGTAAAGAGAGGAAAATAAAATGAGTATAAAGTAGTCTATCTCACTAGATAAACTAATAAATATTATAATAATATTTTCCATTTTATTTTATAGCATATAGCTTAGGATAGGTAAGCTAGAAATGAATTAGGAAAGACACATACGTGTGTTTCCCGCCCAGCCAATTGCTGTGACCTCCCTCAAAATTAACCCTAGGGTTAACCTCCTCAGGAGGCCTGGTGGAAGAGTCTAGCCTATAAGGATAGGAAAGTGTAACTAACACTCACTTCCAAAAGGATTAATAATGAGGGTCATTAACTGATCATCTATCAGTATATAGAAGGGGAATTCCTTTCCCAATCTTATGAAGTCTCAACAATAGACTGCGCCTGGACACACAGAGTATGTTGGAAAATTTAACTACTGTATACTTTTACACCATAGTTTTTTGTCTGCAGAATGCTCTATACTACAGATATACTGGCTACTGTATATACATATACCGTAGTTGCCGCCGGCACGTAGCCGGCAAGGCTAGTACCTAAGGCATGATTCAACTGACACGATATTGATAATTTTTATGGCCGGCGACCCCCCGGACCGCCGGCGGCTTGCCGGACGCCGGCGGGTCACCGGCTGTCGGCACACTATCCCAGGCAGCATTCAATGTGATAGGGTAGTGGCCGGTATACCAGACTTGGCCGGCTGTTGCCGGCTAAGTCAGATGTGACAGAGAATCAATGGCTGTCGGTCCACAAGTCTAGCCCGCATCTTGCCGGCAAGGTTAGTGGCCGGCAGCCGCCAGTTAGGTTAGCACCTGGCGGCACTAGTTAATAGTGAGAGAGAGAAAGCAAGGAGTGAAGGGTGATGTAAGAGCACTGTCTCACTTCCTTCCTCCGGAATGACGGTTCTAATGGAAGGGGAGAATATGAGATAATCAAGCTTCCACCCATCCACCTCCATCGCCAGTCCCTGCTGGCATAGGATGTGAATGGCAGCCCAAGGGAGGACTGAAGAACACTCTAAAGTAAGTGGGTCTTCTGCCAGCAGCTAGACCTGCCTCCATAGCTATCCCGGAGCCCACGTCCGATAGGGAAGCTACATGACTAGGCCATACAAGCAGAAGCCCAAGCTGGCCCTGCAACCTGCCGGCAATCGGCGCGATTGTAGAAAAATGGCCTCAGGGATGTGATGGCCTAGGACAGAATGGGGAGGGGAAAGTGTCCTGTATAAGGTGTGAGAGGAGTCGGCAGCATGTCGGCCCTACCACACCTTGAGAAAGCTCTGTTTCAGTATCGGCGCCATCCTAGGCGGCTGGAGAAATCGATCCCCAGCCTAGGGTCTGCCAATACAGTAAGGGGGCCGGCATCATCTAGCCGACACCCTTAACATAGAGAAACAGAGTTCCCATGCCGGTGCCATCCTAGGCAGCAGAATAATCTCTATTCTTCAGCCTAGGGTCTGCAAGCACAGGACTAGTTGACTAAACCACAGGGAGAAGGGGGATCACATGACCCCTTCAAGTGCAGTCTAGGGAGGCAAAGCCTCCTATGCCAACAAACAAGCCCTAACAGGGGAGTACATTCACCCTGTCAACCAGTTGCCGGCATACGACAAGTACTCTGAGGTTCTGACCCAAACCCAAAGCTCACCATCAGTAGCTAGGTGAAGGGGCAGAAAAACCCTAGCCTAGTCTTGCCTGAATGACAATTCGAGACAAGATCTGCTAGGATTGTAGCCATAGGATACACTCAGAGGGAAGGAGGGATTACCCTATATATGAGGGTAACCGGGGAGATTGTATGAAAGTATACTAAAGCCCCTAGGCTACTAGCCTAGCGACAGTGAGATCGACTACTTAACTCATCGAAGCTCTCTCGTATACTATCTTAGAAGAGGAAATTTTATATGCAATCCATATATCTTACATGTATAAATTGCCTATTATCTTCATTTAATTTTAATAACACCAGGAACACTTATTATATCATGCAAGAGAGTAAACTATATCGCCTAGGCTAAGAAGCCTAGCGTCAACAAGATCGGCTACCTAATTCGCCAAAACTAATATGAATACTATCGGCATAATATAATTAATTCCTAGCAATGAAGACTAAATAGCTAATTATATTTATTTAAGCTATTATACCGGGAAAGTCGTTCTGGCTAACTAAATAACTCATGCGTTACGAACGACAGCGCCGAAGAGGCCTCCGGTCTAGGCAATAGCTCTGCCAAAAAACCAGATCAATTCGATTCAATTTTCTACTTTACGGCCAGAGCTAAATTTATACAGCATAAGAATCAAATACTCAACTTTCCAGAGGCAGAAGAGGCTGGAGATTGCATAATAAACGGATTTTGAGCAAAGCGAAAAATCTATTTTTGGGTGAGATGGCCATGTCGTCCTGATGGAAGGTTCCTTCAGTAGCTTCCTTTGTATATATATAACAACTAAAATATTCCCAGAGAATTAAACTAAAGGTTTTCACAGAATTCTAACTTCTGAAGCGAGTATTCTAAGGGTTATCCCTTTAGAATATCGTATATCAACAGGGGACGCATGCATTAACACGTCACATGGCCATCTGCACCCCACCTAGCGTTTACGCTTCGAGGGAGGAATGTGGCGAGGGAATGTGGGAAGTAACTGTTACAATACTCGCAACGTAAACAAACCGGCGCCATACTTGCGTGACGTCACGTCCGCCCACTTCATTCCGTTCTAGCTATAACCAGCCTCCGCGATACAATACAGCAGGGAGGGGCCTAGCAGGCTGAACTGGAACAGTTGGGCGGGTCCATCAGGACGACATGGCCATCTCACCCAAAAATAGATTTTTCGCTTCGCTCAAAATCCGTTTTTTGGGCTCAAGCCATGTCGTCCTGATGGAAGTACTAGAGAATTAATGTATCGTGGATTTTTTTCCAATTCAAGTGCCTGGTACTCCGAATAAACGTTCCGTAGTCTGGTGACCAAAGAGACCGTGACATCTCTGTTAAATGTCACTACCAGAGGCATTACAATGACCTGGCGTCCCGCCCCCCTGGCGAGGAAGGTCCTAGTAGGACAAGAGGAACATCTCGAAGTAATCTGAGGAAGAAAGACTCGCCTGGATAAGAAATCGTGCCGGTCTCAAGACAGATCAGAAGGGTAAATATTTGTGTAGGAACAAATTTATACCATTAGGTGAGTACATAAGAGATAGTAGGTATACTAATCATAATAACTCTAGAATAGGTTCAGTAAAATGCGAACAGCAATATATTTTCATATAAAATTAGGAGCGAAAGAGACGCATGTTGTAAATAAAATAAATATTTTATTTGAAATTAGCATGGAAATATGAAAATTTGTGTACAATAATAAAATACAATAATAGACATAGATATGGTAAAAGATGGTGGTGCAGAATCTGAAAGGGAAACAATCATTTCTGTAATCACTAGTTCCCGAGGAACGTCAGTCTTTTAAGTCAAGATACACTTTATGTTCGAGAACATGTGGCACACGTGTACGAATCTATGTCGTTTCACCTTGGTAAAGGACAGTCCATTAGTGACACTAAGTGTCCCTTAAAATCACTATGAATCTCACTAGGGTCAACACAGGCACCCGTTTGAGTTAAAGTCCCGAAAAAACTCACTGTTCTACGCAGCACTACACAGCTGGTTTCATCACGCTACCTGCTGCCACCACGAACCTCTTGACTTCTTGCACCTGGTTCGAATAGTGTTTGAAAAACAGTCTAGGGGACTTCCAGCCTGTGAAGGATCGGAGGCTTTCGAAATCCATTCCTTGGAAGAAATTTAGGGAAGAGGCGACTTTCCTGGGACCGTGACCTGCGGGTGTACTGTCAGGATCCGCTCTGCGAATGAAGTAGGTGATTTTCGCTCTTAAGTTGTTTTAGTGACAGGTCGCTGCCCGACGTTTCTCCTTTGAAAAGCTGTCCTCCACCAAAGTCAGAAGTTCTTCGAAGATAGACCTTAAGATTCTTCACTGGGCATAGAGAGACATCTTCCTTCAGGGGCAGATTCTCCAAGGGCCCCATCTTTTGGTGGGATGTTAATTTTTAGCGAGAAACGTGGGGTCAGGGAAGAGGGTAAGTTCCCCCATGTCGGCGAACTGTATCTGGCCCTCTTCTCTTGATAATGCCACTATTTCACTGACTCTGGCTCCCGAGGCGAGAGCAAAAAGGAAGATTACTTTCTGAGTCAAGTCCTTCAGAGGACAGGAATCGTTATCCAGGTTAGAGGCAAAATGAAGCACCTTATCCAGGGACCAGGTGATGGGTTTCGGTGGAGGTGCTGGACGGAGTCTAGCGCACGCCTTCGGTAGTTTATTAAAGATCTCGTTGGATAAATCTATTTGGAAGGTGTATAGGAGTGGTCTGGTCAAGGCCGATTTGCAAGTGGAAATCGTGTTGGCTGCCAAGCCTTGTCCATGAAGGTGAATAAAGGACATGAAAAAATCTATGGAGATATCCGTAGGATTTTTTGCCTTGACGAAGGATACCCATTTATTCCAGGATGATTCATATTGTCTTTTGGTAGACTTTGTTTTATATTCCTCTAGGAAGTCTAAACTTTTCTTTGAGATCCCAAACCTTTTCCTCACGGCTAGGGAGAGAAAATCATGAGATGAAGATCCTTGACTTTCTTTGATGAACCGAAGACAGTCGACTTCTACACCTGTTGGGAGAGAACTGGGCCCGGCAGAGGGATCAGCTTGGGCTGTAGCTCCAGGACTAGGGGGAACCAATTGCTCTGGGGCCACTTGGGAGCCACTAGGGCTGCTGTTCCTTTGAAGGTTCTCAGTTTGGAGAGGACTTTCAGCAGAAGGTTGGGTGGGGGGAACAGGTAAATCTTGGACCATCTGTTCCAGTCCAGGGACATGGCGTCCACTGTTTCCGCTTTGGGGTCCTCGTAAGGGGCCACATATCGAGGAAGTTGCTTGTTGTCGCTCTTCGTGAAGAGGTCGATCTGTAGTTCCGGGACTTGACGAGAGATGAAGGAGAATGATCTTGCGTCCAGGGACCATTTCGACTCTATGGGGTTTGTCCTCGATAGAGCGTCCGCCGTCACGTTGCGGAATCCTTGTAGGTGAACTGCAGACAGGTGCCACTTCTTCCTGTCCGCTAGGCGGAAGATGGGTAATAACACCTGATTTAGATGGGGCGATCTCGAGCCCTGACGATTGAGACATCTGACTACCACCGAGCTGTCCAGAGTTAGACGGATGTGTATCGAAGGACGCGGGGATAATTTCTTTAGGGTGAGAAGAACCGCCATGGCCTCCAAGATGTTGATGTGAAACGTCTTGAATAGGGGAGACCATGTTCCTTGAACTTGTCGTTGGTGGGAGTGGCCCCCCCACCCTCCAGAGAAGCGTCCGTGTGGATGTTGAGCGATGGAGGTGGAGGTTGGAGAGGGATTGATCTTTTCAAGGTCCTTGCTTCTGACCACGGGCTGAGCAGGGAGCGAAGTCTGTTTGGTAGGGGTCTCTTGAGGTCTTTTCGAGCGACGGATGCGTTTCGTCTCCAGACTCCTAATGCATCCTTTAGCTGTGCTCGTAGCACTGGGTTTGTCACTGAGGCGAACTGTAGTGAGCCGAGAACTTGCTCTTGCTGTCGTCTTGAGATCCGTTTGGATTTGAGAAGTCTTCTGACAGACCCTGCTATTTCTTTCCTTTTCTTTAATGGAATGGAAAGGCGGTGTGACTGAAGATCCCAATGGATTCCTAACCATTGGAACTTCTGAGCTGGAGCGAGGCGAGACTTCTTGGTGTTTATCTTGAAACCCAGATGTTCCAGGAATTGGGTTACTTTGCTGCAAGCTGTCAAACACCTTTCTGGCGAAGTCGACCAGACTAGCCAGTCGTCGAGGTAGGCCATCACTTGGACGCCCTGAAGGCGTAGCTGGTGGACGATCGTGTCTGCTAGCTTGGTGAAGATTCTCGGAGCCACGTTGAGCCCGAAGGGCATGGCTCTGAAGGCGTAGCTTCTTCGGTTGAGCCGGAATCCTAGGTAGGAGGAAGCGTGGTGGTTCATTGGGATGTGCCAGTAGGCATCCGCCAGGTCTATTCAGACCATGTAGGCCTTGCGAGGCAGTAGGGCTCTTATTTGTTGAAGAGTCAGCATCTTGAATTTGTTGTTCACAATGAACTTGTTGAGGGGGGACAAGTCTAGAGTGACTCTGAGTTTGTCTGAGTCCTTCTTGGGAACACAAAACAGTCTTCCCTGGAACCTGGTGGACTTTACCCTCTTGATCACCTTCTTGTTCAAGAGTTCTAGGACATATTCTTCCAAGAGGGGGGTTGATGGCTGGAAGAATTGGTGGAAGGTTGGAAGTGGTTGTGTCCAGCTCCAACCTAGTCCCTTCTTGATGATGCTGTGTGCCCAAGGATCGAAGGTCCAGCGATCCTGAAAGAGGCGGAGTCTTCCTCCCACCGGAAGCATTTCATTGCTTCTGGTTTCCCGAGGACTTGCCACCTCGGCCGTTAGCTCCCCTTCCTCCTCTGCCCCTGGAGGGGCGGCGCGAGGAGTCTCTGCCTGAGCCTCTACCTCTGGGACGAAAGGTAGTTGACTGACGCTCGTAGGCAGGGGTAAAGGCCTGTGATTGTGACACCACCGGTTGGGGGACCAACTGAAAGGTCTGTTGCGGTTGAGTGACCACTTGGGGAGTAGCGGGAGCCGGAAACTGGCGTTTGGGTTGACGCTGCTGGGGTCTTGGTTTGGAGGATTTCCTCTTAGGCTGAGGGCCTTCGTCCTAGGAGGATTTCCTCTTTTACGACATGCCCCATTTGTTGAGAAGGTTCCGATTCTCAGAGGCGGCCTTGTCGACTATCTCTTTCACCAAGTCAGAGAAAGAGATGTTTACCCCAGATGTTAGAGGAGATGAGTTTCCAGGGTTCGTGTTTCACTGCCGCGTTGGCAAACACGAATTCTCTGCAGGTTCTTCTGGACCTGATGAAGCTGTACAGGTCCTTCATCACAGTCACTAGGTGGGTTTTTGCAAGAACCATATAGAGGTCTGGGACTCTCAACGTCCCCAGCCATGACTCGAGCTGAATCTGATGAGACAGGGAGGCAGCCACTCTCTCTTTGGTCTCTTGCTCCCGACGAAGAAGGTGGTCATTCAATTTCGGGAGGTCCTCGTTAAACTGACGTCCAGCTACGTCAGGGTCCAGCTTCCCAACCGTGAAGGTGTACTGGATATCTTTCCAGAACTTGTCGTCGGGGGGAAGGGCGAGGGAGAGGGGCCTACACTCCTCCAGGGTAGGACAGGGTTTTCCTTCTTCCACCGCCTTCATGACCGCGTGAAAGGCTTTTTCCACAAAGGGGAAGGATGCGGAAGGGGGAGCAAGAAAGGACGGGTGCTTCTTGCTTAGAGCTGGCATTTTCGAATTAGTAAAGCCGCGGCTCTTCAGGCAATCTTCCAGTAAAGCTTGGGCCTTTGAGTGATCGAACACGATCACCTCTTTGGGCTCAGTCTCCTCCTTGGAGGCCGGTTCGGTCTTAAGTCAGACGTAACAATCCGGGTAAGCTTCGAAATTAGGGAAGAATTCCACTTCTTCCAGGAGGATAGACCCTAGCTTGTCATTTATGAATATCTTGCCAGTTGTGATTGGCATATGCTGGGCGTACCTCCAGGGGTTAGACTCCGAGCAGGAAGGATGATCCTTAACCGAGATCTTCTTCGGTTGCCTCAATTCCAAGAAACGGCTTTTAATCTGGGCGGAATGCTTACTAAGCTTCTCGTCCATTAAGGCCACCAATACCCGGATGGCATCTTCAGTGGCAGGCAGCAGGGGCTGCGGTGCGGCGGAGGTAGAGGGGACTGGCTCCTCGGCCACTACGGGAGCTGCCGGAGGTGGAGGGGCGACCTCGCCCTCCGAATCAGGGTATTCCACCTGATCCTCTTCTTCCTCCAGATCCTCGCCCATGAGGGTCCTCTCGGTGTCGTCGGACACGTCCGACATCTTTTCCACCTCGTCTAGACTACACTTGCTAAGCGTAGTCTCGATGTCCGGTTCTACGGTCACTTGAACCAAGGGGATCTGATCCTGGGGGATCACAGAATCTGCCAACGCTTTCGGAAAAAGGATGGCCCTCATCTTCTCGTTGGGGAGATACGGCACGGCAGCATTTTTCTGGAAACTGCGCACCCACCTGCGCAGTTTCTCTCGAGCATTGTCCCTGGCTTCTAAGGACGGGGGGTTGTCAAACCCCTCGTCAAGGAGGCCTTTGCAGACTGGGCAGGAGACTGGATCCCAGTACTTGTGGTTGCCCTTCTTTGCTGTACAGGGGGCTGACACGCACCGTGCCCGTAAAAGTCCGGGCGGCGGACCGAGCAGAAGGGGCTTTCACATTTCACGTACTCCTCCTGTAAAAGAAGGAGAACATGAGTACATGGAAATAGAGTCATGACTTACATTACTCTTAAATTAAGATTCCTTAATCTAATTCTTAAACTTAGAATTGTGTTATGTGAGCTCCGGATAGGTGAGCTAGAAAAGAAGTAGGAAGACACATACTTGTGAATCCTGTCCAGCCAGGTACTGCGACCTTTTCTGCTGGCAATTCCTTAGAACCTGAGGTTATAGGAGAGGGAATGGTATCCCTATGGGGAAGCCAGACTAGGCTTCCTTATAAAGGAATTGTCTGCAGGGTAGAGAAGGTCTGAGATCGTTCAGAACTTAGATAAAGGAGGGGAAATAGGATAAACCCCTCAATATTTGGGAAGGTCCCAGTAAGAGACTACACTGAGAAGCACAGAGTATGCTGGAAACATTGTATGGTTCACTCATACAGCTCAGACACTGTCTTCTGGGTATCAAACAGCAAAGATCAGTCTGGCTATATGGATGTATAGGTCGACTGCCGGCGCGGGGCCGGCAGCCGGGGGGAAGGGGTGCTTGTCCCTGGAAGCCGCGGAGCGTTGCCGGCAAGCCGGAGGCCTGGTCCGGCGGGGTGAATCCATCAAGGCTACGCACTGAGTAGTAGAGAGGTAGGAAACACTTATAGGGGCGACCGCCGGCACGGCGGCAGGTCGTCGGCAGGGCGGAGGCCTCCGGCGATGGTGAACTTAACTGGGTACATAAGATGGAAGGTGTCTGAGAAGCCGGCGGCAGCGGCGGCGGCAAGGGGCGGCGGTCGCCGGCAGCGGCGGCAAGGGGCGGCGGCCCCCGGCAGCCGGCAGGCTGGCGCCATAGTTGGTTCTCAGACAGGAAGTCCTATGAAGTAGGAAGGTCACCGGGTGTGCTGGCGACTAGCGGCGGCAAGGGGCGGCGGCCCCTGGCAGCCGGCAGGGGGCGGCGGCCTTGGCAGCCGGCAGGGGTCCTTGTAGTAGGGAGTCACCTGGCGTGCCGGCGGCAGTCGCCGGCAGGGTGTTGCTTAGGTAATCCTGAGATAGGAAGGTCCTATGTAGTAGGGAGTCACCTGGCGTGCCGGCGGCAGTCGCCGGCAGGCGGAGGCGGCAGTGGACCAGCACCATGATAGGAGAGAGAAAGATAAGGAGGGAAGGAGAAAGGGTAATGTCTGATAAACAACCGGCTTCCCTACGGAAGGAATGTACTCATGATAGGGGGGGGGAACCCTATCATCCGACGGCAGGGAGCCGGCAGATGGCTGGGTGCCTAAGGTAATTCAAGGGAGGATCAGAGAACACTCTAGACAGGGGGGGGGAGGGTGATCTCCTGCCGGTAGGGCGGCCGCTAACACAACCCCATAGTTCGACTATGAGGGGGAAGTGTAGCAGAGCGGCCACCCAGGCAGGAGAGCGCAGCTTAACCTACAATTCTCCCTGAGGGGGAATTGTAGGACAGCGGACAGGGGTGTGAAGGCAAGCTGACACAAAGAATAGAGTGGGGTAGGGGGGGAGGGGTGAGGGGGCAGAAGGGATCGCGACCCTAAAGCTCCCAGAGGGTGGGGGAATCTGTTTTCTATACTACCCAGGTAGGAGAGAAGCACTCTCCAACCCTAGGGTAGGTTAGTTCAGAGTAGGAACAGAACTGGTGTACTGTCCTAAACTATAATAAAACAGAGACCCCCAAGGCCTAACCTAAACCAGGAGATCTCTTCTTAGATTAGGTAAGGCTGGGGATGCATATCGCTAGGCTACAGGAGGAAGGGACGAGTCCCAACCAAGAGCAGTCTAGGGGGGGAGGGCTAGGCCCCCCCCCCGCCTTCAGTCTCAGTCGATACCCCAAGGGAAAGACGTTCCTTAGGGGTGGACTGGGATGAACGATAAGTACTCTGGGGTTCTGACCGAAATCCCCCCATACACTATGGGAGGGAAGAGGGAAGAACTACCTAGCCTAACCTACCCGAAATGTTTCGGGTAAGGGGCTAGGAAAAGCAAGGCTACCCAGAGGGAGATACATTAGGGTGAAGGAGATAAGGAAGCATACAAGGGTCCCAGCGTGGGGTTAGGTGTGGCCTGGCTGGGCCAGGCACCGTTCCTTGTATGGTCCCTCGAAGGCGAAAATATGTGCAACATGGAATCTTGTATATGTTTAAAAATGCCTAAATCTTCATTAAAATAACACTAGGAACACTCATATGCAGAAGTAAATATGAATACTAGGCTGCGGCCTGTGCTAGGCTGAAAGGCTAGTATGGGGTCGACTGGCTAGGAGCGCCGAAGACCACAACGGCATAAAATAACTTTCTGGAGAAGGAGGTCTCAACCTTCCGGACTCACCAGTGGTAGCTTATACACCCCCCCCCCCGAACCCCCCCAAGCGGCGGCGCGAGCCTAAACCACGCCCCCTTGGGCGGAGTTACCAGGGACGAGCGGGTTGACTCGGCAATGGAAGGCACATTTCTGAAGTTGACTTCGGCACAGAACGTTCTCCTCTTTTCCCTCCCGCTGCTCCCAACATATATTTGCTGGTTTTCATTATTCTGCACTCAGCAACCAGAGTAATATCTCAGCCCACGGCTTAATTATGGCTAAGCAAATTCTTACTTCCGTGGAGGTGCATCGGCTTAGCGAAGACTCCAGCGAAGAGGAGAACGTAATCAGTAACGAAAAACGAACACAATCGACTGCAGGAAGTGATATGCCTTCTAATTCTGATATCGTAAATATGTTACTCCAACAGAATCAAACACTCATGAAAATTATTCAGAAAAGGTAAGGTTTTAAATTCTGTTTACAACGAAAACGTCATATGGAAAGCAGCTGATTTAGACTAATGACGTCACAAATGCAAATGGCGGCCCCCATACGTAAGTTTGTTATGATTTGAATGCTTAGAGCAGGCATTTCCGAACATAGCGTAAGTAGCTTAAGCAAAGCATGTGCATGATTACAACACGAATAATTGGAGTAAACAAACTAAATACTCCAATTTATATATATAACAAAATTATAATTAGGTATACAAAACAAATTGCTTGCCTGACACATCAAAAGCACGCACCTTAATAGGCAGTAGGCTAGACCACAGGTAAGTTCGAGTTTACATTTCTCGCTTTAAACCTATCGACACTAGCCTAGGCCCTGGGGGGCGATCTGATAAGGGTTACATATGAGGCAGGTCTAGATTATTAATAATAACAGATATAAACTTATCATTCACTTAAATATGGCACTGAATTAACCTAAGAGGGCTATTTGAGTCGTGAACCCCATTGCCTGACTTCAGCCTTCTAGGTCCGCTGCTGTCCATATTTACTATACCTGTTGAACAAACATTTAAATTAATCTATGGTAAATAATTCACTGATATTAAACATTCATCTCGGCAGAAGTGGTTCACCTGCTAAGAAAATGAGGCTCCCCCTCCTACTAAGCGCTCAAGACGATCACCTGAATTACCTGAAAGTGCAAATTTAGACCTCTTTTCCTTTTATAATAATGGAGATGAAAGTGATTACCTTCCATAAACCCATTCCTTCATATATTTCCACCAATTTCAAAGCTGAACCATCTTTTCATAGAGAAGGGAAAATTCAATTGAATAATTCACTAGTAGCATTAACTTTCAGTGAAGGCCATAGTGATAACCGGGATAAATGCTTTGTTAGTAGTCAAAATAAGGAGTTCTCAGACTTTTTTAAATTAATTAATACTCCAAAGTTGAATTTCTGGCCTGAAGGTAAGGTATTTGATGACAGCTATAAGAGAAAAATTTTTTATGACATAGAAAATATTAAAATGAGTATTTCTGCCTTTCAAGGGCATGCAGCACTGGCACACATTGTATACCCCTCCAAAGTAAATGACATTGATTTTTTGTCCAAGATTATTATTGGTCCCCTAAGAAGGAGCATAGACCTCATACAAAATTTGATAAGAAATTTCAGAAGCAGAGCACTTCCTAGATACCTCAAGGAAGAGATAAGAGATCTTATAATCAAAGCAGACATTAAAGAAGTTTGGAATTTAACTGAAGACCAAAAATCAGCCATTACTGCCTGCTTTTACAAGGGTCCCCTCCTCAGAGGAGGGGCAGAAAACTTCAGGGGTAGGAAATTCAACTTTGGGGGCAGATTTCAGGGAAGAAGGTTCAGTTTCCTCAAAGGTAACCCTAACTTTAGATTCAAGTCTCAGCCGCTTAGAAGAGGTAATAGGCGAAGTGGGTACAGGGGAGGGGGGGGGGGAGGTCACAAAATGGACAAGCTAATAGTTCAGGAGCCAGAGAAAAGAAAGACCCTAGAAATTGAGCCATGCTCCGCACCAGTTCAAAGAGAGATTTTTTTCAGCACCAGTATTCTATGCACCAGTTGAAAACGATGTTTACTCTGCACCAGTTAATAAGCTAATGAGCTTTGCTCAGCACCAGTTAATGAGCTTTGCTCAGCACCAGTTAATAACGAGCTTTGCTCAGCACCAGTGGTTAATGAGTTTTGCTCAGCACCAGAAAATAACGAGCTTTGCTCTGCACCAGACCATCATGACATTGGGCCAAATGCTATAAATCAAGATAGAAGTAAAGAGACCTTGCCTTTGGCCTCAAACTCAATGAATAACTCCTCCCAGAGCCCCCCAGAGAATAGGATAGGTAAGTCATTACTAAAGAATATTGATAGTTGGAGAAAGCTTCCCAATGCCTCTTTTGCTTGTAAAATTATCAATGAAGGGGTGAGAATTCCGTTTAATAATAAACTTAAAGCCCAGAGGTCATTAAAAAGAACAGGTAAAGATAGATTTTATTCAATTAACAAGCGTAAAATATTGGAAAGAGAATGTGATAGACTGCTAAAACTAAGTGTCATAGAGCAGATCCCCAGAACTTCCTTTTACTACTCCAACCACATATTTTATAAATTCAAACCAGATGGAACAGTACGACTAATCTTTGACATGAAGGTGCTCAACACCATGATTAAAAAACCTTCTTTTACCATGCTCAAGGCCAATACTATATTTCCCTATCTACATCTAAACTCTTGGGCCTGCAAACTAGATTTAAAAGATGCTTATTGGCACATTCCATTACATGCAAGTAGCCAGAAATTTCTAACCTTCAAACTAGGTAAAAGGAAGTTCAAATGGACTGTGATACCCTTTGGACTAAAGACAGCACCTTATATTTTTTCAAAGATAATGTACACGGTGATCAAGTATATTAGAACTTCATATAACATCTTAATATTCAATTATCTTGATGACATTCTTATATTAGCAAAAGATTATTTAAAATGTAAAAATCACATTCAGCTAGTCATTAAGATCTTGTCAGACTTAGGATGGAATATCTCACTAAAAAAATCTACAATTGAACCGGCTCAAAGAATTGAATTTTTAGGAGTGCATTACAGTATGATTAAGAAAACTATGAATCCCAGTGGGAAAAACATAGAGAAGTGTGTCGAATTGGCCAAAGCTTTCTCCAACTCTGTTAAATCTGACCTGCATTCCTATCAAATGTTAATCGGAGCTTTGAATTTCAGTGCATCCTATACAAGCTTGGGAAGATTCCATCTTAAATATCTCCACAGATACCACAGTTATTTTAATTCAGGGTACAAAATCATTCCCCACACCTTCAAGAAATACCTAAAGCCATGGGAACAGAGACAAATGTACAGAGAGGTTAACATTCCAAAACCACAAATAGATGCAGAACTTTTCACTGACGCTTCCAACCAGGGTTGGGGAGGTGCATTAGTAATAGCGGGTAATATGCTCTCAATAAATGGAACTTGGACAAATGAAGAATCCTCCCTTCACATCAATGTAAGAGAGTTATTAGCTTGCTTCTATTCTTTGGAACACTTCACCACAAGGTTATACAACAAGGTAGTCTTAATACATGTTGATTCAAAGGTTACTAATTGTTGGCTAAGGAAACAGGGTAGTATCAGAAACAAGTTAGCTCATGAACTGGTCAGGAAAATACTTAGTACCATGAAGGATCACAATATACAGATAAATTCCAGATGGATCAGGGGAGTAAGTAACACCATCGCAGACTCACTTTCCAGAGACCTGGGTTCCATTCACATAGAAACTTCCCTCAGTGACAGTCTATTCTCCTTAATCTGCTCTGACTTCAATTTCACCCCGGAAATAGATGTTCTCAAATGGCTTCAATACTAAGGGCAAAAAGTTTTGTTCATCTCTTCCAAACCAAAAAGCCATCAGCAATAATTCACTTACGATTAGCTGGAAGGGATCAACACCTCTCTATGCCTTTCCACCAGGATTCTTACTACACAAAGTAGCTTTTAAAATCTATAAAGAATGCAATAATAATATGCTTTTCTGCACCATATCGCAGGGGACGGAACCATGGATTCCATTAGTGAGGTCAGTCGCGAAGCAGCACAAACGATATATTGTGAAGATCGAAGACTACCAGATAGTTCTCAAGGATTGTATCTCACCCTCAGCAAAGCTCCAATTAACTTTGATTGCCTTCAAAATTTAAAGGATCAGCTCCCTAATGTCTTTCCTCCTGAGGTTTGCTCCAAAATTGCTGTCAGCTTGAGGGACAGCTCCTTGCACAAGTATGAAAACCTATATAACATTTTAAAAGTTTCATTCACAAGGAGTATGGAAGAGACAACAAATTCCCCCTGTTAGCAATTATTTTATTTTCAATCACCTTATAGACAAGGGACTGTCTTACAACACCCTGAAGAGCTACAGAGCAGCTTTAGGTCCTATCTTGTCAGGTTATTTCCCAGGTTACTGTCTTGCAGAAGACAAATATGTCAAAGCAATGATATCGGGAGTTAATAGAAGGAAGCCTAGAAATTCTCACCAGTTCCCTGGCTGGGATCTAGACAAAGTAATCTCGTTTCTCAACACCACGAGAGATAACTCTACCTTACTACTGACACAGAAAACCTTGTTCCTAGTAGCCTTAGCTTGCCCTTTAAGAGCAAATCAATTTAACAATCTCTGCATTTCCAGGAGCACCTTCACCCCAGAACACATTGTCTTACAGAACCACCCTTCCTTCATGGCCAAAAACCAAAAGAACAACTACACGCCAATAGAGATCAGCTTTAGGAAGCTTCCTAACAGACCAAAAATATGTCCAGTCAGACAATTGAACTTCTATTTGGAATACACAAACAAAGTCTGTATGGAAAGAAACATAGACAGGAAAGACCACATATGGCTAGATGAACACTTCAAGATAATGTCTACAAAAAATGAGACAACTTTTTAGGGAGTGCATTTTCAGAGCCGACCCAAATGCAACTAAACAGTCAACGAATTTCCACTCTATAAGGGGTCAAGCTTCATCAAGACTGCTATACAATGGAGTATCTATACAAGAAATAATGTCCAGAATGAATTGGAGAAGCGACTCTGTCTTCAGCTCTTATTATGCTCTCCTCGGCTTACAGGGAGCTTTTGATGCTGTGGTCGCTGGACTTCATCTTAAAGCCCCCTGAAGCATCTGCCTAGCTACCACTGGTGAGTCCGGAAGGTTGAGACCTCCTTCTCCAGAACTGTAAGTTTACTTGTGAACGAAGGTTCTGGAGTGGGAGGTGAGACCTTCCGGACTCAAGGTCTGGGTCACCCTCCAACCCTTCCCCCGTGAGCTGAGGAGACCATGCACTTAGGAGGGAATATTCTAACAACTTCATAATTCAACAGAGTAGGTTATACACAAGAACACACACATACAATCACGATTATTCCACAGAAAACAAACTTAACTGGAATCTTTCAATATTCATATCAACCAAGAGAGCACAAGAAGATTGAATTTACTAGTAAAAAGACCTTTATGTCCAACAATTTGCACCTTCACAGTAATTCCTTCATAACTTGCACAACCAAGGTAAGCTCAACCACTTCTGTGTTACTTTTTGTTCTATTACAACTTCAAAAATGTGACTTCCATTGCCGAGTCAACCCGCTCGTCCCTGGTAACTCTGCCCAAGGGGGCGTGGTTTAGAGCTCGCGCCGCCGCTTGGGCGGGTTCCGGGGGGGGGGGGGGGTGTATAAGCTACCACTGGTGAGTCCGGAAGGTCTCACCTCCCACTCCAGAACCTTCGTTCACAAGTAAACTTACAGATTCCTAAAATTGAAGATTAAATAACCCAAGATAAATTTAGTTATAAGGCTGGGTAAGGCTATGCTGGCTATCTAAGCCTATATCTTCATTAGAGTAAGCACTAGGAACACTTATTATATCATGCTGAAGCAAACATGAACACTAGGCTGCGGCCTATGCTAGGCTGAAAGGCTAGT
>NC_090729.1:74722415-74734915 GCF_036898095.1 Palaemon carinicauda
CAGCTTAGGCTAGCTCCTCAGGAACCTCAACTCGCGAGACAAGAACTGCGTTCTGCGCAGCCGCTATCTCAACTCTCGCAGCTCACACCTCAGGAACCTTAACTCGTTCCTCAGGAACCTGCTACTGCGCATCCGCAACCCTTACAGCAAGCGCAACTCTTGAGGCAGCAACCTCATGCTATGAGTCAGCCACCTCAACGCATGCATCTGCCACTTTCTCCTCAACTTGAGAAATAACAAATGACAATAATAACACCTCATTACTTTCATAACTTGCATTTGTAATCATATACATGTATGCCTACACAAACATTATGATAATGGAGGTTATTTGTCTTACTTATATAAAAATATATATGTATTCCTTGCAATATATTTTTAACAATATCACAAAATATGGCAAAAATATCTTCAAAACAAAAATGAATCATGAGTTATGAATGTAAGGTAAATATTATGTTGATATTAAAACCCCATGCAAGCATGCATGAAGCACTCTAGCACTGGTCATGGAATTTCTGAGAAATGTTAAACGCCATGCAACACGCTCTGCTTACCTTACAGCATGCTCTACATACAGCATGCTCTGCATACAGCATGCTCTGCATACAGCATGCTCTGCTTACAACATGCTCTGCATACAGCATGCTCTGCATTCAGCATGCTCTGCATACAACATGCTCTACATACAGCATGCTCTGCATACAACATGCTCTGCATACAGCATGCTCTGCATACAGCATGCTCTGCATTCAGCATGCTCTGCATACAACATGCTCTGCATACAGCATGCTCTGCATACAACATGCTCTGCATACAGCATGCTCTGCATACAGCATGCTCTGCATACAACATGCTCTGCATACCTTACCGCATGCTTCTCAGTCATACATCTTTGGTTGTTGCCAACTCACTAGACTGTCAAGCAGTTTCATAATGTTGCCTTCTAGTCTGCTGCTTTTGCACCATTGAAACCCTCACTGAGAGAACTTAACTTTTCTCGGATATGGTCCCTGTAGATGAGAAAGTTCTTTTCTCCCTCCTTCTGATATTCCCTTGAGGACTCTGTCATTTGGAGAGGAGCCTTTAGCTGCGTAGCCTCCTATGGACTTTTATTTAAGCATAACATGCTTCCAGGGAAGGTAATGGTTCCACTTCAGTCACTAACCCCGTCTGTTACCACACCTGCTCCCATAGACCTTGAGCTGTGTTGCAAGACATACAGTCCAAGCTTAGTCCTTGTTAAAGGATTTTTTGTTTACGGAGTCAGTGTGTCACTGGGAAGACGTTCAACAACCAGCAGAAGTGACTTGTTGTGACGCAGTGCGGCAACCTCAGCAACCCGATAAGGAGTTGTCTGTACGACCCAGACAGTCTAGACAGCTTCGGGTTGTCACTGTACTTCCTCGCTTCCCCATGGTTGACAGTTCACAGACTGTGCAGCAGTACCATGATCTTGTGTCCGGCTCCGTCAGACGACTGGCTTTTAAGAGCTCGTACAAGTCGTCACTGTCTGGAGATTCTCAGATGGACTATGGATCTGACCAAGGAACTGGGCCTCCTGGTCAATTTTGAGGAGTCTCAGCTCATCCCATCCCAGACCATTGTCTCCCTGGGTATGGATCTTCAGAGTCGAGCTTTTCGGGCTTTTCCGTCGGCCCCAAGGATCTTCCAAGCCCTAGAATGCATCCAGACCATGCTGAGAAGGAACCGATGCTCAGTCAGGTAGTGGATGAGTCTAACAGGGACACTTTCATCTCTGGCCCTGTTCATCGTGTTAGGGAGAATCCACCTCCCCCCCTTCAGTATCATCTAGCTGCTCACTGGATAAAGGACATGACGCTAGAGACGGTCTCAGTTCCTGTTTCCGAAGAGAGGAGGTCTTCTCTCGCGTGGTGTAAGAACAGCTTTCTTCTCAAGGAAGTCTACCTTTGGCTGTTCAGAAACCCGACCGCCGTCTCCTCTCGGACACATCAGACACGGGCTGGGGTGCGACTTTGGACGGACAGGAATGATCGAGAACATGGAATCAGGAGCAAAGGACACTTCACATCAATTGCAGGAGTTGTTGGCGGTTCTTCTGGCCTTGATAAACTTCAAGTCCCTCCAGCTTAACAAAGTGGTGGAGGTGGACTCTGACAACACCACAGCCCTGGCTTACACCTTCAAGCAGGGAGGGACTCTTTCGTGAAGTTGTTCTAGATCGCAAGGGACCTCCTCATCTGGTCTAAAGATCGAAAGCTCACGCTGGTAACGAGGTTCATTCAGGGCGGTATGAATGTCATGGCAGATCACCTCAGCCGGAAGGGTCAGGTCATCCCCACAGAGTGGACCCTTCACAAGAATGTTTGCAGCAGACTTTGGGCCTTGTGGGGTCAGCCAACCATAGATCTGTTCGCTACCTCGATAACCTAGAGACTCCTATTGTATTGTTCTCCGATTCCAGACCCAGCAGCAGTTCACGTGGATGCTTTTCTGCTGGATTGGTTCCATCTCGACCTGTATGCATTCCCGCCGTTCAAGATTGTCAACAGGGTACTTCAGAAGTTCTCCTCTCGCAAAGGGACACGGCTGACGTTGGTTGGCTCCGCTCTGGCCCGCGAGAGAATGGTTCTTAGAGGTACTGCAATGGCTGGTCGACATTCCCAGGACTCTTCCTCTAGGAGTGAACCTTCTACGTCTACCTCACGTAAAGAAGGTACACCCGAACCTCCACGCTCTTCGTCTGACTGCCTTCAGACTTTCGAAAGACTCTCAAGAGCTAGGGGCTTTTCGAAGGAGGCAGCCAGAGCGATTGCCAAAGCAAGGAGAACATCCACTCTCAGAATCTATCAGTCTCAAGGGGAAGTCTTCCGTAGCTGGTACAAGACCAATGCAGTTTCCTCAACCAGTACCACTGTAACCCAGATTGCTGACTTCCTGTTATATCTAAGGAAAGTAAGATCCCTTTCAGCTCCTACGATCAAGGGTTACAGAAGTATGTTGGCAGCGGTTTTCCGCCACAGAGGCTTGGATCTTTCCACCAACAAAGATCTACAGGACCTCCCTAGGTCTTTTGAGACCTCAAAGGAACGTCGGTTGTCCACTCCAGGCTGGAATCTAGACGTGGTCCTAAGGTTCCTTATGTCATCAAGATTTGAACCTCTCCAATCAGCCTCTTTTTAGGACCTCACATTAAAAACTCTTTTCCTCGTGTGCTTGACAACAGCTAAAAGAGTAAGTGAGATCCACGCCTTCAGCAGGATCATTGTTTTCACATCTGAAACGGCTACATGTTCCTTGCAGCTCGGTTTTTGCTAAACGAGCTTCCTTCACGTCCTTGGCCTAAGTCGTTCGAGATCCCAAGCCTGTCCAACTTGGTGGGGAATGAACTGGAGAGAGTACTTTGCCCAGTTAGAGCTCTTAGGTACTATCTAAAAAGGTCTTAACCTTTACAAGGACAATCAGAAGCCTTATAGTGTGCTATCAAGAAACCTTCTTTTCCAAGTTCTAAGAACTCAGTTTCTTACTATTCAGGCTTCTGATTAGAGAAACACATTCTCATCTGAAGGAAGAAGACCTTGCTTTGCTGAAGGTAAGGACACATGAAGTGGGAGCTGTGGCTACTTCAGTGGCCTTCAAACAGAGCCATTCTCTGCAGAGTGTTATGGATGCAACCTATTGGAGAAGCAAGTCAGTGTTCGCATCATTCTATCTCAAAGATGTCCAGTCTCTTTACGAGAACTGCTACACCCTGGGACCATTCGTAGCAACGAATGCAGTAGTAGGCGAGGGCTCAGCCACTACATTCCCATAATCCCATAACCTTTTAACCTTTCTCTTGAATACTTTTTATGGGTTGTACGGTCGGCTAAGAAGCCTTCCACATCCTTGTTGATTTGGCGGGTGGTCAATTCTTTCTTGAGAAGCGCCGAGGTTAAAGGTTGTGATGAGGTCCTTTAGTATGGGTTGCAGCCCTGTATACTTTAGCACCTTTGAGTTGATTCAGCCTTCCAAGAGGAACGCTGCGCTCAGTAAGGAAGACGATCTTATTAAAGGCAGAGTAACGGTTCAAGTCGACTTCCTTACCAGGTACTTATTTCATTGTTATTGTGGATAACTGATTATATGAAATACGGGATACTTAGCTATCCTTTAGTCTTGTACACTGGTTTTTCACCCACCCCCCTGGGTGTGAATCAGCTACATGATTATCGGGTAAGTTTAATATTGAAAAATGTTATTTTCATTAGTAAAATAAATTTTTGAATATACTTACCCGATAATCATGATTTAATTGACCCACCCTTCCTCCCCATAGAGAACCAGTGGACCGAGGAAAAAGTGAGGTGGCGTCAACAACAAGTACTGTAGTACCTGGCCACAGGTGGCGCTTGTGAGTACACCCCCTTCTAGTATAGTGATAGCTGGCGTATACCTCCCGTAGAATTCTGTCGGGCAACGGAGTTGACAGCTACATGATTATCGGGTAAGTATATTCAAAAATTTATTTTACTAATGAAAATAACATATATATATATATATATCTATATCTATATATATATATATTTATATATATATATATATATATATATATATATATATATATATATATATATATATATATATATATTTTATATATATATATATGTATATATATATATATATATATATATATATATATATATATATATATATATATATATATATATATATATATATATATATATTTATATATATACATACATATACAGTGAACCCTCGTTTATCGCGGTAGATAGGTTCCAAATGTGGCCGCAATAGGTGAAAATCCGCGAAGTAGTGACGCCATATTTACCTATTTATTCAACATGTATATTCAGACTTTTAAAACCTTCCCTTGTACGTAGTACTGTTAACAAACTACCCTTTAATGTACAGAACACTTAATGCATGTACTACAGTACCCTAAACTAAAACAGGCACAAATATTAAAGACGATTTTATATCATGCGTTTCCTAAACACGCTAAAAAGCATGATAAAAAATGGCAACCAATGTTTTGTTTACGTTTATCTCTGATCATAATGAAGAAACAAACTGGAGGTAGAGCTTTGCTTATTACCCAGACATATTTCCCATACTTTTCCCTTAGAACTACATCACATCTTCCTACTTTATATATATATATATATATATATATATATATATATATATATATATATATATATATATATATATATATATATATATACACACATATATATATATATATATATATATATATATATATATATATATATATATATATATATATATATATATATATATATATATATATATATATAAATGTCTTACTTATAACTCTAATCGAACAGTTTAACATGTTTTTTTCAAAAAGGCCCATAAAAGAAACACAGGAAATATAAATAAATCACACTATATTTCATTCAATAAACATCGACCTTCTTCAGGATGTAAAGTAAAAATGAGGAATACGGTGGAGAGTGACGGTTTATATACGAAAGCAAAAGGGTGTGTTCAATTGTTCTATAGTTGTTATGATTGCTGGAAGGATTAGCCAAATTTAATTACATCCAGGTGCGTCTTCTTATTGTTGAGCCGCTCGGAGGAAGTCTTGACCTCTGATGCATATCTGGTGGCCGGTCTCCGTGGATTATCTTCTTAATGATAGGGTTGAGAAGAGTATTGTGCACTGTTTCAGCTTTCCATTGGTCGCCAGATAGGTTCATTGTGTTTGATTGATTTATGATGGCTGACTCCAGGATTTTCCTTTTGTACGGACAGGTACTCTTAAAAAGCAAAGACGACTCACTCCAGTTAATCTGGTGCCCTAAATCCCTATGGTGAACGAAAATCCACGAGTTTTCATAGCCATATCTAACAGATCTTTTGTGTTCGGATAATCTTTGAGATAGCGAACGGCCCGTTTGCCCAACGTAGACTTTTTTACAATCCCCACATGGTACTTTATAAACGCCGGATTCTATATCTCTTTTATTTTGATAAACATTAATTAGGGTGCTTCCTATGGTCTTGGGATATGAAAAAACAAAGGGGTTCTCAGTTTTTATATTATTTGTTATATTTTTAATACCTTCTATATATGGGAGTTTTATCTTATTTTTAAAATCTCTTTGGTTAGTAACATGATCTTTATAATATATCGTGTATATTTATATATATATATATATATATATATATATATATATATATATATATATATATATATATATAAGGGATTTTGACGAAGGAAAAATCTATTTCTGGGAAGAGATCTGTGACGCCCGGTGAAAGAAGTCCTTCTTTACACTTTTCTAATATAAATCTTCCAAATATACTAGAGAAAGATAAAAGCATGGAATGCAGAGGTTACTACCCTCGCGCGAGCACCTTGTGGGTGTCGTGTATACAACAGGGGCGTGTGAAAACCACTATTCACAGGCTGTCTACCATTTAGATAATTCCTCCATCAAAGGGAAGGGCCGTAACAGGCCCTAGAGAACACAGTTGAACCACGCCACCGACACCTACCACACGCGCCCTCTAGGTCTTCCTTCTGCAAGAACATATGGCTTGGCAAGGAAAAAAGGGGGTGGGTCCGTACAAAATAACCGGGAAGGGTTTCACCGGGCGTCACAGGTCTCTTCCCAGAAATAGATTTTTCCTTCGTCAAAATCCCTTTTCTGGGGCGACCTGTGACGGCCGGTGAAAATGTACCAGAGAATGCCTTCCAAGCCCAATACAATAATAACATAATGAGGAGAATACAAAAACCATGTAAGACAATAATATAATATAAAACTAAGTAAACATAAAATTTCAAACTAGCCAAAGGACAGTTTGTAAGGCTAAATAAATATGAAGACAAGGAATCATCTGAGTGTCCAAACGCAAAAGGCATCAATCTTACATGTCTAAGCATAACTAAACATTAAAGGAATGGTAAATACAATAACAGTTAAATCATAGGAATTAAACATGGTAAATAACTTAGGGCTAACGAACCACCCAGGCGGGTAGGAGGGAGGAGAGAAGAGATGGAAGAAAGGAATAAGCCGAGATTAATGGGGAGAGATAAGACTTCCCGCTGCAACCGTAGGGTATTTAAGGGCCTGTAATTTCTTTAGATAGTGGCGTTTGATAACCATAGAAGATTTCCAACCCGTATACTTTTTAAGGTCATCAAAGTCCATTTTCTGGAAGTAATTGATGGAGGTAGCTACTGACCGTATATCATGAGCATGGGGAAATGATTCCGGGTTAGCATGTTTAATGAAGTAGAGGATTTGTTGTCTGATACCTTGAATGGAAATAGTACCCCCTTATTCCCTGATAAATAAGGAGCCAGACGAGCGATTGGCAGTCCTAGCTAAAAAGGCCCTAAGAGTAGTGACTGGACACAGAGAAGGATCCTGGGGAAGAGAGAGAATCTTCCAAGGGGACCACCTATTTTGCTGGTCCTCATTTTTAGCTAGGAAAGCTCTGTCTGGAGAAAATAGTACTTCGCCTGAAGGGAGGAAATCTATGTTTTCTGGGTTACGTGAGAGAGCTGCCAGTTCTAAGATTCTAGCACCTGAGGCCATAGCCGTTAGAAATAAAGTCTTCCTAAGAAGAGTGGTATAAGAGCAGGACTCATTGTCCGTGTCTGACGCAAGTTTGAGGACATCGTTCAGAGACCAAGAGACCTTTTGTGGCCGAGCCGAAGGTCGAAGCCTAGCACACGCTTTTGGAATAGATGAGAAAATGGAATCCGCCAAGTTAATGTTAAACCCAACCAGGAAGATCTTCTTCAAAGCTGACTTGATGGTGTTTATAGTGTTAGCTGCTAGGCCTTTGTCAAATAAGAACCTAAAGAACGAGATGGCTAAATTCGGAGACATACGAGTATGGTCTGAATTCTTTAGGAAATCTGCTAGTTTCTTAACGGCCGAATCATATTGACGAATTGTCGAGTCCCTTTTGTCTGCTTCGATGAAGAGAACGTTTTCCGGGTCAATGTTTGCGTCTCTATGAGCTGCAAACTTCATGAAGTCCACAAAGTTAGGGTTTTGGCTATCCTTGAGGAATCTGACACAGTCTGAGTTTGGATTACTTGGGTCAGTTTGGGGAATGGAATTCGGAAGGGACGGAGTTTCAACTCGAGGAGGAGAGGAAACCAACTGCTCTTTGGCCATTGAGGTGCTACTAAAGCCACTGCCCCCCGTTAGGAGCGTAGTTTGTGCAATACTTTCATTAGAAGATTCACTGGTGGAAATAGGTAAACCTTCCTCCAATGGTTCCAATCCAGGGTTAATGCGTCTATGGTATAAGCCTGAGGGTCCATGTTTGGTGTCACATAACACGGAAGTTTGTGATTTATCTGAGTTGCGAATAGATCTACCTGGAGGCCCGGAACCAGTCTGAGTATCCACCGGAATGAAATTATGTCCAGAGACCATTCTGATTCTAGTGGTTTCATCCTGGATAGTGAGTCCGCTATCACATTCTGGACTCCCGCTAGGTGAGTTGCTGACAGGAACCAGTTCTTTTCTGTTGCCAAGGCGAAGATAGTGACCAGGATCTGATTCAGGTTGGGCGACTTGGATCCTCCTCTGTTGATGCAGTGTACTACGGCTGTGCTGTCTGACACTACTCTGATGTGGGTCGACCTCGGAGGAGAGAGTCTCTTCAGGGTCAAGAACACTGCCATGGCTTCGAGAACATTGATATGGAAGTGTTTCATGGCGGGTGACCAAGAGCCCTGAAACATCTGATGTTCAGAGTAACCCCCCATCCACTCAGAGACGCGTCTGTTTGAATTGTCACTTGTGGAGGTGGGAATTGAAGAGGAACCAATTTGGAGAGGTTCTGCGGTTCGGACCATGGTTGTAGCCTCATTTTCAAGACAGAGGGGATCTTCCGAGACCTTGTCTCTTAAAGGTACTGTAGTTCTCTTTCTCCAAACTCGATTGATGTCTTTTGAGTTTGGCTTTCAACAGGCGATCTATTACTGAAGCGAATTGGATAAGGCCGAGGATTCTTTCTAAGGCTCTTCTGGACACCTGTTTGTGTTTGAGAAAATTCTTGATCTTGGAAGCTATTTCTCTTACCTTTTTGGAAGGGAGAGACAGCTTGTGCTTTGAAAGGTCCCACTGAATGCCTAACCATTCGAAGTGGTCTGATGGTAGTAGGCGGGACTTTTGGAGATTGACCCGAAATCCCAGGTTGGCGAGAAAACGAAGTAATTTCTTCGTAGCTCTGTTGCATTCCGGGGCCGACCGAGCCCAAATGAGCCAATCGTCCAGATAAGCAACGATCTGTATCCCTTGGTTCCTGAGTTGTTCTAACTCTCTCTCTCCCAGTTTCGTGACTATCCTGGGCACAATGTTGAGGCCGAAGGGCATGACTTTGAACGCAAAGGCTTTCCTGCCTAGACGGAAACCTAGATAAGGAGAGAAGTTTCGAGCTATTGGTACGTGATAATAGGCGTCGGTAAGATCGATAGAGGTGGTGACGGCCCCACAGGGAAGTAAGGTCCGTACCTGAGAGATAGTCAACATCCGGAACTTGTCGCAAAGGATGTAAGAATTTAGCTTTGACAAGTCCAGGACCACTCTCAATGCCGACGAGCCTTTCTTCGGAACTGTGAACAGGCGGCCTTGGAACTTCAGCGATCGAACCCTTTTGATTGCTTTTAACCCGGTTGATTGCTTTTTTCTTTAGTAACTCTGTGGTGTACTCTCTCAGGATGGTAGTGGGTTTCTGGAAGAAGGTCACCGGTGGAGGAGGAGAACCTTGTGACCATTTCCACCCCAAACCTTTGGAGACTATGCTATGAGCCCACTGACTGAAGGTCCAATGGTCTCGAAAGTGGTAATGTCTCCCCCCTACTGGGACTATATCATTGCGAGGGAGTGAATCTAGGTCCTTTCCCTCCTCAAGCACCCCTTTTCCGAGGTCCGCCTCGTTGACGGAACTGTCCTCTACTCCTGTAGCTACCTCTCTGGTGTCCACGAAAGGAACCTGAGAGTTCGTAGCTAGGGTTGTATGCGGGTGAGGGTATCCAAACAGGGTTGGGTTGTGTACCTGGGGGAGCAGTGAGGTAAACCACCTGTTGAGGGGGATTCGGTTGTAGAGTCGTCGAAGCAGAGGGAGACTGTGATGACGAGTGGGTAACAGACGATTGATGGTAGTGACCCCGGTTCGTCTTGTAAGGTGTAAATCTGTTTTTTCTTGAAGAAGGTTTGCTTTTGGGCTTCGACCTTCCTTTTGGCAGTTAGGCCCCACCTCACTTGCAGATTTTGGTTTGCTCTCGCAGCGTCTTGTAGAACCTTGTTCACCTCCTCCTGAGGAAAAAGGGTTTTACCCCAGCAAGGGGCCTCAGATAGAACGTATTTCCTGCAACTAACCCGAGCCGAACAAAACTCGTGTAGGTCGATTTGGAAGGACAGAGACAGGTTCTTCGTGAGTAACCGAAACACAGTCTCAGTCGGATAAAGTGAGTCTAGAGACTCCACGTAGGTAATGGAGTGGAGAGACCTAGCTAACCTATTCCGTGCCTCAAACTCAGTCTTGAGAAGATTTTCCGGTAATTTGGGAAGCTTCTCGGAAAACAGATTAGAGGCGCAGTCTGGGTCTAACTTCCCTACTGTGAAAGTAGAGGAAGCATCGTCCCAGATAGTCGAGGTACTGGGGATGAGCATGGAGGTGGGGTCCGTCTCTTTAAGAGCCGGCATGGCAGATCCTTCTCTGACAGCTTGAAAAGTAAGACCTGCCACTTTATCCGTAATAGGTAAAGTAATAACGGAAGCAGTTGTAAATATGGTGTAGGCTCCTTTGTGTGGGGAGAGCTTGGAATTAGTGCACCCCCAGTCCGACGACGTCCTGGCCCAGAGAGCTTGGGCCTGCTCTTTAGGAAATATTACAGTTTCCTTCGGTACCTTGTCTAACCTAAGCAAGGCATGTTCTTTTAAACGGACGAAGCCGTTGAATGGGAATTCTAGTCCCGGAGGGTAAAATTCTAGGTCCTCTAAAGGCCGGGTGCCTATGCCCTCCAGAGTTATGGCATCATCTATATATGGAGCATATAAAGCAAACCTTCAAGGGTTGTTTTTATCGAAGGGAGGTAACTTCGATGTGTCTGGGGCTGAAGGAGGAGGCATCTGAGTTCCTGAACGGATCAGATTCGCCACCATATCTTTGAGCTCCGTCATAGCTCCTTGGTTTGCCCTAAAATGTTGTTGTATCTACTGTTGTATCTGATCTTTAACAATATCCCTGATCAGGTCGGCGGATAAGGAGGGATCCCAAGCACGATCCGATGACGAAGCCCTGGACTTAGCGAACTTCGTCTTTTTAGTAGTCACGGTTTTAGGTAAAGTAATATGAGCATCAGGATCCTTTGAGGGTCCCGGGACCGGTGACACAGATAATGGCAAAGCTGAAGGCTTAAGGATACGTAGTGGCTTCACCTTGGGTCGTACAGGAACGGAGGGATCCCGAGGAGAAGCCGTAGGCTTATCAAAGCCGTGAAAGGAAGTAGTAGAGGAAGGAGTGAGGGATGAAAGGGGGTCCAACTCATCACCACCTACCTGCTCATCCATGGGATCGACGTCCAAATCTAGAAAGGATGCATCCTCCGTCAATAAAACTTCTTCCTCCGTTGGAATGGTTGCTCTAACCGCCTCAATTAACGGGGCCGCTGTCTCCGGTGGAACTGCCGCAGTAGTAGAGCCCGGGAATAGGCGAGAGGCCATGTCTCCATCAAGGAGATAGGGTGCGCCAGACGGAGCATTCCTCCCAAAGCCTGACACCCACGGACGGAGAGCAGCTCTTGCCTCCCGGAGAGATTCATCATCAGCCTGAAAGAAGTGAGGGGATAATGATGAAGCAATAAGCGATGTATATATATAAAGAACCAATTAGTTCATCGCAAAGGATATTAAAAGGAACAAACTAGAACCAACTTACATCATCGCTCAGGAGTAGGGATGACAGCTCGTAGCAGAGCGTGCATGACTCTGGGAACCATACCATGTAGGGGGCTTGTCCCGGTTCCCGAGAGAAGGATATGGCACAATGTGCATGGGACCGGCATAGATCATGGCCAAGGGGATCATTAAAAGCAGCGGGGCAGCCCTTGGCAGCGCAGCGGACCTTCTGTAAAGGAAAGAAGACATAAGTCTGGATGTTCCTTGAGACTCTGGTCAGTGAACAGATGAATCAAAAGAAATAAATAACATTAATTATGTGTGACAAATATGGTTTTAAAATTGTTAGCTATAGCTACAAATTAATGTACTAAAATCCAGTAACCACGTAACATGTAACTATAAACCTCATCGGTAAACTAATCCTAACCCCGGTTCTGAACGTCTGAGTGATCTCTGGTGACACCGGAGATCCGGTGACAAAGGTCCGCCATAGTGAAATCGTGAACATCAGCGGTAAGATATTAACCTCAATGCTGAACGTCTGTGTGATCTCCGGTGAAGCCGGAGATTCGATGAAAAAGGACCGTAATAATGAAATTGTGATTA
>NC_090729.1:74742415-74899915 GCF_036898095.1 Palaemon carinicauda
CGTTAACATAATTTCATAATAAATAGCCCATTTAAGGAAAAATTCCATGTCAACAAAGAAATCAACTTTTGTGAGTCCAGCTGGCAAAATGTAGACTTAATTGTGGTTATGTTCTTGGCCAAATTTTCTGTCTCTAACCTTTCGATAATTTTAATGGTAGTGTTAATGATGGTATATTAAAGCATTATTTATGTTTAGTACAGTATATAAAAAATTATTTTTCCCTTTGGGTGTTCAAGATTTTCACACGTAGGCTGTTAAACAGTATAGATTTACATTACAAAGATTTGTTTTGTATAGTACATGGTATAATTATAAAACCTTTCCCTGAGAGAGAGAGAGAGAGAGAGAGAGAGAGAGAGAGAGATAAAATCTTAGTTCACCTGAGTTTAAGAATGAAATCAACATGACTATTGTTAGTTGTAGTGATCAATTCCACGCTTCAAGTGGTACTTGAAACAAAAACACTATTGATTACAACAGCTAATTCTCTCTCTCTCTCTCTCTCTCTCTCTCTCTCTCTCTCTCTTCCCGGTGTTATACAATACTTACATACTGTTGATGAAAAAACCAAAATAGGTTTTCTTAAAGTGTCAATTAGATATGAAACAAAAAAATTATACTGATTATAAATCTTATTTCAATCATAGGTTAAAGTATGGCATCCGATTTTGTCAGCAAACCACTATTTTTTAGGAAACATCACTTTATTCTAGAAAATTGCTACTATTTAAAGTTAATTGTGCTTTAAGAAAACCCTGTACTTTTGTTTTAAATTTTGGAAATGTTTTATAAATCGAGTATTGCCGACTTATTTCTGTTTAACTTTTGGCTGTGATCAGATCAGCTGATGTCTAGCGGCCGCTCTCAAGAATATGCACGTACGAATTCAGTAACAAAGTATTGTTAACACCATTTGTTAACTTATTCAAAATATCTATGCAGTTAACCCTTTAACCCCTAGGCTCTTTGGAAATTTCCAACCCTTAACCCCCAGGGGGTTATTTTTTCCCCAGCACATTTTGCAGTATATTTTTTTTAAATTGCTCTAACAGCCTTAATTTTTGCCATAGAGAGGTCAGGTTGGTCTCATTCTCTTGGAAAATGCCTGAATTTTCTAAAAAAAAAAAAAAAAAATATCAAAAATATGAAAATTTTTTTTTTTTTATAGCATTTATTTGCAAGGACGTACCGGTACATCCACGGGGGGTAAAGGGATGGCTTTTTTTAAACGTACCAGTACGTCCTTTGGGGGTAAAAGGGTTAATATGACATAAGCGCCAATGTGTTATAACCTATCATTTTTTTTGTTTAGTACATTTAAAACTCTCTCTCTCTCTCTCTCTCTCTCTCTCTCTCTCTCTCTCTCTCTCTCTCTGTTTGTTATATTAAAAATCAATCATGGTTCAAATTTTCCTTAATTTTCCCAATCTCGCACCATCTGTCACGTTATAGCGGCAACCCAATTGTTTGGTAACTTTAAAAACTGACAAAGTTTTTCCCATAATTGAGGTGGGTACAAATTGACTTATAACTGAAACTAGGAAAAGTATTTTGGATATGGAAAGGACTATTATCTTTCGTAACAGTTTAGAATTATTGTAAATTATCATACTGTCATTAGCGGTAGTTTGCTGTTGTTGATTAAACGCAAATAAAATGGTTTTCCTATTTTGCTACGTCTATAGGAATTGAATTTATATGGACACTAATTAAAATATTTTTACTAACATAATATTTACTAAAAGCTCATAATATCATTTGTTATCACTTTGATCATTTGTGTTTAATGCGTTCGTTTGTTCATTATGATCAACGGTGAAGCGTACAGTAAACAAATGGAAGGTTTTTGTTTTAGGTGGCGTGTTTAGAAAAAAAAATATGTACTGTATCATTCATTTCATTTATTTCGAAGTTCTAAGAAAAATTCAATAAACCAACATTGGTAATAACAAAATCATCATATAATCAATATTTGGTAAGATAGCTATTGCTGCAAAAAGTAACCTAAACACACATGGGTAAAGGCGTTCATTTCTTCGCTATTATCAGAGATGAATGTAAACAAAACAACGGATTCCGATTTTGATTGTGTGCTTTTTGGCGTGGTTAGGAAACGCATGATATAAAATCCCCTTTATTTCGTTAATTTTTGGATTTTCAATGATACAACAGAAGCTAGTCTATACAATGATAGTTTTGCTATTCACTAGTTGTCTTATAAAACAGATATGACTTAAAGTTGTTAGAATTACTACTAATTTTAAACATCTGATTTACCTGGTAGTTATATATATAGCTTAGTCCCTGACGTCACTGCAGGAATTTCAAAACTCGCGGCAATCGCCGATTGGGTAGCCAGGTGTATCACCAGTGCGCTCTCTACCCAGGTACCTGGAACCATTCCAGTCATTCCTCAGATCTTCCCTGCCACTTCACCGGTGACCTCGTTGGAATTTTGCTTGCTTTGGCCTGTGTTTTTTGCAGTTAATTTAGTGAAGTACACGTTGGCTTTGGCTTTCGCTCGTTTTGGTTTTGTTTTATTTCGACTGAGAGTGAGTGGTTGGAATATGATCGCTATGTTCGTAAGCTTGAAAGGGATAGGATCAGGAGTTTTTCCCCCTACTGTAAAAACTAACGAACCAACTCTTAACCCTTTTACCCCCGCCATAAGGTTAAATTTCGAGCACATTTTGCTATATATTTTTTTTTAAATTGCTCTAACAAGCTTAATTTTTGTCCTAGAGAGGTCAGGTTGGTCTCATTCTTTTGGAAAATGCCTCAAGTTTCTCATAAAATTATCAAAAATATGTATAAACATGTAATTATCAGTGATTTGCAAGAACGTACCGGTACGTCCTTTTGGGGGTGAAAGGGTTAAAGACATGATGGTCGAAGGAAATCATTCTGCCAGCACTATGACGTCATAAGTCATGTGACGTAAACTCTACGAAGAATGACTTGCAAATTCATTTCTTTTTTCTTGCAAGGAATGAAAAGAAAATACTAACTTACAAAGCAAAAGTATGTAATTTTTATAATGTAAAAGGAATACAGTGGAACCTCTACATACGAATTTAATCCGTTCCAGAACCAACTTCGTATGTAGAAATTGTTCGGATGTCGAAACGAATTTTCCCATAAGAATACATTGAAATAGGATTAATCCGTGGTTGAGCCCAAAAACCTATGATAACTTCTTGATAAACTACTACACATAATTTTCCCATGAGAATAGTGAACACTAAATTAGATAATAGACATATAAATAAGAAGAATAGACATGTAAATAAGAAGAATTAGCAAAAAAATGATAAATAAGAAACGGGTTTTTAGCGTCACTTTACCTTAGAAACTCCAGCGCAGGTGTTGTTCGTCTTTGCTACGCAGAGAGGAGAGAGGAGACGGACGGACGGCGAGGAGGTAGAGAGGTTAACTACGATAAACGTAACACTACCGTAACTTATTCTAACTTACACTAAGTGAACTTTAACATAACTTAGCTTATTTTTTTTTTATTTTTATATTTTATATTTTTTTTTTACATTTTCTTTTTTTCTCTTTGATGATTACGTAATTTTAATCACTATCACTTACATTTAAAATTGACTGAATTTCTTTTGCTTCACTCTTTTCCGTTTTCTGTGTTTCACTTTCTTCCGCTTCACTCTTTGCCGTTTTCTTCGGTTCACTTACATCCTCTTCATCGCGAGTTCGCTTCGCAGTTTTTTTTAAAGAAAGCATCGATAGATAATTGCTTGGTATGGCTTTTCAGAATGTTTCGAAAGTGAGTTAGGCAAACATCATCGAATTGAGAAACTACACGACAAACCTGCAATTTCTTTGGATGGTATTTGTAGATGAAGTCGACCACGTCTTGATATTTTCCTAACACCTCTCTTATTTGCGCTGAACCTAACACATGTTCTACCTCCTTGCTCTCTTCCTCGTCATCACTCATGTGCTCCGACATAGCATGGAGTTCCTTGAGCTCATCCGTCGTCAGTTCGTCGTGATGTTCGGCGACGAGTTCCGTAACGTCATCTGCGTCTACCTCCAGACCCATGGATTTCCTCTACGGCTTCCGCTGCACCGACCACGGGATCAGGTTCGGGGTCAAAACCCTCGAAATGTCGGGGAGAAACTGCATCAGGCCACAGTTTCTTCCATGCAGAATTGAGGGTCCGTCGAGTTAATCCCACCCAAGCCTGATCTATGATCTTCAAGCAGTGCAGGATGTTGAAGTGGCCCCTCCAAAATTCACGCAAAGTTAAGTTGGTGCTTTGCGGGACATTAAAGCACTGCTTGAATAAGTGCTTGGTGTACAGCTTCTTAAAATTAGAGATGACTTGCTGGTCCATGGGCTGGAGGAATGAGGTGGTATTTGGTGGAAGATACAGCACCTTTATGAACTTGAATTCATCGAAGATATCATCTTCAAGTCCGGGGGGGTGAGCGGGTGCATTGTCAAGGCATAGCAGGCACTTTAAAGGCAATTTCTGTTCATGAAGATACTTCTTCACAGAAGGGCCAAAAACTTGGTTTACCCATTGCACAAAGAATTGCCTAGTGACCCAGGCCTTCGAGTTGGATCGCCAGAAAACATGAAGCTGATCCTTATCGACGTTGTGTGCTTTAAAGGCCCTAGGGTTCTCAGAATGGTAAACAAGCAAGGGCTTGACTTTAAAGTCCCCGCTAGCGTTGGCACATAGAGCAAGAGTCAACCGATCCTTCATTGGCTTATGGCCAGGCAATTTCTTCTCTTCGGCAGTGATGTAGGTTCGACTCGGCATCTTCTTCCAAAACAGCCCGGTTTCATCACAATTGAACACCTGCTGCTCTACGTAGCCTTCTTTCTTTACGATCTTTTCGAAGTTCTTAACAAAGTCAGCTGCAGCCTTTGTGTCCGCACTAGCAGCCTCTCCGTGGCGAACAACTGAATGAATCCCGGACCGTTTCTTAAATTTCTCGAACCAGCCACGAGATGCCTTGAAATCATCTGAGGAAGGCTCGGTTGAACTCTCCCCAGCATCACCCCCAGAGCTCTCCTCCTTCAAGTCCGTAAAGATGGCGTGCACCTTCTCGCAGATAACGGTTTCGGTGATGGTGTCGCCAACGATCTCTCTATCCTTAATCTTCTATGATAGGGGTACGGCGTTTGGAAATTATAGTGATCCCCTTAGAAGGTTTCACTGCTTTAATAGCTTCCTTCTGTTTAAGGATTGTCGAGATCGTCGACATATTACGGCCATACTGTTTAGCAAGTTCACTCACGCAGATGCCACGCTCATGTTTTTCAATAATTTCCTGCTTAATTTCTATAGAAAGAATTTCCTTCTTCCTTTTCTCACCACTACCACTGGCAAAACTAAGCCTCTTGGGACCCATACTTTACGTAAATTATCGTTAATGGATGCACGTAAAAAATCACGATTAAAACACAGTTAATATCAGAACGCACAGAGCACAACCGCAAGAAGCCGACGAGAACAGAGGACTGACCCAAGCCGCGCTAATTGAGCGTCCCTCCGAGGTCGATGTGCTGCCTTCTATCGGCGGAAATAAAAAACACTTCAGGCGCTATGATCACCGACTACGCGTACGAGTATTGTTTACTTCGGGTGTCGAAAAAAACATTTGGGTGTAGAGTCGGAACGTGTTCGAATTGTACTTCGCGTGTCGAAAAATTCGGATACAACCGGTACGACGAAAATTGCTTACTTCGTGTGTCGTAATAAAATTCGGGTGTAGAGTCAAAAATTTGCTCGAATTTTACTTCGGATATTGGAAAATTCGGATGTAGATACGTTCTGATGTAGAGGTTCCACTGTATATATTTTTAAGAAAATATTTGTCTTATTAGTATACTTTCTTTAGATAATCATCGATCTATTATCAGAGATTAAACTAGCGTAGTCAAATTTACACTACGTAGTACTCATGACGATCGATACAGTCCCACAAATTACTTTTTATCGTTATTTATTTTTTCGATATTGGGAATACTAATATTAATCGTATAGCCTATTGGATTCTCATTCAAGCCCTTGGCAAAACAGTAGAATCTCTCGCAGTGGGCAGGTCTAAATTATGGTCTGATGTGATGTGAAAGAGTTAAAAAGTGCAAGTTTCAGCTCTTCCAAGCTCCCCAACCCCTGGGAGAAGGAATGTCGACAGGCGAAGGGAGGCGAGAGGCGTTAGCCCCCCAGCAGTCGGTCCCCTCGAGCCTTCCTGTTGACGCTTCCCAGGACGCTCGCCCTCGCCATGGGAAAGGCAATGTGAAAGTGTTATCTTCGCCGTCAGATGATGCAGCCCACAGACGGGGCTGGCGTCTTATGTATTTCCCTTCCTGCTAGACAGGAAGAGAGTTGCTCGTCATGACGCCGAGCGTCAGAAAGGACGCTGAGCGTCAAGGAGTTGGACTACATCACGCCAAGCGTCGAGTAGTTGGAAGTCATAACGCTGAGTGTCAAGAAGTTGGACGTCGTGATGCCAAGCGTCAAGAAGTTGGACGTCGTGACACCGAGTGTCAGAACCTTGGAAGGCATGACGCCGGGCGTCGAGAAGTTGGACGTCGTGACACCGAGTGTCGGAACCTTGGAAGTCATGACACCGAGCGCCAAGAACTTGGACGTCGTAACGCCGAGCATCAGAGCCTTGGACGTCAAGCTACTAACGCTGCTATAAGAGTTAGACATGATGTTTGACGCTGAGCGCCGAGTAGAGGAACAGCTTACCAAGCGTCGGGAACCTGGTAGCCATGACGTTGAGCGTCGTAAGGAGAAACATCATGCGAAGCGTCGAGAGACTGGTACATATGACGCCGAGCGTCAAGGAGTTGGACGTCGGGACGCTGAGCGTAAGAGCCTCGGACGTCATGAAACCGAGCGTCGAGATCACGAACGTCATAGTTCCGAGCGTCAAGATCACGAACATCATAGTTCCGAGCGTCAAGCGTTGGAACAACGTGACGCCAGGTGTCATGTTTTCGGACTCCTTGACGCCAGAAGTCAGGATATTAAGGAGTTGTCTCCTAGGAAACAGGACGTCTCTACCTCGATTAGAGACCTGTTGGAAGAAGGGATCGATGGTCACCTTTCCCCTAGTGATCATTTAGAGGAAATCTCGAAAGGAGAAGATCCTAAGGCCCTTCATCCTTTGATGGATTTAAAGAAACTTATGAGAGTTTTTACAGAAGAGTTTCCTAATTATTTAGTTCCTGCTGCTCTTCGTTCTCCACCTTCAGAGTTTACGCTAGGGAAGGTGTCGAAGGAGTCTCTGTTCACAAAGATGTGTTGTCTCGCTCATCTAAGAGAGCCTTGAGAATGATGGGGGACTTTATGCAATCCAAGAAGGACCAGGGAAAGACTGTTTTCTCTTTTCCTCCTGCCAGATTGGCTTCCAGATCTAGCATTTGGTATGAGACAGGAGAAGTTCTCGGCTTGGGAGTTCCTGCCTCTGCGCAAGGAGACTTTTCGAGTCAGGTGGACGCCCCTCGTCGGACAGCCATGAGAAGAACCAAAGTGCTCTGCTCAACGTCGGAGCTTGATCATCTTCTCAAAGGCGTCTTCAGAGCTTTCAAGGTGTTAATTTTCCTTGACTGGACTCTGGGAGCCTGGGGAAAAAAGGTTTATGCTTTGAAGGATGTGTATACTGAAAGCCTCATCCCATTATGTCTTGCATGGACAAAGCCTTAAGAGACGGATCCAATGATTTGGTGTCCCTTTTTTCGGCAGCTGTTCTTAAGAAAAGAGCCCAAATGTGCTCTTTTTTTTTTTTTTTTTTTTTTTTTTTTGTCCAATGCAGTTACACCCGTACGAAAGTTGGAATTGCTGTACGCACCTCTTTCTTCCTCCCTTTTTCCTCAAGAGTTGGTCCGAGAGATCTCTTTCGCTTTAGCCTAAAAGGCCACACAGAATTTGGTGTCTAGAACAGCAAGGAAGATTCTTCCTACTTCCTTCTCAAGCCGCAAACCTAAGGAAGAAGCTCCATTCCCTCAGTTTTCGCAGCCCTTTCGAGGGAAAACTTTCAGCAGGGGTAGTACCAGACCCGAGGGAAGGAGAGAAAAGAGAAGAGGATCGAAACCAGGGCAAAGCAGAGTCTGACTGCATTCGCCTTCAGACAGCAGTAGGAGCCAGACTAAACAACTTCTGGCGAGCTTGGGAGAGGAGAGGGGCAGACCTTTGGTCCGTACAATTACTAAAGGAGGGATACAAAATCCCTTTCCTAGGGAAACCCCCTTTAGTAGTAACTCCGATAGATCTCTCTGCCAGATACAGAGAGGAGTCAAAGATACAGGCTATGCAACATCAAATGTCTCTCTTGTTGGAGAAGGAGGCAATAGAGAGGATGCGAGATTTGCGGTCACCAGGTTTTTACAACCGCTTATTCCTGGTTCCCAAGAACTCGGGGGGATGGAGACCAGTCCTGGATAAAAGTGCTCTCAACGCCTTCGTTCAGAAGAAAAAGTTCTCCATGGAGACATCGAAATCAGTCTTAGCAGCAGTAAGAAAGGATGACTGGATGGTCTCTTTAGACCTCCAGGATGCTTCCACATCCCCATCCATCCGAACTTCAAGCAATACCTGAGGTTAGTGTACAAGAAGGAATTTTTCCAGTTTCGGGCTCTTTGTTTCGGCCTAAGCACCGCCCCTCAAATATTTACGAAGCTGATGTCAAGTGTAGCGGGCATGCTGCATTCAAGAGGTATCAGAGCCTCTCTGTATCTGGACGACTGGCTACTCAGAGCTCATTCCTACAATCCCTTCCTGGAGGAGCTGCAGATGACGTTGAGGTTATCAGAAGAACTGGGTCTTCTGATGAACAGAGACAAGTCTCAACTGACACCATCCCAAGAGATCCTTTATTTGGGGATGGAGATTTGGAGTCGAAGTTTTTTGGGGTTTTCCGTCTGCCTCAAGGACGGACCAAGCCCTGTTGAAGCTTCATTGCTTTCTAGAGAAACGGAAGTGTTCTGTGAAAGAGTGGATAAGTCCTCGTTGGAGTAGTTTGTCTCCCTGGGAAGACTGAATCTTCGCCCTCTTCAGTTCCACCTCAATCGACATTGGGGAAAGGAACTTAAGATAAAATGTATCCCCATTACAGAATCCATGAAAGTTGCCTTCAGTGGTGGAATGACCCAGTCAAACTTCAAGAAGGTCTCTCCCTGGAACAGAGGAACCCAGACCTTGTGTTGTGTTCCGACACCTCGGACTCAGGGTGGGGAGCAACTCTGGGCAAGTTGGAGATCTCGGGTTCCTGGACAAAAGATCAGGAAATTTTCCATAGAAGGCGCTCTTGGCAGTCCTGTTGGCCCTCAAAGGCTTCGAAGGGTCAGTCCTGAACAGAGTGTTGCAGGTCAGCGCCGACAACACTACAGCGTTGGCCTACATAGCCAAACAAGGCGGAACCCACTCGAGGTCCCTTTACGAGACTGCGAGAGAACTTCTTTACTGGGCAAAAGAGAAGAATGTAACCCTTGTAACAATGTTTATTCAAGGGGCAAGGAATGTGATGGCAGACAGTCTCACCAGGAGAGGTCAAGTTTGGTCCACAGAATGAACACTTCACCAGGAGGTGTGCAAGAACCTGTGGCGGATTTGGGGTTATCCTTGTATAGACCTGTTCGCAACCTCGAAGATGAAGAGATTGGAGACATACTGCTCCCCAGTGCCAGATCTCGAAGCAGTCCACATCAACGCTTTCCTATTAGACTGGTCCCACTTGGACGTGTACGCATTCCCTCCGTTCAAGATTGTGCACAAAGTAATGCAAAAATTCGTGTCACACAAGGGAACCAGATTGACTCTAGTGACCCCCTTCTGGCCCACAAGAGAGTGGTTCACAGAGGTACTAGAATGGATGGTGGACACTTTGAGAAGCCTCCCATTAAGAGTAGATCTACTCAAATAACCCCACTTGGAAAGGTACCATAAAGACCTCCAAGCTCTACATCTAACTGCCTTCAGACTATCGAAAAACTCACGAGAGCTAGAGGTATTTCGAAGGAGGCAACTAGGGCGATTGCAAGAGCAAGGAGGTCTTCTACCACCAAGGTTTACCAATCCAAGTGGGAAGTTTTTAGAGAATGGTACAGAATGAACTCTGTTTCCTCTTCCAGTACCTCTATGACTCAGATTGCTGACTTCCTGTTATACTTTAGAAGGAAACATAGGTTTTTCAACTTCAACTATCAAGGGATACAGGAGCATGTTAGCGGCTGTCTTCAGGCATAGGAATTTGGACCTTTTAATAATGAAGACCTCCAGGGTCTTCTCAAATCCTTTGAAACAACTAAGGAACGACATCAGGAATCGCCAGCTTGGAATCTGGATATAGTCCTGAAGTTCCTAATGAGTGACAGGTTTGAGCCCTTGCACTCAGCTTCGTTTAAGGACCTCACCATGAAGACACTCTTTTTGGTCAGTCTGGCGACAGCTAAGAGGGTCAATGAGATTCATACCTTCAACAAGGCTATCTGCTCCTTACAGCTAGGCTTTCTTGCTAAATCGAACGCCCTTCTCAACCCTGGCCCAAGGCTCTTGAGATTCCGAACCTTTGGGATGTGGTTGGAGAGGAATTGGAGAAGGCCCTGTGTCCAGTAAGAGCCCCGAAGTTCTACCTGGAAAGAATGAAAGAGTTACAGGGCAAGTCAGAAGCACTTTGGTGCTCGGTCAAGAAGCTTTCGTTACAAATGTCGAAAAAGGCACTATCCTTCTTCATCAGGCTCTTAATAAGGGAGGCTCATTCACATTGTAGTGATGCAGACCTCAAGCTTTTGAAGGCCAAGACACATGAAGTTAGAGCTGTGGCAATTTCTGTAGTCTTCAAGCAGAATAGGTCACAAAGCATTATGGACACAACCTTCTGGAGGAGTAAATCTGTGTTCGCCTCACACTATTTGAAACGTGTCCAGACTCTTTATGAGGACAGCTACACTCTGGGACCATTCGTAGCAGCGAGTGCAGTAGTGGGGGAAGGATCTACCACTACATTCCCGTAACCTAATACCCTTTTCTTCTCTTGGAACTATTGTATTTTTATGGTTGTTCATGGAGATTGGACGACAGTCTTCCGCAATCATTAATTTTAGTCAGGTGGTCAGTTTGTTCCTTGATAGCGCCCGGAATAATGGTATTGGAGGAGGTTCTGTCACCTAGAGGTTTTTACAACGGTTTGACAGCTCCTAGAGGTCTTCAGCCCCCTGGGTGGATCGCTGGATCTCGTAAGGAAAGCAGACATAATGAGATAGGAATTCATTGAAGTCGGCTTCCTTATCAGGTACGAACCCTTAAGCTTGTTTATTAACTCTTTAAGTAAATTCCAACAATGTTGGCTGTTTCTGACCCTCCACCAAAGGTGTCAGTCAGCTATATATATATATAACTACCAGGTAAGTCAGATGTTTAAAAAGGATATTTTCATAATAAAATAAATTTTTGAACATACTTGCCTGGTAGTTATATATAGTTTAATTCCCACCCTCCTCCCCTCTAGAGACCTAAGGGCATGGAAGATCTGAGGAATGACTGGAATGGTTCCAGGTACCTGGGTAGAGGGTGCACTGGTGGTACACCTGGCTACCCAATCGGCGATTGCTGCGAGTTTTGAAATTTTTACCGTGACGTCAGGATCTAAGCTGTATATATAACTACCAAGTAAGTATGTTCAAAAACTTATTTCATTATGAAAATATAATTTTTAAATCGTATCACAAGGGGAAATATACATATTTACACCCTTCCTGTTTGTAATTTTAACCTTTTTCAAGTTATTAAAACTTTAAAAAATTTTAAATGTTTAATCTATTTATAAGAACAAGTTGATATTAGAAAAAATACAGCATAGTGCACAGAAAGATATGAAAATGGGTGTTAATGCATTTGAATAGGCAAGTTTGTTTTCTATGGCCCTAATGGAATTATTCTTATGTGTTTTGAAATATGCGATTTTCCATTTATGGGGGTGCCATTTATCGACCAAATTCTCACATAATTCGGGACCCTACTGTATACGTCTTTCCACCATTCTGTCTGATGAGGAGGGTACTCAAAATGTTAGAACATAGGTCAACCTCTTAATGACTCTCATAGCTCCGCTATGGCATCATGCGGAATGGTTTCCGGTCCTTTCACAAAGCCATAGCTTCGCTATAACTTCATGCTTGGAGACTATCCAGTATCTCCTCACTCATTCAGAGAGGATTGTCGCAACAAGTTGCAAGCAAGATGTCGGGATAAATGCGGAAATCATCAACAGCAGTCTACCAGGGAAAGTGGAAAGTCTTCTGTGGTTTGTGTTGTGGAAGGGGTATCTCTTCTCTTGATGCAACCATTCCAGCAATAGTGGAGTTCTTCGTGTATTTGCATGAAGCAATGGGCCTTTCAGTCTTGGTTGTAAAATGCTATCGCTCAGCCTTAAGCCTCACCCTTAGACTGAACGGAATGGACATTTCCTCATCGCTAGAACTTTCTTTACTCATACGGAGTTACGAACTTATTTGTCCTCAGTCGGAAGTGAGACTTCCCCTATGGAATGTGCTCGAGTTCTCAGGTCACTAAAGAGACCTCCCCATGAACCATTACGCTAGGTCTCTCATACGACATTGCCCATTCAAGGGGGTGGTGAGAGGTAATGTTCAGCTTCGTCCCTGAGTTTGTAGCCTAGACTTAGAATCTGGAAGTGGCGGATCCCTGGTTCAACTCTGTCCGAATTTCAAGTCTCTGCTCTGTAACAGACGATCCTGATCATCCACCCTCGTAATAGGTGAGTCGCCCCTAATAAATAGCGTAGGTTTGTATTCCAGTTGTGGAACAAATGGCAAATTCGTAGATAATCATTATTTGTCCTAACGATACAAACCTTTAGCTATTTATACAAACTTGCCCGCCAACCCTATCCCCCTTGAAGTCCTACCTCCAAGCAAAGTGAGCTAAATCACAGGTGTGTGAGTGCGAACGATAGCAAGCTACCCCCCTACATGGGTAGTTAACCCTTGGTAAATTTTAATGGCTCTTCCTTTCAGCTTTGCCGAAAGTAATACCCCTATTAAAAAGCTAAAGGTTTGTATAGTTAGGAAAAATACAAATTGTCTCTGAATTTGTTGTGTTTCAGGTACTGTAAATATTTTTCATCTAAAAGAAAGGAAATTTATCAAATAGACTACAGACTGAAGGAATACAACAAAAAAGGGGACATAAATACACAATGGGACTCCTTTGTAGAAATATATAAAGAAAAAAAAAAAAGAAAAATGTATGCCGCTCAGGCAAACTCCTACCGGGTCTCAAGACCCAGAAGAAGTTCTACATGCTGGACGGTCAGCATTCAGGGCCCCGTGCCGTAGAAGAAGTGGTCGTTACACTAAGCCAAGGCAACTCGGACGAACGTAGCCTTAGCGCGCCGGTGGTTTTCTCTCCAGCAAAGGCCTCCATGATGGAGGTCATCGCACAGGACGTCGTGAACATCGCCTCTTGGCTGGATTGGTGGGCCTGTACGCTGGCGGACTCTCAGATCTCATACGACCTCGCAGTGCCAGACAATCAGACTCTTCTGAAAGAATTGATCTGACACACCAGTCCGTTACCCAGACTACCAACTGGGTTCTTAGGAGAAGGGACACTATCCTAAGCAGACTTTCCCGCAGGCTCCTCGAGCGAGAGGCAAAGTTCCCTAGAAACTCTCCCATCTGGGCCAAGACGATGTTCCCTCTCCAGACGGTAGCAGAGACGATGGAGAGAGTCAGCAGATTGAAGGTGCCAGCCGAGCCAAGGCAGCAGTTGCCAAGGCGGGCCTTTGTGAGGAGACCTCCGGCGGACGGGGCCTACCCGCTTCCGCCCCCAGCTAGGCAAGGAGCATCCACCTCTTCATGGCACCAGCCTCTGCAGCCCTCCAGGGGGAATGGTGCTCAACCCCAAACCTCCTATAGACCTAAGTTCTCCGGGTCAAGGAGAAGCCGGTCAAACCTCCTTCATAGAAGGAGATAGGGAGAGGCGCCCCTACACCTTCCGACACCCCTGGTGGGTGGATGCCTCAAACAATTTTGGCAAGCATGGCGGGACAAAGGGGTGGACCCGTGGATGGTTACTGTTCTCAGGGAGGGATACAGGATTCCCTTCCTGTTAGAGCCGTCCCCGCTGATCCCCGATCACCGAGAGGTATGGTTAGCTCCCAACGACTCAGAGAAGAAGGCAGCTCTACAGGCAGAGGTGGAAGTTATGCTGGAGGAAAGAGCCCTGCAACCCGTGCACGAGCCGTCACCGGGATTCTACAGCAGACTCTTCCTCGTGGAGAAAGCGACAGGAGGTTGGAGACCAGTAATCGACCTCTCAGCTTTGAACAAATTCATCAAGAAGACGCCCTTCAAGATGGACACACCGAAGTCTGTTCTGGCAGCCGTGATAGAAGGGGATTTCACTATGTCCCTGGATCTCAAGGATGCTTACTTCCAGGTTCCCGTTCACCCCTCCAGCAGGAAGTTTCTCAGGGTAAAGTGGGGCCCCCAGACTCTTCAATTCAGGACCCTCTGCTTCGGTCTGTCGACAGCCCCTCAAGTCTTCACTAGAGTCTTCGCCCTGGTCTCGACCTGGGCACACAAGCAAGGCATCAGACTGATAAGGTACCTCGACGACTGGTTGTTGCTTTCAGCCTCAGAGGTAATCTTGAAAGAACAAGGGAGTCAACTGATCAATTTCTACAAAGAACTTGGGATAACCATCAATTTCGGGAAATCCCATCTGGTTTCCACCACCAGGATGACTTACCTGGGGATGGTGTTAGATTCCCGGCTGGTGAGAGCCTTCCCGTCCCAGGAGAGACTAGATAACCTGGACCTGGTGATCCGCCCGTTCCTGGCCGGTGCCTCAAGGAAAGCGAAGGATTGGCAGAGATTAGTAGGTCACTTGGTCTCATTAGAGAAGTTGGTTCCACAGGGCAGGCTCAAACTCAGACCAGTTCAGTGGAACCTGAAGGACCTCTGGTCATAGGGAAGCTCCCCAAAGAAGATAATCCCGGTGTCACTTCCCTCCAAAGAAGCTCTCCTCTGGTGGTCCGACAGGAGGAATACGTTGAAAGGGATTCCGTTCGGCTCCCCTCCCCCGAAGATACTGCTCTTCACGGACTCATCGAAGGAAGTGTGGGGAGCGCATCTCCTCGAGGAAACAGCATAGGGGAAATGGTCATTGGAGGAAAAGGCCCAGCACATCAATCTTCTGGAGCTCATGGCAGTGCAGAGGGCATTGATAACCTTCGTCCGCCTCGTTCAAGGGAACTCGGTAGTCCTCATGTGCGACAACGCCATGGTAGTAGCGCACATCAAGAAACAAGGAGGGCTAAGATCAAGGGATTTGTGCGATCTCACAGCTCGGGACCTAGAATGGGCCGAAAGGAACGACATTCTCCTATCGGCCAGATTCATCCCCGGAAAGAGGAACGTCTGGCGGACGGGCTAAGCAGGAAAGGCCAAATAGTGGGATCAGAGTGGTCCCGTCACCCCCAAGTGGCACAGGAAGTCCTCCGTCGTTGGGGCTCCCCAGTGATAGACTTGTTCGCCACAAGACGAAACGCGAAGCTCCCCGTGTTCTGCTCCCCAATACTGGATCCGACAGCAGCCTTCCAGCACCCTTGGGACAACCTCGACGTATAAGCCTTTTCCCCCTTCGGGATGATCAGACAGGTGCTCAACAGGTTAAGACAGTCAAAGTCCAAAGAGATTACTTTGGTAGCGCCCTGGTGGCCGGAGAGGGAGTGGTTTGTGGATCTGCAGGACCTAGCCATTCTCCCGCCGTGGCCCTTACCAGTAAGAGGAGACCTGCTAAGTCAACCACACTTCCAAAAGGTGCATGAAAACCCTCAAGGGGTGAGGCTTCAAGGTTATCAAGCGGTTGCTAAGGAAGGAAGGGTTCTCGGACAAAACAGCGGATAGGATGTCGGGGTACCTGCGGAGGTCCTCTTGTGTTGTGTACCAAGCTAAATGGGCAACCTTTGTCAAATGGTGTGCCACTCAGAACCTTTGGCCCTTGGACGTTTCGGTCCACAACATCGCAGACTTCCTGGTACACTTGAGGGATGATCTAGGGTTCTCCATCCCAGCCATCAATGGGGGTTCGAGCAGCATTAGGACAGGTGTTCCAACTTAAGATCATCAATCTAGGGACCTCGCGTCACATCTCGATGCTCATCAGGAGTTTTGAGCAAACTTGTGATCCCTGCACCTCAAGGGTTCCCCAGTGGGATGTGGCCAAAGTCCTCAAGGTCCTTTAGCGGCCTCCCTACGAACCTCTAAAGGATGTTTTAGACAAAGATCTCACCCTCAAAGCCATCTTCCTACTAGCCCTGGCCTCAGCGAAACGAGTGAGCGAGCTTCACGGCCTGTCATTCGAGGTATCCCACTCGAAAGGGTGGAAGGACATGACTTTTAAGTTCTTGCCGGAGTTCGTAGCAAAGACCCAGAACCCTGCAATTGCGGACCCGAGGTTTGAAGAGTTCTCAATTCCGGCTATTCCACGCTCGGATAACCCTAGTGACCTCCTCTTGTGTCCCGTAAGGACCATCAGGAAGTACCTTAGTAGGACGGCCAAACTCAGACCGGTGGTGAAGAGTTTTGTTTGTATCCACAGGCTTGGTCAAGAAGGCAGTTTTCAAACACACCATATCCTTCTGGCTGAGACAGGTCATAAGGAGGGCCTATGAGAATGAGGGCTCCACGGAGCCTGGTACCCCAAGACCTCATGATATTAGAGGCCTTAGCACCTCCTTAGCGTTTGGCACCAACATGGCGGTAAGCCAATTCTTACGGGCGTGCACTTAGGCTAGGCAGTCCACGTTTACAGCCCACTACCTCAAGGACTATACAAGGAAGTCCTTGGATACCTTCTCCATCGAGCCAGTCATTGCGGCCATGCAACAAGTTTAGTAGTTTGGGCCCCCGGTTAGCCGTGGGAAATAATCGTAAGCGACACAAGTTCCTCCTTACTTCCTTGCTAACCTCTATCCTTTTCCCGAGACCCCACCCCCCTTTTTTCCCCATCCCTACATGAGAGATGGGACGTTAGAACACATCAAGTATGGATTTTGAATAAAAGGTGAGTTGTACATAAGGTAGACTTTTGCGTGCTTTTCCCCTACTCTCCTGCCTCCCCCTAGGAGTCCCAGAACTAGCCCCCTATCTAGTTCAAGGGCCCCAGCGAGTCTCGAACATTTCAATCTGTAAGCTACTCCCTCCTCCTAAAGTATAAGTCTCCTAAGAAAGTAGTTCGAGGTAAGTATTCTGTGTTGGAACAAATAACAAATTTTAAGTAATTTGTATTTTTGCTAACATACTTACCTCGAACTACTTTCGGGTAATGGCCCTCCCATCCTGCCCCGAATATCTTCTGGAGTTCGAGGAAGACTTAAAACATAAACTTAATGGTTGGAAAGCATGTCCACCCGCGTGACCTGCGTCGCTCCTGGGCGTGTATCCCTTCGCCCTTGAGAGGCAGCGGAGAGGGGGGCAACTACGCAAAATTCTTGGTCGGTGATTGAGAGATCCCCAGACTCTCCTAAGAAAGTAGTTCGAGGTAAGTATGTTAGGAAAAATACAAATTACTCAAGATTTGTGATTTCACAACTTTATTCACTAGGGAAGAATCAACACCCCTGAACCAGCTATCAAATATGAAGGGCCTCAACCATTAAATAGAATCACTTTTACAATGGATGATGTCAAAAAGAAAATAATAGGACTAAGTCTATGCCACCAGACCCAGATTATATTCATCCAAGAGAGATTATAGAACTGGAATGAGAGAGAACCTCACACTTACAAAGTGATCCTGAAGACAGCCAACAAAAGAAAGGCACCACAAGGATGGAAACTAGGCAATAGGCCTCCTATCTACAAGAAGGGGCCAAATGAAGAACGTGGCAACTACAAACCAGTATGTCTAACTTCGGTGTCATGCAAAATTTTTTGGTGAATTATTGTAGATTCAATAGCAGAACAATGGTAGAAAAACAATCTTTTGATAGACAGCCAACATGGTTTTAGACGAAACAGATCATGTGTGACAAATATTTTGGAATTTTTCCACATGTTTAGAATTTATGACAAAAACAGGGCAATAGACATCATATACATAAGACTTTCAAAAGGCTTTTGACAAAGTTCCTCTTAGAAATTTAATGGTCAAAATTAGATCACTAGGTATCATTGACGAGCCAGCTGAGTGGATCGAGGATTGGCTAACAAACAGAAAACATCGAGTTGTAATCGATGGAATAGCTTCAGAGTGGGCAGCTTTTACAAGCAGAGTACCTTAAGGATCTGTCCTAGGACCATTGATATTTCTGATCTACATTAACGATATAGGGTTAGAATTACTAGTAGAAAAGCCAAATTTGCCGACGATACTAAATTAGGCATTAATGCTGCAAACTCAAAGACTTAGAAGCCCTAAGGGAGGATCTAATGAAGCTAGGAGAATGGTCTCGAAAAGGGCAAATGACTTTCGACTGTTGTAAATGTAAAGTCAAGCACATAGGTTATAGTAACCCACAGTCAGATTATTCATTGCTGAGTAACGAACTAGAAAGGGTGTACCAGGAGGAAGATCTCGGTATTATTATCAGCAGGAATTTGAAGTTTACCAAACTGAGCATAAAAGCTGAAAAGAAAGCAAAAACTAATAGGTTACATAAAGAGACAATTCAAATACAGAAACAAAGACACTGTACTACAGCTGCACACATCACTAGTAAGACCCCATCTAGAATACGAAGTCCAATTCTGGGCTCAAAGTTTGTTCCGTAACTGGAACACAAACCACGCTATTCAATAGGGGTATTACTTATGGCATAGCTGAAATGATGAGCCATTAATTTTTAATGAGGGTTTACTACCCACACCGCTAGTTAGCGGGGGTAGGGAGGGTAGCTTGCTACTGCTCCCCCTCACACACCTGTAATTGACCTCACTTTGCTCTTGGCTCGGATGGTGGTCGGACGTGTCCACTCTCATCCTCACCGTCATATTGGCAGCCATTAACGCTTTTTGTTCTTTCTTTTTCTAGATTACTGTGTATGTGAAGTTGGTCTCTGCGCCCATGCGCACCTGCCCTGGTCTTCCCGACCGCCCCTGTGGAATATTCATGTCAGCGGTCAAGACCGATCCTCACGCCCTTTGCCCTTCTTGTTGGGGCCAACGGTGTGATAGTGTCAACAAGTGTAGCGAGTGTAGAGAGGTTTTCGCGACGGGAGAAGAAGTCCAAGCGGGATGTTTCTCCTTCGGAGATTGCTTCGAAGGAAAAAAAGACCCAAGGCCTCTTCTTCTGTTGCCCAAACCTCCTCCGAAGCTCCTACTCTGTCGGTCTCTTTCGAGAGACCATCGAGTAGTAGCGTAGACCGAATTATTTCTGTTCAATCTCGGGTCTGGAGAGATGACGTTGCTTCCCCTAGCGAAGCAGCTCCACCTCTCCCCCCGGGGGAGGCCGTGTCACTAACTTCCCTCTTTCAGATTTGGTCCTCCTTGGGGCTCACGTGTTCGCTCTCCAAGGAGGTTTTGCTTGATTATATCCGCCGGGGTGCTGCTGTCAAGCAATCGTCGTCACCGTCAGAGGTAGATCCCCTGACTCTTGTCAATGTTGTTGTGTCAGAGGTTTCCCATGCAGCATCACCCATCTCCTCTGCCACTCCAGACTCTACGGTAGTTGACAGCTTAGTTCCCCCTTTCCTGACCATCCTTCGAGGGGGAAACTAAGTTTATCATCAGTCTCTCCTGCTAGTGTTTCTCTCCCTCGGGGCAGTTCACTTACAGAGACTACTCTTCGGAGGACTGCTGACTGTCAGCTTGCTGATCCAACGGTCGCCAGAGGGCGCATCCGTCGGAAGGCTCGTCGGAACTCTCTCCATCCTCTTTGCCATAGAGGACTTCCTTCACCTGCGGTGAGGAGGCGCCTCTTTGGTTCAACGTCGTCTATGCATTCCCCCGCAGAGGAGCCTTTAGAATGATCTTACGTCACTGCACCAGCATCGATCTTGGACCTCTCTGCAGGCCCTTTTAAAGGACACGTCGACCTTCCACCCTACAGACCTGCCGACCTTCCATCGCCGTTCCTGCGTGGGCCTAACAAGGCTCCACTTGAAAGCGCTATGCAACCTGACCAGCACTCATTAGTAGCTTGTCAGGCCCCATCACTACAGAGTGCCACTCTTCTTGCTCGCCCCAATACAGGGCAACAACCTAAAGCACTTATGCGCCAGCATGCGCCTATGTGCCCACAGGAGCAGAGCTCAACCACGCGCCATGCGCGCCAACATGTGCACACGGGCCAACGATATCCTGTGCGCTAGGGCTCTCCTGCACTGACGTGCCCACGCGCCCTGTGCCTAGGCGCCAAGGATCTCCTACACGCCAGCGCCCACCTGCACCAGTGCTCTCCCGCGCCCCAAGATGCGCGCCCTACATCACGCTCTCCTGAGCGCCATATTGCGCGCAACATTGTCCTGCACGCAAGTTCATAGATGAGACAACAGCCATGTTGCCCTCACCCGCGCGCCATCCCTTACCAACGCGCCAGCACTCACCTGCGCGCCAGCCTTCTGTGTGCACTCAAAAAGATACGTGCACACTCGCCATCCATCTCCTAAGGATGAGCGCCAACATTCTCCCGCGCTCACGTGAGCCCATCATGACTCTACTGCGCACCCGCACGCTAGGGGACATTCTCCTGCGCGCGCGTGCCCCAAGTCTTTGGCAGACGCGCGCGAACACACTCCTGCTCACACATCGTGATTTTCCTGCGTGCCCGTGCGAATATTCTCCCGCACGCGCCATCAGTCTCCTGCACGCGAGCACCAATATTCTCCCTCGCACAAGCGCCAGTGTTCTCCCTCCCTCGCGTGAGCGCCGGTGTTCTCCCTCCCTCGCGCGAGCACCAGTGTTCTCCCTCCCTCCCTCGCGCGAGCGCCAGTGTTCTCCCTCCCTCGCGCGAGCCCCCAGTGTTCTCCCTCCCTCGCGCGAGCCCCCAGTGTTCTCCCTCCCTCCCTCGCGCGAGCCCCCCAGTGTTCTCCCTCCCTCGCGCGAGCCCCCCAGTGTTCTCCCTCCCTCGCGCGAGCCCCCTAGGGCTCTCCCTCCCTCGCGCGAGCCCCCCAGGGCTCTCCCTCCCTCGCGCGAGCCCCCCAGGGCTCTCCCTCCCTCGCGCGAGCCCCCCAGGGCTCTCCCTCCCTCGCGCGAGCCCCCCAGGGCTCTCCCTCCCTCGCGCGAGCCCCCCAGGGCTCTCCCTCCCTCGCGCGAGCCCCCCAGGGCTCTCCCTCCCTCGCGCGAGCCCCCCAGGGCTCTCCCTCCCTCGCGCGAGCCCCCAGGGCTCTCCCTCCCTCCCTCGCGAGCCTGCGCATCACAAGTAACGACATCCGGCAAGGTCGCCATCGCCTCATTTCCCTCCCCGCAAGCGCATACCACCGCACATTGTGGGAGAAGGGAAATATGCAGAGGGGTTCAGGATCCCAAAGGCGAACCCATATTCCAGTGACTCCTCCCAGGGATCCTTCAATCCCTTTCCCTTTAGGGGGTTAAGTTTGACTGCATCTGTTAGCCAACAGCCCTGGTTCAGTGCCCTGTTTAGAGCCGTAACTCAGACTTTCAAGCCTGTCCTCTCTGATCTAGGACACGGAACCAAGGCTTCTTACCCCGTTGAAGAGGAAAAAAGGAGTTCTGGACGCGGTCACTTCCTCGAGGGCAAAACTGACTCCGCGCAGACCTTCAAGGCAAGTTCCTCCTATTCCTTGGACTAACTCTCCTTCCCTTTCAGACGAAGATCTCCCGTCACCAAGGGAATCACGCGAAGAGAGATTTTCCCCCCATCGCACCAATGGAGGAAACATCTCTTCACACCAAGAGTTCCACACAGTCCGGGAATAAGGGGACATGACACCCTCATCAATGTTGGAGTCTTATATCCTTCCCCGGAAGGAATCCAAAGACTCCAAAACATTGCCTAAGTCCTCCACTTGGGCTAAGATGGAGCCAGCTAGCCACTCAGGGAATGTCCGTGACTCTCCCCAAGAAGAGCCTTGGGGATAGAAGGAGACTTCGCTGCAAGTCTTACAACAGGAGGAGACCAGTAGGAGGCAGAACATGTGTTTTGGCAGGTTCTGACTCTAATGAGGGCTCTCGACGGGTTTTCCGACCCAGAGATCCCCCCTCGAGAGGAAAAGGACACGGTCCTAAACCGCGTCTTTGGTACTCGAAAACCCTCTTGAGACCAGTGCAGCCCTGTCCTGGTCTCAAGGGTTAAAGAGCACCAGAGACAAGATCGCCCAGCAGCTCTCCGAGATGTCCTCTTCCAACCGTTCCGGTACCACCAAGCTCCTCCCACCTCCTCGCGTACAGCAGAGGAGGTACTTTGAGGTTCTGGAGGAGCCTTGTTTAGCTCTTACACTTCACCACTAGCTGGAAGAGCTAACCCTTGCAAGGGAATCCCTCTTAAGACACTTTCCAACCGGCAAGTCTCGTTCTCGGCAGCCGAGATCCTCAACCAAGAGGTGTGCTATGCAAGCTACTTTGTGGCTTGATATCTGGTTGGGGATTTTAGGTATCCGGATACGTTCTGAGGATTTCTCCAAGGAACGTACCAGGAAAGCTATGTAAACCTTCCTCCTCTGAGGTACTCGCACGATCGAGTTTCTGGCCCACCAAGTCTCGAACTTTTGGGCAAATACCATCCTGAAGCGTCAGAATGCAGTAGCTGAGAAATTCCACCAGAAAGTCCCTAGCGCTGAGATCAATAGGCTCAGACATTCCTCCATAGAGGGGTCTGTTCTGTTCGAGCTTAAGGATGTGGAACATGCTGCTGAGAGCTGGAGGAAGTCACATCAAGACTTCCTCCTCCATAGGGCTTTAACATCTAAGCCTTATAAGCCTTCAGCACCACAGCAGTCCCGTCCAGCCAAGACCACTACGAAGACAACTGCAGCGAAGACAATGGTGTCTAAGCCCTTCCTGTCAAAGACAGGAAAGGCAAAAAGTCCTAAAGGGAGCAGCCGAGGGCGCAAACGCTAGGATAGGCAGTCCCCTTGCATTTCCACCAGTGGGGCGATGCCTACAAAGTTGCGCAAACAAGTGGAAGCAACTCGGGGCCGATTCCTGGACAATCTCCCTGATCAGTCTAGGACATTGTGTCCTGTTTATAACATCTCTACCTCCCCTGACTACAAATCCAGTATCATTGAACTCCCTTGCCATGGGATCGGCAAGGGGGCAAGCCCTTCGGGCAGAAGTCCAGACCCTGTTGAAGAGGGGTGCTATCCAAGAGGTCCTTGACAGATCCCCAGGCTTCTTCAGTCGACTTTCTTGTAAAGAAGGCGTCTGGAGGCTGGAGACCAGTCATCGACCTCTCAGCTCTGAACAAGTTTGTCAAACAAACTCCGTTCAGCAAGGAGACGGTAGACACGGTCAGACTAACAGTAAGACCGCAAGACTTTATGTGCACACTGGACCTAAAGGACGCGTACTTCCAGATCCCAGTCCATCCATCTTCAAGGAAGTACTTAAGATTCAGCCTGGACAACAGAAAATACCAGTTCAAGGTGCTGTGCTTCGGTCTTTCCACAGCACCACAAATCTTCACCAGAGTGTTCACCCTGATATCTTCGTGGGCACACAGGATTGGCATCCGTCTCTTCCGTTATCTGGACGACTGGCTAATCCTAGCAGACTCAATGTCAACCCTTCTTCAACACCGAGACAAACTTCTGAGACTTTGCCAAGATCTGGGGATCATGGTAGATCTTGAAAAGTCCTCCCTGCTTCCCTGGGGATCATGGTAGATCTTGAAAAGTCCTCCCTGCTTCCCACTCAAAGACTGGTATACTTAGGCATGATTATAGACACCACTCCCCACAAAGCCTTCCCATCAGATGACAGGATAGAAAGGCTGAGGAAGGTCGCAAGACCTTTTCTCAGACGAGAAGAACTTCCAGCCCAATCATGGCTACGTCTTCTCGGTCACCTTTCATCGCTGGCCCATCTAGTTCCCAATGGTCGCCTCAGGATGAGATCCCTCCAGTGGCGACTCAAGTCCCGGTGGAATTATGGTCACGACTCCCCGGACATCCAGATCCCCATGGGACCTGCGGAACTGACGAGCCTCCAGTGGTGGGTGGCAGACGAGAACCTACGAAAGGGAGTGGATCTTTTTGTCCTCCCCCCGGATTTGGTGCTGTTTTCAGACGCTTCAAAAAAGTGTGGGGGTCCCACGTGCTGCACCACACGACCTCAGGCCTCTGGTCAGAGTCAGAAAAGTACCTCCACATAAATCTCCTAGAGATGAAGGCTGTCTTTCTAGCCCTTCAACAGTTCCAACAGTACCTGGCAAGTCACTCTGTGGTGGTGATGAGCGACAACACCACAGTAGTGGCCTACATCAACAAGCAAGGAGGTACTTTTTTGCAGCAACACACCTATTTAGCAGTAGAGATACTGAGAGGGGCCGAAATCCACTCGATACCACTATCGGCACGCTTCATTCCGGGCAAAAGGAATGTATTCGCCGACAACCTGATCAGAGCAACCTAGATAGTGAGTACTGAGTGGTCTTTGGATCATCTAGTAGCCAACAAAGTCCTGACTTTGTGGGGTTCTCCGACTGTGGACCTCTTCGCAACGGCCCTGAACTTCAGGTTCCCGCTGTACTGTTCCCCAGTCCCAAACCCCAAGGCTCTCTGGCAAGATGCTTTCCAACAACGTTAGGACAACATCGACGTTTACGCCTATCCCCCGTTTTGTCTGATGAGGAGGGTACTCAACAAGACCAGAACATCGGTCAATCTTCCAATGACCCTCATAGCTCAGCTATGGCATCACGCAGAATGGTTCCCGGACCTTCTGCAACTCCTAACAGAGCTTCCAAGAGAACTCCCTCCACGACACAATCTACTCAAACAACCACATGCCAACATCTTCCACAAAACTGTAGCTTCACTACGACTTCACGCCTGGAGACTATCCAGCATCTCCTTTCTGAGAGAGGATTTTCGCAACAAGTTGCGATCAGGATGTCTGGACATCTGCGGAAGTCTTTGGCAGCAGTCTACCAGGCAAAGTGGAAAGTCCTCTGTGGTTGGTGTCGTGGAAGGGGTATCTCTCCACTCGATGCCACTATTCCAGCAATAGTGGAGTTCCTCGTGTATTTGCGTGAAGAAATGCGCCTATCAGTCTCGGCACTAAAAGGCTATTGCTCAGCCTTATGACTCGCCTTCAGAGTCACCTTCAGACTGAAAGGAATGGTCATTTCTTCATCGCTGGATCTCTCCTTACTCATACGAAGTTATGAACTTACCTGCCCCCAGTCAGAAGTGAGACCTCCCCCATGGAACGTGGTTCGAGTTCTCAGGTCTCTTAAGAGAACTTCCTATGAACCATTACGCCAGGCATCAGATCGCCACCTGACTTGGAAGACTGTGTTCCTGCTAGCTTTGGCCTCGGCCAAGCGAGTCGGCGAACTTCATGGTCTCTCGTATGACATCGCCCATTCAAGGGGATGGGGAGAGGTAATGTTCAGCTTCGTCCCTGAGTTTATTGCTAAGACTCAGAAGTCAGGAGTAGCGCATCCTCGATTCGACTCCTTCCGGATTTCTAGTCTCCGTACTGTAACAGATGATCCAGACCATTTCTTACTATGCCCAGAGGAGCATGAGGCTGTACCTCAAGAAAACATCCGCAGCCCGTCCTCGTGTGCCAGCACTATTTGTCAGCACAGGAAGGACTAAGAGAAGGGTCACCAAGAGCACCATCTCTGTATGGATTCGCAGGGTCATTGACCTTGCACTGAATCCAGACCCTCCTCTGTCACGTCGCTCCAGAGCACATGATGTCAGGGGCATAGCTACATCCCTGGCCTTAAAAATAAATTTTTCAGTGACGCAGGTTCTTCAAGCTGGGGTGTGGAAACGACAGAACACGTTCACGTCCCACTAACTGCAAGACGTGATCCACAGGAGACTTGATACTTTTTTTATCGGTCCTGTAGTGGCTGCACAACAGCTGGTTTAAAACCTCAAGCTCCTTATTGGACAAGTAGCTGAAGGCTGAGGCCATTGTTACCCGGTTTTAGTCTGCATGAATGAAAAGGTTTGACTGGCCCTTATTCTTTTCTTCATCATCCCCTCTCTTGGGGAAAGCAGCATCCTGGGTTCTCTGCATAGCTGACCTCAAACCACTGCAGGTAAACCATGCTCCCTTGTGTTCCTAGTATTAAGACTAATACTATTACGTCCCCATACCCTGTCGAGGTGGTATCTGGAAAGTCCTCGTGTACAAGTTTCCATCTAAAGAACTTCGTAACAACTTTCTAGGACGAGTCACACTTCTACATACCTTCACACACAGCTTGCGTAGGCCACAGACCTTGTGTAGCAAGATTTTAGCGAGGTGCAGGGGCTCCTAATTTCTTGAGTGCTAACACACTCAGATAAGGAGCCCCCGGGCAAAGCCAAAAAGCCAGACTGGCTGGGACGTCCACCCTACTTAATGGGTGAGTCACTCCTATTAAATAGCGTGGTTTGTATTCCAGTTACGGAACAAATGACAAATTCGTAGATAATTTGTATTTTTTAAATATAAAACTTACCCGCTGATTATATGAGAGCTGCTGAAGTCTCCTGAAGCCGTGGCATAAATTCAAAATCTCGCACTATCGTAGATATGGCAGGTGTACAACCACGCCCTAGCAGTACCACAGGTGGAACTACACCCAGCCACTTCAGTTGTTCTTCTGCCGCCATAGCTGGCTGTCATATTGAAGTTCGCTCTCGGTGTCTTACTCTGTTGGGAAGTTGTTTGGTGATGTACAACGTTTTCTTTGAGTTTGAACTATCGTTAACCATTTTCTCTTTCATTTAATCTTGAAATCCTTTTGTTTGTGGTTATATTTATTAATATTTCCTTTGTTTTCTGGTTGTCGGTCTTGCTCTTAACCATTCAAAATGGCCAAGCCCTCCCCTACTATTCGTAAGTGTGTTAGTGAAGGGTGTCGTACTCGTCTCCCTAAAGGGTCTGTTGATCCACACGATTTTTGTGTTAAATATGGGGGAAAATCTTGTTCCTTTGATAATAGATGTAATGAATGTTTTTCATTAACGGATGATGAATGGGTAACATACGAGCGTTATGTTAGGAGACTTGAGAGGGATAGAGTTAAGCGTAGTTCTTCACGATCTGTTGAGGTAGCCTTACCTAATGTTAATATTCCTAATCCTATTCCTTCCACCGTAGTGGTAGATCAGGAACCATCTATGAAAGACATATTTACCGTGATTCTGGCTCTCGGTGAAAAAGTTGAGTCATTATCGGCTGATAGAAATAAAAAATTTTCTGAATTAAATGTGCTGAAAAATTGTGAAACTGTCGGAACTGTGGAAAGCGTTTCTAATGTGTTCAGTGTTGTGGAGGGCGTGTCTGCACGATCTTGTCGTTCACCTAGCCTAAGACCTCTTTCGAGCTCTCGAACCCATGGGAGAAGTAAAGTCGATCGGCTAAAGGGAACGAGAAGCGTCATCAATCGTGCAGACGTTCCCTCGAACGTTCCTGTTGCCGTATCACAGGTCGTTCACCCTCATCGTAGGAAAGGTGAGGTTGGTACGTTATCCCCGTCCTCCGATGAAGGTTCGGGTAGTGAGATGAGGCGGCGAGCGTCTAGACCGCTTAAGAGATCGCATGAGGTTGCTCAACGTCCGGAATCGCCTGCACGTCCAGGCTGTATTATGTGGGATTCCCCTGAGCGTTTCCATTCTCCCGTCACTTGTACTCCTGCGAAGCGTCCAGATCACGGTATTCGAGTAGAAAAAATACTTTCCGACTCTGAATTTGTTTCTATGGCCGATATTACGATTCATGCGCCACCTCTCCCCTTAGACTGGCTTTTGTCACCCGAAAAGCGTGGTGATGATGATTCTGTTTTTCCGTCAAGGAAGGAGTCGAATGTTTTAACTGAAGATCCTAAGTTGTCTATGCTTTTATCTATGAAAAAAACAGCTCTCGTCGTTCATGGATTCTTATCAACCGGGTGTTGGCAGTACGATTGGGCGTCAGACGTAAGACCAGTTGTCGCACAGGCGGCCGGCGGTCTATAGCGCTGACAAGTTATCACACAGGCGGTCTCCCATTCGTAGTGCTCGACACCAGGTTGATATAGATGAGTCACGTCAGAGAGTTCTTGCTAATCAAATTTCGACTTCCGTACGTGAGAAAGAACACCGGTGTCGACAATTGGACGCAATGCGTCACCACGAAGATTCTCTGCAGCCAACTTTTGACACTGTGAAGCGGCAGCGTCAACAACATTTGGACGCTAGGCGTCCACGAGACGACCATCAACAGTTATCATTTGACGGCAGAGATCGTCCGCGTCAACAGCTAGCGGACGCTACGCGTCCTTGCGTCGTCTCTCGGCAGTTGACGTCTGATTCCAAATGTCGGTCAGTACAACAGCTACCAGATTCTAAGCCTTCTCGGGACGACACACAACAGTTGGCTTTTGACGGCGAGCGTCGACCCATCCAGGTCTCTTATCAGTCAACTTTGACCTCCCTCTTCAGTTGGATGAAGTTATTGACTCTGACAGGCGGTCTCATTCAGACGTTAATCCTTCAGTTCAGGCTGCAGCAGTTGCTGCACTGCCAGAAGACGAACTTAAAGAGAAGTCTGACGTGGATGAGCCTTTAGAGGAGGTTTCTGAAAATGAAGAGAAACATTATTAACATGCTGTTGATCTTCAGAAATTTATGTTGATTCTTACAGAAGTTTTTCCTGATCATTTTACCCCTGTGGCCCCTCGTTCTCCCACATCGGAGTTTATCTTAGGTAAAACAACCAAAGTGCCGGTTTATATCAAGATGGTCCTTTCACTGTCTTCTAAATGGGCCTTGAAGTTAATGGGTTCCTGGATGGACTCTAAGAGAACTCTTGGCAAATCGGCCTTTGCTTTTCCTCCCACAAGATTAGCCTCTAAATCTAGTGTGTGGTACGAGACTGGTGAAGTGCTGGGCTTGGGATTTCCCTCCTCTGCTCTGGGGGATTTCTCAAGTTTGGTAGATTCGTCTCGTCATCTAGCCTTAAGGAAAACAAAGGTTTGGTGGTCAATGACGGAGTTCGATCATTTACTTAAGGGTCTGTTCAGGGCCTTTGAAGTACTTAATTTCCTAGACTGGTCTTTGGGAGCTTTGAGTAAGAGGGTCTCAGATATGAAGGACACAGACACTAGTGGCCTTGTTCATTTGATGTCCTGCTTGGACAAAGGTGTGAGGGATGGCTCGAATGAGTTAGCTGCCTTGTTCACAGCTGGAATCCTCAAGAAAAGGGCCACGATGTGTTCTTTTCTCTCAGCAGGAGTTTCTCCCTACCAGAAAACGGAGCTACTATTTGCTCCTTTGTCTACCACCTTATTTCCACAAGAGTTGGTGGGGGAAGTTGGCACTGCTCTCACTCAGAAGGCCACGCATGATTTGGTGACCAATACGGCGAGGAAAGTTTTGCCTTCAACTTTTGCTTCGCGTAAACCTAAGGAAGTCTCTACTGGTGTTCGACCTTCTCAGCCCTTTCGTGGGAAACCTTTCGGAAGGGGCTCTTTCAAACCGGACGGAAGGAAACCTAGGAGCAGAGGAAACAAAACTGGCCGAGTTAGAGTCAGACTGCTCTATCCTTCAGACAGCAGTGGGTGCCAGGTTGATTCACTTCTGGAAGACCTGTGAGAGGAATGGAGCGGATCCCTGGTCCGTCCAAGTGTTAAAGGAGGGTTACAAGATCCCCTTCCTAGCCATTCCTCCTTTAGTCTCATCCAGTGGATCTTTCGCCCAAATACAGAGGGTCCGAAGAAGCAAGCCATGCGTCTCCAGATGCTTCTTTTACTAGAAAAGCAAGTAATAGAGGAAGTCCAGGATGTAACATCTCCGGGGTTTTACAACCGCCTTTTCTTAGTTCCCAAGACTTCCGGGGAGTGGAGGCCGGTTTTGGACGCAAGTGTTCTGAATGGCTACGTCCAGAATTCGACGTTTACGATGGAAACTCAGAAGACGGTTCTGGCGGCGGTGAGGAAAGACGATTGGATGGTCTCAATAGACCTCCCAAGACGCCTATTTCCATATTCCAATTCATCCCAGCTGCAGACGTTATCTAAGATTCATGGACGGAAACAAGGTCTTCCAATTCAGGGCTCTTTGTTTCGGACTATGCACGGCTCCTCTATTATTTACCAAGATCATGCTGAATGTAGCGAGCATGCTGCATTCGAGGGGAATCAGGGTCTCTCTGTACCTGGACGATTGGCTGATAAGAGCCTCCTCAGCCGATTGCTGTTTGAAGGACCTGAAAATAACTCTGGACTTAACCAAGGAACTGGGCCTCCTGGTGAGCTCGAAATAATAGAGTCGGATTTTTCAGGCTTTTCCGTCGCCAGTAAGAATAAAGTCAGCTCTCCAAAAAGTCCAAACTTTCCTGAAGAAGGAACTCTGTTCCGTAAGAGATTGGATGAGCCTTCTGAGCACTCTCTCATCAGTAGAGAAGTTTGTAACTCTGGGGAGGTTGCATTTGCATCCCCTTCAGTTTCATCTCAATCGCCATTGGAAAAAATTGGACAGCTTAGACAGGGATTGCATTCCCATCACGACCTCCATCAAGTCTCATCTTCAATGGTGGGACAACGAGCACAGACTGAAGGAAGGGTTGTCGTTATATCAGAAGAGCCCAGACCTCGTGTTATGTTCCGACGCCTCAAACTCGGGGTGGGGAGCTACTTTGGGGAAGGAGGAGCTTTCGGGGGCTTGGACAGTGGAGCAAACAACTCTCCACATCTACCAAAAGGAGCTTTTGGCAATTCATCTGGCCCTCTAAGGCTTCGAGAAGCAAATTAGAGGCAAGGTAGTATAAATCAATGCGGACAGCACTACAGCTCTTGCTTATATTACAAAACAAGGCGGGACCCACTCTTGGACTTTGTACACCTCTTCTCATTTGTGCAGAGGAAAGGAAAGTGACACTTTTGACTCGGTTTATTCAAGGAGTCAACAATGTGAGTGCAGACAGACTCAGCAGGAGGGGTCAAGTTCTCCCCAAAGAATGGATTTTACACCGAGACGTCTGCAAAAGTCTGTGGCGTTTATGGGGTCGTCCTCTCATGGATCTCTTTGCAACCGCAAAGACGAAGAGACACGAGTGTTACTGCTCTCCGGTACCAGATCCCGAAGCCATTCACATAGACGCCTTTCTGATGAACTGGTCTTACATGGAGGTTTATGCTTTCCCCCCATTCAAGATCCTTTACCAAGTGATACAGAAGTTCGTATCCCACGAAGAAACCAGGGTGACTCTAATAGCCCCGTTCTGGCCGTCAAGAAGCAGGTTTCCAGAGGTACTGGAATGGATGGTAGATTTCCCGAAAAGCCTTCCCTTAAGACCAGATCTTCTCAGACAACCTCACTTGGCCCGAAACCATCTAAACCTCCGAGCTCTACGTCTGACTGCCTTCAGACTATCGAAAAACTCGCTAGAGCTAGAGGATTTTCGAAGAAGGCAGCCAAGGCTATTGCGGGGGCAAGGTCTTCCACCATCAAGGTGTATCAGTCCAAGTGGGAGTTGGTCAGAGAGTGGTGTAGGGCTAACGTGATTTCTTCATCCAGTACATCTCTAACCCAGATAGCAGATTTTTTCATTGACCTTAAGAATAAACATAACTTCTCGTCATCTACAATTAAAGGTTACAGGAGTATGTTGGCTATGGTTTTTAGACACAGGAATTTAGACCTCTCCAATAATAAGGATCTACAGGACTTGCTTAGGTCTTTTGATACCACCAAGAAATTTCAATCAGCTCCCCTTGCCTGGAATTTGGATGTTGTGCTTAAATTTCTCATGAGTGACAGGTTTGAGCCTTTGCACTCGGCTTCTTTTAAGGATTTAACCTTGAAAACTTTGTTTCTGGTTAGCCTAGCCACCGCAAAAAGAGTAAGTGAAGTACACGCTTTTAGCAGGAACATTGGTTTTTGGGATGGAAAAGCCATTTGTTCTTTACAACTGGGGTTTTTGGCTAAGAATGAAAATCTTACTCGGCCATGGCCCAAATCCTTCGAAATCCCTAACCTTTATGATGTGGTGGGAGATGAGTTGGAGAGGGTGCTCTGTCCAGTAAGAGCATTACGGCTGTATGTGGACAGAACGAAGAATCTGAGAGGCGACTCAGACGCTTTGTGGTGTGCAGTCCGAAATCCTTCACTGCCCATGTCAAAGAATGCCTTGTCTTTCTTCATAAGACTGTTAATTTGAGAGGCTCACGCTCAGTGTCATGAAGCGGATCAGAGGCTTCTCAAAGTAAAGACACATGAAGTCAGAGCGGTAGCGACTTCAGTAGCTTTAAAAAAGAATCGTTCCCTACAAAGTTTGATGGTTACGACCTTTTTGAGGAGTAAGTGTGTTTTCGCATCACATTATTTGAAACATGTTCAAACGCTTTATGAGGACTGTTATACTTAGGGTCCTTTCGTAGCAGCGAACGCGATAGTAGGTGAATGATCTACCACTACGTTCCCTTTTCCTAATACCCCCTTTTCTATCTCTTGGAACTCGTAAGTTATGGTTGTTTGTGGAGGCTGGTCGTCAGCCTTCCACAATCTTTGGTTTGGTCAGGTGGTCAATTTGTTCCTAGAGTGCGCCCGGAACAAGGGTATTAGTTGAGGTCCTGTCATGTTATAGGTGATTGTACCGTTTGACAGCTCCTAGAGATCATCAGCTCCGAGTGGATCACTGGATCTCCTAAGGATAGCGGACGAAATGAGGCTGAGTACCATTGCTGTCAGCTTCCTTATCAGGTGAGAACCGCTTAAGTTAGGTGTTTTTTGTAATGCTTAAGTGAACTTTCAATATGTAGCTGTCTCTGACCTGCCACCAAGGGGTGTCAATCAGCTCTTATATAACCAGCGGGTAAGTTTTATATTTAAAAATTATATTTTCATAATAAAATAAATTTTTGAATATACTTACCCGCTGGTTATATAAATTTAACTCCCGCCCTCCTCCCCTCTAGAGACTACCTATGGTATTGCTATGAGGCTTGGAAGAACTGAAGTGGCTGGGTGTAGTTCTACCTGTAGTACCACTAGGGCGCGGTTGTACACCTGCCATATCTACGATAGTGCGAGATTTTGAATTTCTGCCACGGCGTCAGGAGACTTCAGCTCTTATATAACCAGCGGGTAAGTATATCCAAAAATTTATTTTATTATGAAAATATAATTTTCCTAACTATACAAACCTTAGCTATTTAACCAAACTTGCCCACCAGCCCCATCCCCCTTGAAGTCCTACCTCCAAGCAAAGTGAGCTCAATCACCTGTGTGTGAGGGGGAGTGGTAGCGAGCTACCCTCCCTACCCCCGCTAACTAGCGGTGTGGGTAGTAAACCCTCGTTAGAAATTAATGGCTCGTCATTTCAGCTGCGCTGAAAGTAATACCCCTATTTAATAGTTAAGGTTTGTATAGTTAGGAAAAATACAAATTATCTACGAATTTGTCATATTCAGAAGTATATAGATAGACTGGAAGCAGCACAAGCTAGGGTTACCAAACTAGTCCCATCACCAAGGCAATTTGGATATAGATGGAGGATGGAACATTTGAATTTATTTGATCTACAAACTCAATGACTAAAGGGCAGGTTATAGAGGCATTCAAAATTCTTAACATAACAAATGTAGATTATAACAATTCATTCACGCTTGGCACAAATCAGTCCAGAGGTAACGGATACAAGCTGGAATTGAAAAGATACATACAACACCACTCAATGTAGCAATTTCTTTACTCACAAAATAGCAAATACTTGGAATAGACTTCCAACGGATGTTGTAAACAGTAACACTGTAATTGAGTTCAAGAATAAGGTAGGCAAGATCATAAGAACTCTAAATGTTTAAACTAAATCCAAAATCGTAACACACACACACACACACACACACACACACACACACACACACACACACTCTCTCTCTCTCTCTCTCTCTCTCTCTCTCTCTCTCTCTCTCTCTCTCTCTCTCTCTCTCTCTTTCTCTTTTCGGCATTGAATTCTGTTCTGTTATAGTTCATGTTTACACCTCATAACAAACCTTCTTCTTTTTCAGGATAAATTGGTAGACCCAGTAACAGTAACGCACATGTACAGGCTTACCCAAAATATTGGATGCGTCATGACAGGCATGATTCGTAAGTAAAGTTTGTTCTTTAAAGATAAGGGGTAGCTCCTTGAAATATAATCAATCACTAAAATAGAGCCACTTCAACTGTTGAGTCCAGGATAAACGATTGTGCATAAAACTTCCATAGTATTAGCTTATCCAAACACATACACATGGGTTTCATCAGCATACAGTATGCATCCTGCACTTTAGCTTTGTACATGCACTTCAGTGTCATAATGATCCTTTATGATATGTATTCTACTGCTTATTGGTCATTCATTCTATTTTTGGTCCACTTCTCTTTGTTTGGAACACTTCCAAACCAGGAGTCTTGTGTTTTAGTGCCTCCTGTACATTTTTATGATTTAATAAGTTTAGTTTATTCCTACTCTGATACAAACTAACGAGTCATTGAATGGCATTCTGGTTTTGTTTCTTACAGCCAGACAATTAAAAAAATTGGTAGATTTTGTTAAGCTATGCTGCTGGGCAGCTAGTGTGCATGATGGGTTATGCTTGTCCCAAGTGTCTAGCCACATCACTTGTGGCCATGGAGGTGATATGACGTACATGCTTTGACTATTTCGATCAGACATTTGCATAGCTCGCTCGTCACCGTTATTTTTGCGTGCGCTTGTGTCTTTGTGTTAGCACATTATTGGTACTTTTGTGTGAATTATTTGCGATATAGTGTGTGTCTTTCGACTGTCAACTTTGATACAGTCCTGTCCGGGCCTTTAGGGCACCAGCCACCCGTTAAGATACTAGACTAGCCAGGCAGTGCTACATTGCACCCTTCTCTCTGGTTATGGTTCATTTTTCCTTTGCCTACACATACACCAAATAGTCTGGCCTATTCCTTACAAATTCCCCTCTGTCCTCATACACCTGACAACACTGACATTACCAAACAATTCCTCTTCATCCAAGGGGTTAACTACTCCACTGTAATTGTTAAATGGCTACTTTCCTCTTGGTAAGGGTAGAAGAGACGCTTTAGCATGGTAAACAAGTCTTCTAGGAGAAGGACACTCCAAAATCAAACCATTGTTCTCTAGTCTTGGGTAGTGCCATAGTCTCTGTACCATGGTTTTCCACTGTCTTGGGTTAGAGTTCTCTTGTTTGAGGGTACACTCGGACACACTAATCTTTTTAACTTCTCTTCCTCTTGTTTTGTTAAAGGTTTAATAGTTTATATAGGAAATATCTATTTTGGGGGTGTGTTATAATATTTTATTTTTCTTGTTTCCTTTCCTCACTGGGCTACTTTTCTCTGTAGGAGCCCTTGGGCTTACGGCATTTTGCTTTTCCAAATAGGGTTGTAGCTTAGCAAGTAATAATAATAATAATCCCCATGCGAGTATTTTAGGGAGTGTTCTTCGTCCCCTTAGAATTGATGTTCTCGTAGGAAGAAACGAGCCGAGAGAGATTGCTCTCCTCCTCCTCCCTCAGTAAGAGGTGAGAAGAAATGCAAGGTAAGTGCGGCGTTGAACTTTATACCCCCATCTAAGTTCTGCATGTCAGAATCATTCTTAGGTACTTTATATGTCATGGAGGACGATGGCCTTAATTTCATGAACATATCTCTGTTAGTAATATGCATTGATAAATTGAACTTTTTCTTATTGCGGATCCCCTGGCTAAGGCAGTTGCACTCCCTGAGCCAGATCCGCTGGATGCTTCTATTCCAGACTATGCTGCCTTGTTTAGATCCCCCTTATCCCCTGAGTGTGCATAGTGGTGAGTTATACCTTTCTTACTATGCAGACAAAATGCTCCCATTAGAAGTGTTTATCAGAATAGTAGAAACATCTCCTCATTCCCGAAAGGACCTTAAAGTATAAGAATATCCTGATTACCAGTCTCCAACTCATTCTACCTAGAAAGACTTGCCTTGTACTCCTAGGTGCCCTTGGCAGAAAACTCCCCTAAAGAGCGCCCGGGATGAGTCGAGAGACTTCATGCTTCAAGCAGTCCTCTCCTCCCAAGCTTTCTAAAGCTGGGAAGTCGAATGTAACTATTCCTGCCATACCTAGAATTTCGTCCAAGAGTGCCGTCCGGCCAAACGTCCAAATTCTTAGATCTGAATATAACGGCAGACCTAGATATGATGACGTCGCTCTCTGGTAGGTGATTCTCAACACACACACAAACACACACACACACACACACCCACACCCACACCCACGACCTAGACAGGCTGATGTGTCCAAGCAAGTTTCCACTCCCAAGTGTCGTGACATCACTGAACATGCGGCGATCTTGACGCATGAGCGTATTCCTCTGCGTCATGATGATGCTAAGTAAATGGCTGTTCGTCCATAGAGTAGTAGGGGATGTAATAAACCATTCAGAGTCCCATCAGAGATATGAATTCTTGACTAGGGACTGAAGCAATAGAACTTCTCCCTACGCAAATAAGAACCTTGTGTCTTATGCTAGAGACAAAACCTTTAAGGGGGCCGGCCGGTTAATGCCGTTTTTTAAGGACAGGATTTGACATTTCATACCACTTAATAAGGTGACTTAAAGAAATCTCCAAACTGCGTAGTATTTTTACCTCTGACCTTTGGTTTTGTGACGCTATTTATAAGGGTATACTTTTGGCTTAGCTGAAAGATGAGCCATGATAATTTTAGTGAGGGATAACTACTCCATCCGCTAGTTAGTGGGTTGAGGGTGAGGTAGACTGGCTACCCCACTCACTCACACCTCTCGGCTGAGTAACCACTTTTTGGCTCGGTAGAGAATGGACATGCTGACGTTCTCTCCCGCAAAGACTTGCCTTGATTATTTTTCTGTCATTTTTTCTTGTGTGTGTTTTTATTTACCCTATACATATTATAAATGTGTGTATATATGTATAAATGGAAATATTCTTTTATGTTGTTAGATACGTGTAACTTTAATTGCTGCTGACAAGATATCTGGCGGCCTCCGCCGTAAGGAAGTTGTCATTGTGTTGATACTACTCCCCTACCTTACCGCTCTCCCCTGCATTGATGGTCGGCAGGTTCTCAACACTCCCGTGTGTTTGTTTCATTACTTGAGTTAAAGTTTATAACAGTTCAGCTCCCTTTCGAGGAATTATCTTACAAGGAAGGCGACATATTCCCCGAATAGTTCGTGTTGTGCAGCGGAGCATGAATTGTAGTTAATCACAGCTTTTCTTTTCTTTTCTACAGATAGCAGCGACTTAGAACAAAAGGCCGATGGCTTGGGCCGCTCTGTTCATTATCCTGCGCTTCATGTGGTAGCTCGTGAGCTGCCCACGTTACGAGGTAGCAATCATTGTCAACCTTCAACTTAAACAAGGCTTGTTGATGGGAAGCATAGTTGCTGCGAGGAGGTTCGCCTCTAGGGATTGGAGAATCTTCCCTTACGAGGGAGTGTTAACCTTCCCTGGAGTTGGGTTGCCCCCCTTTCTGAGGGAGAGCTCCCCCACTTCAGCCATTCAGCAACCTTCCCCCTTTCGGGAAGAATTTCGGACAGCTCGACGAGTTTTGCTTCTGCTATCTCATCGGCGAAGACTGTGCTTCTTCCCCTTGAACTGGGGAAAAGCCAGTCTAAGGCTTGTTCCTCCTTCGAGGGGAACTTCTCTCTCTCTCGTTTGCGAGAGAGATTGTTACACCTACGCTTTTTTCCCATAGAGCTGGGAGAAAGCTTGTCTTAGGCAATGTCCTCCTTTGGGAGGACTTCTCTCTCGTTCGCAAGAGAGAGATTATTACGCCTACACTTTTTTCCCATAGAGCTGGGAGAAAGCTCATCTTATGCGATGTCCTCCTTCGGGAGGACTCTCATCCGCGAGAGAGATATTACACCTATGCTTTTTTCCCATAGAGCTGGGAGAAAGCTCATCTTATGCGATGTCCTCCTTCGGGAGGACTCTCATCTACGAGAGAGATATTACACCTATGCTTTTTTCCCATAGAGCTGGGAGAAAGCTTGTCTTAGGCGAGGTCCTCCTTCGGGAGGACTTCTCTCTTGTTCGCGAGAGAGAGATTATTACGCCTACGTTTTTTTCCCATAGAGGTGGGAGAAAGCTTGTCTTAGGCGATGTCCTCCTTCTGGAGTATTCTTTCTCGTTCACGAGAGATATTATTATGCCTACGCTTTTTTCCCATAGAGCTGGGAGAAAGCTTGTCTTAGGCGATGTCCTCCTTCAGGAGGACTTTTCTTGTTCGCAAGAGAGATATTATTACGCTTTGGTTTTTTTTCCATAGAGCTGGGAGAATGCTTGTCTTAGGCGATGTCCTCCTTCGGGAGGACTTCTCTCTCGTTCCCGAGAGAGATATTATTACGCCTACGCTTTTTTCCCATAGAGCGGGGAGAAAGCTTGTCTTAGGCGATCTTTGGGAGAACTTTCCTCTCGTTCGTGAGAGGTAACTTGTAGGAGTTTGCTGATCCACCAGGGGCGGTGGCAGAGCTTTCTCCGAAGCAGGTTTCTCCTTTGGGGGAACGAGTCTCTCGTTCTCGAGAGGAGACCGCCTCTGGGCATCGGTAGTCCCCCCTTACGCTTATGGTTCTCCTCCAGGGGCGGAGCGAGAGCCTTATCTTAAGCGACATTCTCCTTCGGGAGAACAAACTTCCCCTGCGGAGGTGTTTTCGTTAGATCTTTGAACCTGCTGGTTCTCATTGACCCTTCGGGGTCTCGTTACGATCACCCTTTTGGGCTGGCGTGATTGTGAGCCTCTGGGCTCTTGTCAGGTTGATCCTGCGGGTTTTCATGACAGTGGAAGTCCGTCGGGACTCCGTCGCGCTGATCCTTTGGGCTAAGTGACTCGAAACCTTCGGGTTTGTTACGCTGAACATTCGTTCTCTTGTAACCATGGTAATGTTGAGCCTTTGGGACCTCGTGTCATCAGTCACGTTGACCTCTCGGGGTCTCGTGACAGACGAACTTCGGTTCCTTGTTACTCTGACCCTTGGGCTCTCGTAACTTTAGTCACTCTGATACTTCGGTGTTTTGTGACAAGGAAATTTCAGTTTCTCGTTGCACTGACCCTATGGGGTCTCGCAACACAGGCTACATTAGGCTTTTAGTCACGCTGACCCTTTTGGGGCTCGTGACAGAGGAACTTTGGTTTCTCGTTGCGCTGACCCGTCGGGGTCTCGCAACAAGTATACGCTGTATCTTCTGGTTCTCGTGACCCTTGTCAATATGAGTCTTAATCGTATGACAGAGAGTTTTCAGACTCTCGTTGTGTTGAGCGTTCATGTTCACGCAACTTACTCTACCGTGAACCTTCTGGTGATCGTAGCAATGAGTTCTCTCCTAAGCGTCAAGAATTTTACTCTTACGACAGAGAGTTTTCGGACTCTCGTCACGTTGAGATCTTGCCCGCGCAACCTATCCAGCGCACGCGAACAACTAGGCTAGCACAATCAACGCTATGTTTAAGAGCGTGAACAGCTTAGCGTGCGCACGCAACCATCTCGGGTCGCGCGCGCGCAAGAGTATTACTCATATGACAGTTTTCGAACTCTCATTGCGCGCGCGTGACTATCTCTGTTTTTGTGCGTGCGGTAAAGTGTTCGCGCACGCCCAAGATTCGCGTGCATAGACGAGACTAAACCCCACTTAAAAGGAACTCGAGAGGGAAACCACTCAAGAAAGGAAGCCCCTTTACTTCGGTGAAAAGAGCGACCATCCTCATAGGTAGCAGAAACAGCATGAAGGTGTTGCTCCTTATGAGGGAACTTAGCTTAGATCACTGAGTACACCCAGCCTGATGAGCAAGGTCAGCTAGCATGTTCACCTAGAGGGGATCACTAGCCTGGCTGATATTCTATGGAGACCCTGCCAGCAACTTCTCTGTTGCCAAAGAGTTGCACTTGTTGGAAAGAAAATCCATCCAGAAGGTCGGGTAAGGGGGGGGTGGGGGGGGGGGGAGAAGGCTGAGGCTTACCTCCTGCCCAGGATGCAGTCTACCAAATTTTTTTTTTTTTTTTTTGCTGTAAGAAACAAAGCTAGAAGTAACCTCATTAAATGACTCAGGTTTGTATAGCTAGGAAAAATACAAATTATATAAAATTTTGTAATAATGAGGGGATTCATGGATTGCTGAGTAAGTATTGTTATTGTATGATATGAAACTAGACATTTTTATTACTAGTACATTGTCGTGATTTATAACTGGGATTTCTTCTTCACAGCTGACAGCAGGTATCAAGTGACTGTAGCGCAGAGTGAGGCCAACAACTTTAAATATAAACATGGTTATGAAATTCCCATTGATGTTCTATGCCGCCGTATTGCAGATATTAATCAAGTTTACACTCAAAATGCTGAGATGAGACCTTTAGGATGCAGTAAGACCATATATATAGTATTTCATTGAAGCTTGTTTTAATTGATATCTCATTAGAAATATTATAGTTCCTGTTATTCCTCTCTCCATTTACCTGCCCCTTCCAGTATTGTAGTTGTGCATGCCGTCTGTGGCATTTTATGGCAAATAAGAATTGGGCCCATTTCATATTCAACATTGACTTGTTGCCAGTTGGCTACTCATATCATTTGTTCCAACCAATTTCATACCATCTTTTTGTTTTGGTTGGTTAGCTCAAACATATGCCTATATGTCTTCTAATGGTGTTAAGATTTGTTTCTGTGCTTATTAATGGAAAAAAAGAAAATCCTCATTCCATGTGTGTCGTGTCAAAAACAGCAATGTGGCTAAGTGTCGAAACGGCTTCGTTATAGGGACTACATTTAAGGAAAAAAAATTCCAGATTAGGAGAGTTCAGAGAAGGCTACACTAGGAGATTTGGGGGGCTATATTGAAGTTGAGTATCCAAATGAGTAATGAACAGTCTGCTGTCTATAATGATATTCATTGTCACCTTTCAAGGGGTAAGCTTTGGGTGGATCTAATAGTAAACAAATACTGAAACTTGCTAAAAAATTTGGCCTCTAATTTGTTCTCGACTCGTATCTGTGGCTTGCCTTAGACTGATTATAAATTCTCTAGTGTTTTCAAGAATAAAGTGGGTAAATTAACCCTCTTTTGATCTGATACCCGTTCATGTAACTATAAGTGCTCCGTTAACGTATGAATACTTATTTTGAGGAAGTATTCCTTAAAAATTGTGGCATCATCCAACAAAAATGAGATTTGCATGTGTGTCAGGGCAGATACTGTGCCTAATCGGAAATATGTACAGAAAACGGATAGCAGCACCACATGCGCAGGATGGGTCAAGCAAAGATTCAGTACTTAGTGAACATACATTAGCACCGGTAATATTGAATTTTTTCTTAAGGCTTTCACAAAGTGCTAGTGCATTTTGGATTGATGAAGGACCATAGATTCTGTAAAGTGTTTCAACCACAAAGTAACAAAAAATGTCAGAAAAAAATAAAATTAATGGTAAAGCATGTTGAAAAGCTCATTCCTAGTTAGTGTTAGGTAATGAAAAAAAAGTGATATTGATTTTTATGTGCCTTTATCTGCTCAAAAGTGGCAATTGCAAGGTTCATCATTGGAAAATAGGGACGAGACAGATTTTGGTGGGGAGACAGAAGTAGTAGCTGATCTAGTAGCCATAGGGCTTCAAGTGACCTTACATTAACACCCCGCAAACTTTTGGCTTGGTCGCCGGCCATATCTTCAGTCTCCCATGTGGTTCGTTCTTCCATCGCACTGTACGTACATGATTTTTCCAATCAAGAATCACACCAAAAATTTTAAATGAGTTTATATAGTTAAAGAAACATTGTAAATGGAAAGATCTGGATGTTGAGGGGTCACTGTCCTTGGCCTACTTACAATCTTTCTTAGAGTTTTTTTAGGGTTCAACTTCTTGCCCCTTACCACCATTCACTAGTTTTAGCTATATCTCCATTAAGAGATTCTGAGACCCCATATCTACTCTTTGGAGAGGGAAGTGATGCAAAGAAAGTAGTGTCATCTGCACATGCAACAATTTTTTTTAGGCTAAACCACACATGTATGTAGTAGGAAAAGTTATGGGTTAAGAAAACTACCTCGAGGAACACACATTACATTCTTATACCCACTATGGTGCTCATCAAGATCTCATTGCAATCTATTATTTAGAAATTCAATTATGATGCTAAGAAAAGACCTGCCTACTCCCAACTAAATAAGTTTGAAAACAAAGTCTTCATATTTAACACTGTCAAAGGAAGCACCAAAATCAAGGCCAAATCATGCAAACTTCCTGACCTCAATCAAGGGATTTTTGTACAGCATTGAAAATTGTAAACAGCAAGGAGATGAATCTCAGACTTATTCCAGTGTGTTCTTTTCCAACATCACTAAAACTTACGTTGCAAGAGCCATAGATTGTGGTAATCATGGATTAAGTTTGGAACATCATTGGAACTTGAGCAAGTGGATGGATAGTGCATTTTTTTTTTTTTTTTTTTTTTTTTTTTTTAGTTTTCTCAATCCTGTTATATTATGAAAGGGAAAGAGGTAGTTTCTCTATATTTCAATGGAAAACTCCATATGATATTGAAAATTTGTTGAGATGGGTGAGACAGATTTGGTCAGTTTTAGTAGGATGTTTCTGTTATTAATTTCTTTCCCTTAACCCTCTTCAGTTTGTGGGATTCATACAGGAAAACTTCATTGGAATAAAATAAATTTTGATGAAAAAATGTATTATTTCTTTACTTTTTGAGGTTCACCCTGCTTCACCGATTAGTAATGTCGAGGTTTTTTAATACAAGGTGACTGTATAAAGGTTATGCTCATGCCCATCCCAAGTTTGTTCTACCATAGAACACCACATATAGCTTGTGCAACCATATTTTCTTGGGTGGAGAAGGCAATTGAAGGGTGGGAGAATGGGAGCTTGTACAGTAATTGTTTATGATAGATGCTGATAGAAATGAGCTTTGTAAAGGAAGCCAAGTTAACCCCATATACAAATTTTACTAGTAAAATGAGATTTTTTTTTCTAATGTCATATTAGTTGTGGTATATTGTGTATAATCTGAAATGATAATTAGAATTACCTGTTCTGCTGAAACTTGAAAGAATTGTATATTTTTTTTTAAAGATATTGCAACAATTTGTGTTTGTTCCGTAACCGAAATACAAACCACGCTATTTACATTGGGTATTACTTTTGGCGTAGCTGAAATGACGAGCCATTAGATTTTAACGAGGGTTTCCTACCCCGCGCTAGTTAGCAGGTGTAGGGGGAGGGGTAGCTTGCTACCCCTCCTCCTCACACACTGGTGAAATGTCTCACTTCACTTTTGGCTCGGACAATGGACAGACGTGCCTGTCTTTGTCCTCGCTTGGCAGCCATTTTTTGTTTTGTCTTTACTTAATCACTTACTTTTCTTTTACTCAATATATATGTAAACAAATTTTCGTGTTTATGTATATATTTGAGTATAGAAATCAGTAAGTTTCCTTTTCAAAGTTCGTGCTTGTGTGTGTAGTGTACGATATCTCCGTGGAGTCCTCGGCAGTTAGGCCACCACGGTGTAATTTCATGGGTTGCAATCGAGTTTGACTTCGGTCTTTCTCTCTCTCTCTGTTGAGGTCGTTCACCCTTACTACGTTACCTTTACTATGTCTGAGTAGCTTCCTTCCCGTGTGGGTGGGGTTGCTTCGCCGTATGTTTTGTCTCAATTAGTTTATGAATCTAATTGTATTGGTTGATTTTTTTTTAGTTTTTTAGAACGATTCCTTTCGGGGTTTTTGTTCTTTATTTAGTGTTCATTCATTTTTTTTTAAATTACGCAATTACATAGTTACATGATTATAATTGTTATAATTCTGTGTTGGTTACAGCTCTCCTTCCGTGAGTGTAATTGGTTGTGAGGGCACGTGCCTGTTGTATAATTCTTGTGTTCTTTTTCCTCGGGATTCCTCTTCGGAGTCTTCCCGGGGGAATTAATGTTAACTAATGATTTTTTGTTTTTATTTTTCACAGTTAACGATCTAGTTCGTTTCTGTAATGTGGCAACGGAGTGAGCTGCCTTATTGAAGCCTGGGTAATCTGCTGTTGCTGCCTCCCCTATAGATCTTCGTCAGGGGCGTGTCTCCTTCTCCTGGAAGTACTCCCGTGACGATTGACAGCTCTCCTGTTCATTTTAGAACACCCAGGAGGCTCGCCTCCTTGGGTGGGTAACTTCCCTTCCTAGGGAAGTTTTCCTATCCAGGCTTGAGGTTTTTCCCTTTGGGGGGATCTCCTCTTGCCTTTTTTTTTTTCGTGCGACTATGCTCTTGGTGCTGAGCGGTCACACCTGCAGTTACGCTCAAAGGGGCTGGGCAACTGCAGGAGCCCCTCTTCAGAGGATTGCTCTTTTTAGGTCACTGGCTGACCCGTCTCTTCTACGAAGTGTTTCTCTTTTGTTCGCGAGGGAGTACACTCATAGAGACTCCTCTTTGGAGGACTTTTCTACTGTTGTTGCTGTTGGCCGCCTTCGCCGTAAGGCTCACCATCCGCTACGTCGTAAGGGCCTCCCATCTCCCTATAAGGGTGCTAAGAGGCGCCTTTTTGAATCTTCTCCGTATGCAGTCTGCAGCTCCTTCCTCCTTAGATCTCTCCGGGGATCGATCTCCAACGCCTTCCTGACCTTCCGCCCCTGGTGTAGATGGACAGCAGTCTGACCTCGTCATCCGACGGGCAACGGTCCCTTCGGGCCAAAAGGTTGCCTCCCACGGGGGGTGCTTCCCTTGCGTGTCAGGGTTCCCCTGCGCGCCCTTCTGCGGTGTTAGCGCACAGGCGCTCTCCTGCTCATCAGCGTTTTCCTGATCGCTAGTGCTCTCCTGTTCGCCAGCGCTCTCCTGATGATCGTCGCCCCACTGCTCGCCAGCGCTCTCCTGAGGACTCCGAACATCCTGCTGTTCCTGTTGTGCGCCCTGCGCGCCATCGGTCTCCTGAGCACTCTAGATCTCATGCCCGTCAGAGAGCACCTGCGCTTCCAGTTCCTGATACGCGCCCACGTTCGCCCGCGCAACCTAGAACTTCGGTTCAGGTCTTGGACAAGGACTCTTCTTCTTCGCACAGGATTCCACGCGTCGCCCTTCTGCTCGCCAGCGACCACAGACGCGTCAACGTTCGCCTGCTCGTCAGCGATCTCCTGTGTGTCAACGATCGCCATCGATCTTCCACGCGTGTCAGGTCCCCTGGACACCAGCAGTAGCGATCTAGCACTCGCCTGTTGTAGATCTTCCTTCTGCTCACCAGTGCTCACCTTTACTTCTGTCCTTCTGTGCGCCAGCTTCCTTCAATCGCCAGCGCACATCTGCGCGCCCTTTTCTGCCACGCACCTATGGGCACCATCAGTTTTTCCTGACCGTCCAGGATCGCCTGATTGACAGCTCGCATCGGCGCTCTCCTTCCTGATGCACCTGCGCGCGCTCTGATTAGCGCGATGCGCGCTAATCATCCCTAGTCTCTTACGCGTCAGCGATCTCCTATGCGCCCGCGCGATTCTTCGCCTGCGCGCTAGCGTTTTGTTAACGCACCACCGCTTGCCAACGCGCCATCGCTTGTCAACGCGCCATCGATTGCCAACGCGCCATTGCTTCCCAACGCGCCTTCACTCGCCTACGGCCTTCGCTCGCCAAGAGGCGACATCGCTCCTCAATGCGCCATCGCCCGCCTACGCGCCATCGGTCTCCCGACCGCCTGCGCTCGCCCGCGCACCCACGTGCCTGCGCAACCACACGCCTACACATACGCGCACCCATGCACATGCGTTCCAATGTTTGCCCGCGCGGGAACTGACGGTGTTCCATCGCGCGAACCGACGGTGTTCCATCGCGCGAACCGACGGTGTTCCATCGCGCGAACCGACGGTGTTCCATCGCGCGAACCGACGGTGTTCCATCGCGCGAACCGACGGTGTTCCATCGCGCGAACCGACGGTGTTCCATCGCGCGAACCGACGGTGTTCCATCGCGCGAACCGACGGTGTTCCATCGCGCGAACCGACGGGGTTCCATCCGGCTAGATTCCTGCAGTTGCCATTTCTTGCCTATGGGTCATCGCTCGCCTGTGAACCATCGGATTCCGACCGCCAGCTCTCGCCCTTCCAACCACGCTCGCCCTCCTTCTGCGCTCCCTTGCGCACTTTCGTCCTCGCTTCTGCGTGCCCGCGCACGGGCGCTTCCACGTTCGGCCACACGCGAACCATTGATTTACCATCGCGCGAGCGCCAGGGCGATTGCGACCGCGATTCCTGTCGGGGTTTCGCAATACGGCCAGCCTGGCAAGTCTTCTGGAGTGCGTATTTCCAGAACATGGTCTACACCCCGTAAACGCCGAGCATGGCAAGTGCAAGAGCAGGAAGAATCTTCAGAGAGGTCTGAGTAACATTCTTCTTTCCAGAACCTGGGTTAGCCCTTCCTCCTCGTCATTCCCTGGAAGGGTCGTGCCAGGGAGTTTTCCTTTCGAGATTTCTCCATCGGGTAAGGGGTGACTGGTTTAGCCCTTCCTCTTCTCCATCCCGTGGAAGGGGCTTACCAGGTCCTTTCCCTCTTCGGTTGCGACCCGAGGTTTTGTTCAAGGAAGCTCCAGGAAGATCATAGGTACTTTCCTCCTCTCAGGCTCAAGCACTTTTGCGTTCTGTCGCCAAGTTTCGAACTTGCTGGCAAACTCGATGTTGGAGCATCTAGACGCAGTGACCGAGGGCTTCCCCTCGGGTGTCTCATCCGTGGATGTCGACAAGCTCAGACACTCTTCCATCCTTGGGAAGAGCTTGTTTGAGCCCAAGGACAGACACATGGACAGCTGTTGTGCGGAGGAAGTCGACTTCCGTTTTCACTCCTCCAAGGGGCTTTCTTCTAGACCCTGCAGGCCTCCAACGCCTCTTCTTTCAGCCTCGTCTGCCTAAGTTATCGGACCGGGTACGGCAGCTAAGACAAGGTGTACAATAGCAGTCCCCTCCTGTCAGGGACAGGTAGCACGGGAGGCATAATCCTAGAGGGAGCGGCAGTTCACAAACTCTAGGATTGGCAACCCCCCCTTGCAGGTCTCACGCTGGGGGGGATGCCTAAGGTTACTCATCTGGATAACAGCTTCCCGATGCCGATTCCTGCACGATCTCCGTGATCAGCCAAGGATATCGCGCCTCGCTCTTACCATCTCTCCGTCTCTGTCACGAATCCAGTGTCACTGAGCCTCTATGCCATGGGGTCGGCAAGAGTTTTGCCCGTTTGGGCAGAAGGATCCATGCCTTAGGAGAAGGTCCTCCATAGGTTCGTCGACGGCTTCATCCCCCGGCTTCTTCAGTCGATCCTTCCTCATAGGAAAGCATCTGAGACGGGAGTTCCGTCGTCGACCTCTCAGCTCTGATCAAGTTTGTCGAACAAACTTCGTCCAGCGTGGAACAGCAGAGTCGATCAGACTGGTAACGAGGCTGCAGGACTCCTTAGGCCCTGGATCGGAAGGACAGGTACTTCCAGTTTCCATTCCATCCATTTTCCAGGAAGCTCTTGGAATTCAGCCTAGACTACAGGTGTCCCTGCTTAAGATGCGGTGTGGCGATCCCGCCGTGGCATCGCAGGTTTTTCCCCAGAGAACTCTCCCTGCTTTCCTCATGGCCGCTCAGGAGCAGGCTTCCGCCTCCTTTGCTTTTTTGAGGTCTGGTCAACTCCGGTAGGCTCGGGTTCGACCTTCTTCAACGCCGGGGCAAGCTTCCGGGTCTTTACCAAGAGTGAGGGATCATGGTAATTTGCTAGGAGCCTTCTCTATTTCTGCCTCAACATCTGGAGTATCTAGCCATGATATTGAGTCAACGGCCATACCACGTTGAAAACACCGCTTCTCGTCTGATCAGTGAAGTTAAGCAACGTTGGGTCTGGTCAGTACTTGGATGGGTGACCGCCTGGGAACACCAGATGCTGTTGCCTCCTTCTCCGAGCCTTCCCTTCAGTTGACTGTGGCAAGGCTGAGGAGAGTCGCAGTACCTGTTCTCAGTCAAGCAGAGCTTTCAGCCCTACCTTGGAACGTTTCCTGGGTCTCTTTTCCTCATTGACCCGTCTAAAGTCCCGAACGGTCGCCTCAGGATAAGTTCCCTGTGAGGCGGCCCAAGTTCCGGTGGTATCAAAGCAACGATTAACCGGACTTTCTGGCCCCTATGGGACCAGCGGAACGTTTAGATCTGCAATGGGGGTTGACCTATGGAACCTCTTGATGGGAGTGGATATTCTCGTCCTTTCTCCACATTTTAATGCTGTTCTCAGACTCGTCAAAGAAAGGGGGGGGGGCTTTTTCCGGTTCAGGCCTATGGTCAGGACCTGAGGGATACCTCCCCATCATTCAGGCAGGCTTAGGGGCTGTAGTCTGGCCCCTCTACAGATCCTACAGTTCCTGCCAAGTCGCTCTGTGCGCGACGACTTCATGGTACTGGCGTATTCCAACCAGCAGGGGACGCGTTTTCATACCTTTGCATCTTGCAGTAGAGATACTGAGATGATCCGAGGTCCTCTCAATACCACTATCGGCTCACTCATTCCGGGCAGTGGAATGTTCTCTCCGACTATCTGAGCAGAGCCTCGCAGATAGAGAGTACCTGGGGGTCTTTGGGCTATAGTAACCAGCAAGTCCTGGCCTGGGGGACCTGATCGCGACAGCCTGGAACTTCAAGCTTCCGCTGTTCTTCCCCCCAGTCTCAGACCCCAAGACTCTTTGGCAAGATGCTTTCCGGTGACGGTGGGACAACATCGACTCCTGCGTCTTCCCACCATTGTTGTCTATTGAGAATGGGTCTCAACAAGACCAGGTTGTCTGTCAACCTTTCGATGGCCCTGAGAGCTCCACTGTGACTATACGCAGAACGGTTTCCGGACCCTCTGCTTCCCCTGACGGAACTCCCGGGAGAGCTTCTTCCACGGCACGGGCTACTCGAACAACCACACTACAACATCTTTCACGAGCCGTTGCATCGCTTCGGCTTCACGCCTGGAGACACTACGCCGCCTCCTCAAGAAGAGACAACCCGCTACAGTCGCGGAGCAGATGTCGCGTCACCTGTGATAGTCATCCGCAGGGGTCTACCAGGCGAAGTGGAGAGTCTTCTGTGGTTGGTGCCGTGGGAGAGATACCTCTTCCCTTGAGGCCTCTTCTCCAGCAATAACGGAGTTATTGCTTTTCAGCGGGAAGAAACTCTTTTCCGCTCTCGGCAGTAAAGCCTATCGCTCAGCCTTTCCCTGGCCTTCAGGCTGAAAGGAATAGACTTTTTCCTTCCCGCTGGACCTTTCTTCACTCATGCGAAGCTGCGAACGTCCCTGCCCCCAGTCGGAGTGAGACCACCTCCATGGAGCATGGTTCGGACTCTTTAGTCCCTTAAGAGATCTTCTCAAGAACCATTACGTCAGGCCTCTGATCGTATTCCGTCTTGGGGGACGGTGATCCTGCTCACTCTGGCCTCGGCCAGTGTGTAAGCAATCTTCATGGTCTCGTACGACTCCGCCCTTTCAAGAGAATAGGGGAAGGCAACATTCAGGTTTGCTCCTGAGTTGTTTTCTAGACTCAGAATCTTGGAGTCCCGGACCTTCGGTCCAACTCCTTCAAGATTTCAAGTCTCCATTCTGTATTAGATGACCCAAACCTTCTCCTTGCCAGTAAAGGAATCGAGGGGTTATCTTTGAGAACAGCTGCAGTTTGTCCTCACATGCAGCCGGTTTGGGAGCACAGGGAGGACACAGGGGAGAGTCACCAGTATACCTCTTCAGCTCGGACTCAAGGACATTCATCTCGACCTGAATCCAGACCCTCCCCCGTCACGTCGCCCTAGAGCACGATGTCGGCTACATCGCAACGTCCCTTGCCTTCGAGTAGAACTACTCTGTGACACAGGTGCTACAAGCTGGAGTCTCGAAGTGTCTAATGACCTTCGCAGCCCGCTTCCTGCAGGACGTGACACACAGGAGTATCGATACGTTTCTATCGCTCTGTGGTGGCTACACAACAGCTGGTCTAACCTCAGGCTCCTTTTTGGACAGGTAGCAGAAGGTTGAGGCATTGTTATCAGGTTTTAGTCTGCATGAACGAAAGAAGTATGTCTGGCCCTTACTTCTTTCTTCATCATCCCCTCTACTGGGGAAGCAGCATCCTGGTCTCTGCATAGCTGACCTCAAACCTCTGCAGGTAAACCATGCTTCCTTGTGTTCCGAGTATTGAGTTAATACTGTCGCGTCCCCCATACCCTGACGAGGTGGTATTGGGAACGTCCTAACCCAGAGTTCCTTCTGGAACTCCAGGTCAAATGCCTAGGACAGGTCACACTTTCTTCCTTCACACACAAGCTTATGTAGGCCACTCGTTTCCTTGCAGAGCAAGGAACTTGTGAGGTGCAGGGACTCCTTTTCTCGAGTGCGACTCACTCGGATTCTGAGTCCCCGGGTAAAGCCAAAGCCAGTAAGGCTGGGGACTTTCCACCCTTCCTAAGGGGTAAGTCACCCAATGTAAATAGTGTGGTTTGTATTTCGGTTACGGAACAAATGACAAATTCGGAGATAATTTGTATTTTTCCTAACCATACAAACCTTAGCTATTTACACATATTTGCCCGCCAGCACTGTCCCCAAGTCAAGTCCTACCTCTAAGTGAAGTGAGACATTTCACCAGTGTGTGAGGGAGGGAGGGGTAGCAAGCTACCCCTCCCCCTACCCCTGCTAACTAGCGCAGGGTAGGAGATCCTCGTTAAAATCTAATGGCTCTTCATTTCAGCTACGCCGAAAGTAATATGCAATGTAAATAGCTAAGGTTTGTATGGTTAGGAAAAATACAAATTATCTCTGAATTTGTCATTTTAGGTATGATTCTGATTGGATATGATGACGAGCTTGGTCCATGTGTGTACAAGACAGATCCAGCGGGATATTATTCTGGGAATAGAGCTTGTTCTGCTGGTGTGAAGCAAGTGGAAGCTAACAGTTTTCTTGAGAAGAAGTAAGTAACCAAATAATTTTATAAGGTAGTAGTAGTAATAATGTACTGTACATAATATGATGTTGTTTGTATGTTATTGCATTAGGTTGTTTAGTAGATGAGTGCCATTAGAATGAAAAGGATTTGCTTCTTAGGCAAAGATCCGGAATTTGGTGAGGTAGTATCGAAGTAAAAATATTTTGTACAAAATACAAAGCAACTTACTGTATTAGAAAGGGAAATTAAAAAAGCTCAACATATTTTAGTGCTAAATATAAGGTCAGAAAAAAAAATTCAACTGAAAAAAAATTAATTAAACTGTAGAGAATTATTTAAACTAATGCATTTAAAGTTAATCTTACCTGTAATGAAAGAAAAAACTCTAGTGTTATATGAATTTAATTAAAGAATCAAAATTAATGTAAAAGATGAAAATAATTCCTTAACTAACGTGACAAATAACTACAAGTAAACAGTTTAGTGAACCTTTAAATTTTAAGCTTAGAAGAAATCACCATTCTGTAAAAACATAAATGTTTAAGAGATTATGTAAACCTTAGAATGAAATGAAGTCCCCATAAAGACTACAAATATGATTACTGTATAGAGGAACAGTAATCCCTAGGCTGTTCATGGGTGTTATGTTCCAAGGCCCCTTTCCCATGATACCTGAAAAAGCATCAAAGTAGATACAGAAATCTACGATACATTTTCGTTATTTTTATAATTTTTTTATTTTTTATAACCTTTAAGCTTTCACGAGGCCAGAAATCAAAATGAAGACTATAGTTAAAATAGGAGAAAAATATAAAATTTAGCTCCCCTTAGAAACCTGAAATATAAAGAGGAGTCAACATTATAGATTACAGTACTGCACAGTAGAACCTTGCAACAACGATTGCTGTTACTGTGGACAAAAGATATACTTAGCTAAATTCAGATAACTAGAGTAGCATTCAGTTACCAAAGGTTACCATAAGAAGTACGTAGTTCTGATAAATTTATTTGTTTCAGCACAAAATACAAACCATCCGCTCTTAACTATGTAGTATTATTTCGGCGAAAGTGAAACCAGGGCACTATCGACTAACTGTCACTTTTTATTTGAGCTCTGTAAAGACATAGCCTTTCTCTCCTTACAAACCTTTTTACCCAGTTATGGCTAAAAGAAACTGGCTTAAAGCTTAATAAAAAGTCACTTTTTTTCAGAGCTGCCTTCCATGGGGCTCACAGGTTTCTCGTGCAAAGCAAGGAAGCAAGAGGTCTTTGGCCTTTACTTTGGCTCGGCCCGAATTCGCTCTGCTTCTGCGGGCGATCAGGACCAGATGTCGATGAGAACTTCTCGGAGTAACTTATCGGGTAACCCCTCCGTGGTAAACCCAGAAACGAGCTTGGGCTACGTTTCACACGTAACACTCAATGTCAACCTTCAACTTGAGCTTAGCTCATTGACAGGAAGTAGAGAGTACTGCCCGGAGGTTTGCCTCCAGTTATTGGTTAATTTTCCTTAACGAGGGAGAGTTAAGCTCCATCAGGTGTTGAATAATTTTCCATAACAAGGGAGAGTTAAGCTCCATCAGGTGTTGAATAATTTTCCTTTCCTAGGGGAGTTACCCTACACCAGGTGTTGAGCAACTTTACCTTCCGAGGGAGAGTTCCTCTTGCCAGCCACTGTTCAGCAGTCTCCTCGTTTGCGGGGAAAATTGCAGACGGCAGCAAATGATTCCTCTGGCGGGGATTGGATTTGTCCTTACCCTGCCCTTGCTCTTTGGAGCTTGCCGGCGAATGAGTTAGGTGATTGCTTACAACTCCTACTCATCGCTGTCGCACCCTCAGGGTACGAAACTAACCTTGTTGCAATTCCTACTGGGATTTTTGCTGTAGATGATGACAAAAGCGACCACATCCTCTCCCATCAACGAGTCTCGTAGGCCTTGACTTTTCAAGGTTATTTCTACTTCTTGCCTTTGGGCACAACAAAGCTCATGGAGTTTTGCAAGGCCAAGCCCTTCAGGACCTGCACCTAGTGGTTTCAACCTCTGACGAGTGACACATGGCTGGTCTTAGAGTCCAGCATGACATAAGGCTCGCCAGCGAGAAAGCATTTGGCTTGCGAAGATAGCCTTCGCTGCTTCTCTCCAACGTCGGCGAACAAGAAACGATTCAACTTGCGAGGAGAGCCTTTGCTAATTCTAGCCAGCGCCAAAATAATACTTCTTACTAAAGAGCTCCAGGTTTGTATTGCTAGGGAAATTACTAATGACTTCCAAATTTATCATATTTATTTACTCTATATAAAGGTAATACAGTGAACCCTCGCTACTTCGCGGTTCGACCATCGCGGATTTTTTTCATAACCCATGTATATACATATATCGCGGATTTTCCAGAAATATCGAAAATACCGCGATGTGACCGATGGTGCGAGATTGGAGAAAGTAAGGAAAATTGAATCGTGATTGATTTTCAATATAAATGAAACTTTGAGGAGCAACAAAGATATCATTTGTTAGAAAGATAGAGAGAGGTAAGGAATGGTAGGTAGTGAAAAGTAGCCCACAGAGAGAGAGAGAGAGAGAGAGAGAGAGAGAGAGAGAGAGAGAGAGAGATAGAGGGGGTTTAAATGTAATAAACAAAAAAATTTGATAGGTTATAACACATTGGTGCTTATGTAATATCAACTGTATACTGTAGACGGTTTGAATAAGTTAAGAAATGGTATAAATGATACTTTGTTAGTGTATTCGTACACACTCGAGCGGCAGCTAGATGACAGCTGATCTAATCACAGCCAAAAGTAAAAAAAAAAAAGAAGTCAACAATACTCGATTTTTAAAACAAACCCGAAATTTAAAAACAAAAGTACACGCTTTCTTAATGTGCAATTAACTATTTAAAGAGTGGCAATTTTCTAGAATAAAATGATATTTCCCAAAAAATAGTGGTTTGCTGATGAAATCGGATGCCGTATTTTTAGCTATGATTGAAATGGATGTAGACTCGGCCTAATTATTTCGTTTCGTATTTAATTGACACTAAGAAAACTAATTTTAGTTTCTTCATCTAAATGTAAGTATTGTATAACACGAAGAGAGAGAGAGAGAGAGAGAGAGAGAGAGAGAGAGAGAATCAGCTGTTGTACTCAAATGGCGTGTTTTTGTTTCGTGAGAATTTCATCGCCACGACTTTAACAACAACATACTGTACTGAACTTTACAGTATTATACAGACTACTGTAATATTATAAAGTAAAATATTTGTAATCTATACTATATGAAATGGGGCTATTTTTTTTTTTTGTTTAAAATTTACATTTACGTATGTAAAACAACTCTCTCTCTCTCTCTCTCTCTCTCTCTCTCTCTCTCTCTCTCGTAGATTGTTTTCCTGCTTTGCTACGTATATATGATTTTATATAGATACAGTAAATAATATTTGTAATAACATATTTTATTAAAGCTTTTACTGTAATATCATTATTTATCACTTTCATCATGCGCGTTAAATTCCTTAGTTTGTTTACTCAGCGTACTTTATGACGCCGTTGTTTCAGGCGGCGTCATAAAGAAAAACATTTCATTTGGAAGTCCTAAGAAAAATTAAGTAAAACATTAGTAATAACCAAATCAACATACTGTACTGAATAATCAATATAATCGATGCAGAAACTAACCTATACACAGATGTGTAAATGCGTTTGTTTCTTCATTATAATCAGAGATAAACGTAAACAAATCATTGGTTGCCATTTTTTATCGTGCTTTTTGGCGTGTTTAGGAAACGCATGATATAAAGTCGCCCTTAATATTTGTGCCTGGTTTAGTTTAGGGTACGTTAGAACATGCATTAAGTGTTCTGTACATTAAAGGGTAGTTTGTTAACAGTACTACGTACAAGGGAAGGTTTTAACCCTGGATAGGTATGCTACTCGGACACCCCTTTAAGGGTATACTCGGTCGTGAACGACCCCGACTCCGAAAAAAATTCAGGAAAAATCTAGTTATGCATCAATCTGTATTGTTTGACTTGCTAAAAATACTTCAAAGAATGCTAAAAATTACTGAAAATATAAATGATACCCATCTACAAAATAACTATTTATTGGAAATCTATCAAAAATTTAAGTATACAAAAAAAAAGACTTGACGTATATATTCACAAAAAATAGAAATATACATATACACATAAATCCCTTTAGGGACACCTTCTTAGATGGAAAAGCAACAGCGTGTAATTGCTGGAAATGAGTTGGACCCATAGAAGTCAAGATCTGAAATGAGAAAAAAAGGGTAAATTTTTTTGGCCAAAAAAATTTGTCCAAATTTCATGAATTTTTTTGGGTACCGAAATGAAATAGGAAGAGGCTAATTTTTTTATAGAATAAACTCATATTATCCTAGAACAGAAATACATAATAAAATCTGCACTAAGATTTAATTTACTGTTATAACAGGGGCGAAATCTAAAGGTCATTTTTTGACGGCCTAGTTCACAATGTAAATTTCTTATGAAAATCATTGTATCTCCTATAAAATATGATATTCATGCATTAAATTATACCAAAATATCACGAATTCTATACAGAACCAGAATATATAGAGATATGCCAACTTACCTTTCGGGTATGTCAACAAAATGGCCGCAGACCGCAACAACTCTTACAGCCCAATCTACCACTTGAAATGAAGAATGGGGTTGCAAGCTCCATATTATCATCAACATCTCTTTTTAACTCCATTAGAAGTGTGTTGATGACATCCATGCCGAGGGAATACTGTCTGCTGGCCATTATTGAAGATAAATTCAAAATAAATAGAAAAAAAATCAAATTTGCAAAAAACCTAAAAAAATCAGAAATTAGCATTTGAGGGAAAATGGACCTCATGGCAATATATGGCATCTAAGCCAAAAGCAATGTCATGCAAGTGGTAGACACACCATCCACCCACACTTTCCAACTATAAAGAACCAAACAAGTATTAACACTGTTCGACAATTTATAATTATCTAATAACTTTGCTGTTTGATCACTTACCCCTATAAAGGTATGTAGGGTCGAGGTCGACCCCTGGGGGGGGTAAGAAAACGGGGAAGGAGGGAAGTTAGACGAAAATCAGTCCTAAAGCAGACAATGGCATGTAGACTAGTCACCCCTTGCAGGTCGATCACTTCCATATTCGAGACAGCTGATGATTTATGGGGAAAAAACAGGTTTTGAAAATGCTGTAGGGGTCGCAAACGACCCATCATACCTTTCCAGGGTTAAAAGTCTGAATATACATGTTAAATAAATAGGTAAATATGGTGTCACTACTTCGCGGATTTTCACCTATCGCGGCCGGGTCTGGAACCTATCTACCGCGATAAACGAGGGTTCACTGTAATACAATTTTACCTTATTCTTTCACCATCGATATTTGTGGGTTCTTTCTATGCTCATTCGGTTATTTGCAATACAGAGAACTGTATTACCCATTAGATAAAATACCATATACGTAGTTTTGCAGTTATTCTTGTGGCCTAACAATTACAATATAAGCCTTTGCAAACCTCTCGCAGTTTGGTCCTGTAGCGCTCGCGTATCACTCGCTCTTACATTGTAACGTCAATCACGGGTTCTTGCTTCGTGGTTTCGGTTTTTTGCGCATAAGAACGACGCAATGCTTATAAAAAAAATTCTATCATTCGCGATAAAATTTGCACTTTGTGGTGATTTCAAATAGCCCGCACTCCTCTACACTGGGAGCACCTATCCTAGCTCGCTCTGTACAGTGTATACAGTGAACCCTCGTTTATCGCGGTACATAGGTTCCAAACCCGACCGCGATAGCTGAAAATCCGCGAAGTAGGGACACCATATTTACGTATTTATTTAACATGTATATTCAGACTTTTAAAACCTTCCCTTTACGTAGTACTGTTAACAAACTACCCTTTAATGTACAGAACACTTAATGCTGTGGCGGGATGTAAACAATAACAACCCCCACACCTTTGATCACTCTTACTTCCAAAATATCCCACAACACAAACTTTCCCCTTACTTTGCTTCAAACTGGACTATTGCACGAAGGGAAAAACAAACAAAACATAACCTTAAAACTATATTTACCGCAACCAAAAACAAAAATCACACATTAAATTCAACAGACAAAATTTGCTGGATAAATAGATATCGGTGCGTAAGGTTACCGAGAATTCTCCAATAATCGGGAAAACAATAGCCTTTAAATATACCCAACACCGTCAGTCCACATACAGTACTGAAAACACTTACTTCACACACAGTACCAAAAAATACTTAAACACTGAAAAAAAATCACAACACTAAAACACCAATCGTCATATATAACCCAGCAAAAATAATCAAACTTAATACTAAAACATACGAGAACTTCTTGAATTAATATTTGTGTGTGGCCACCATCGTCCACAGACTCTACACACTGGCACCAGTCTTTGTAACCAATTGCCACCACTCCTGGCAAACAATAACGAACAGTCAATTCGACTGTCCAATCACGTAAGCGGTGGTGGTCATCATCATCATCATCATGTCATCATAAAGGAACAATCTATTTCACAGCCGGGTCATCAACGGTCAAAATTCTATGTAAATATATATATCTGCAGTCTATTCCTATGTTCATATTATACGGTCCAGGTCGTCATCATCAAGCTATTCATACAAACAAGGCAGGCGAGCAACACCTTCAAGGACTGAATTAACTCCAACAGTAAAGGAATCCAAGGAGCCTAAAGGAGGAATTACGGCCTGCAATAAAAAGAAAAAACGCTTACGAAAACTCCTAACTAACTAAATTATCGCACTATAATCAAAGATAAATAATAAACTTTCTATCTTTCACAATCGCGCCTAACAAAAATAAATAAAACAGTACTTACTCCGATACTAGAAAAATCACTTCACAGCCGGCTTTCTAAGAACAAAAAAAAAACACAACCGACTCCTACTACAGTCAAATAGAAAATGCTTTCGCCCAAGACATTCATTACTGCCCTAACCTAGGTAAAAAATGTAAACAAACAACCTTAAAAATACCGACAGTCTCTCCCACTACAAACAATCATTCCGCTATCTACCACTTGTTCGGCGGCGCGCGGCGCGGACACACAAACACGCAGACACAAACACACACATACGCCCTCTCGCGCGTGCGCGATATAGCAAAACTAAAGCAAATTAATTTCTCTCTCTCTCTTTTTTTGACAAAACTAAAACAATCTCTCTCTCTCTCTCTCTCTCTCTCTCTCTCTCTCTTTCGCTCGCGATTTGACAAAACTAAAGCAAATAAACACTCTCTCTCTCTCTCTCTTTCTCTCTCTCTCTCTCTCTCTCTCTCTCTCTCTCTCTCTCTCTCTATTTGATAAAGCTAAAGCAAATAAAATATCTTGATTTAACAAAACTCTCTCTCTCTCTCTCTCTCTCTCTCTCTCTCTCTCTCTATTTGGCAAAACAAAAAAAATAAATTAAAATAAAATTAATCCTCCACAATGCATGTACTACAGTACCCTAAACTAAAACAGGCACAAATATTAAAGGCAATTTTATATCGTGTTTCCTAAACACGCCAAAAAGCACGATAAAAAATGGCAACCAATGTTTTGTTTACGTTTATCTTTGATCATAATGAAGAAACAAACGCATTTACACATCTGTGTATAGGTTAGTTTTTGCATCGATTATATTGATATGTTGATTTTGTTATTACCAATGTTTTACTTAATTTTTCTTAGGACTTTCAAGTAAATGAAATGAATGCCATTTATATAGTGTTTTTCTTTATAACGCCGCTTGAAACGGAAACCTTCCATTCGTTTACTGTACGCTCCATCTTCGATCGTAATAAACAAACGAAGGCATTAAACGCGCATGATGAAAGTGATAAATAATGATATTAAAAGCTTTTAGTAAATATGTTATTACAAATATTATTTACCGTATTTATATAAAATCCTACATATGTAGCAAAGCAGGAAAACAATTTTTTTTCTTTTATTTTGGCGTTTAATCAACTATAACAAACTGCCGCAAATGACTGAATGATAATTTACGAGAGAGAGAGAGAGAGAGAGAGAGAGAGAGAGAGAGAGAGAGAGAGAGAGAGAGAGAGAGAGAGAGAGAGTGAGAGAGAGAGAGAGTGTGTGTGTTTTAAATGTAATAAAATAAAAAAATATGATAGGTTATAACATGTATATTCAGACTTTTAAAACCTTCCCTTGTACGTAGTACTGTTAACAAACTACCCTTTAATGTACAGAACACTTAATGCATGTACTACAGTACCCTAAACTAAAACAGGCACAAATATTAGAATATTAAAGTAGTATAAAAAATAGAGATTGTTACTGTACTCACCACAAAAGAAGTTGAAGAAAAACTTGAATGATGATGGCGATGAATTTGCTGCACAGTAGAAATGATGATGATGATGTCTTCTACTGTGCAGCCAATGATAGTATTTTACGTCTCTTCAGACAGAAGAGTCTTTTCCTGGGACACACCTTCAACTTCTTCCTGGGACACTTCTTCAATTTCCTTCCGAAGGCATCGTAGCAGGAGGAACTGGCTCTTTTTTGCGAGGCTGGAAGAACATTGTGATCGGAAGTTGCTGCCGCTGCTTCTTTTTCGCTCGAAGAGCATCTTGTAGGGAGTCATGTCTTCATCGATTTTGTTGCAGAATTGTATAGAACGAACCATATTCTCGTTCCACTGTTGCGAAAATTCTCTCAACTCCTTCGCAAGGTTGCAGAGCTTGGCAAGCCGTTCTAATGTTGAGCCCGTTTCTTCGACATTTTCTTGGGTCTCTTCCTGTGTTTCACTGTCTTCACTGGCCGATTTCGTCAGGTCTTTTAGGTCTGCGTCAGTTAGTGGCTGGGAATGGCAGTACAACAACTCGTCGACGTCTTCAGTCGTCATGTCGCCAAACCCGTCGCCTCCAATTATCGCAGCCCACTGCACAGATTTCCGTATTGCAGGGTGTTGAATCTCAGCAGGTGTAAATCCCTCGTCATCGTAAACAATGTGGGGCCACAACTTCTTCCAGCTCGCATTAACAGTAGAAGGTTTCATTTCTTTCAGTGCCTTCTGGATGTTCTGCAGGCACGTGGCTATTGTGTACTTCCGCCAGTACGCCTTCAAATTGAATGTTTCATCCTCATCATCTTGGGCAGCATCCACACACGCAACGAGGTTTGCCAAGGTATTCTTCGTGTAGAGGGCCTTGAACGCCCTGATAACCCCCTGGTCCATCGGTTGAATTAATGACGTGGTGTTGGGTGGCAGGAACTCAACCTGAATGCCCTCATGCAACAGATCAGTTGCGTGTCCACCAGCGTTATCCATAAGGAGAAGGATCTTAAATGGCAAGCCCTTCTCTAAGAGATATTTACTGACTTGCGGGATAAAACACTGGTGGACCCAGTTGGAGGTCAGCATCTTCGTAATCCATGCTTTTGGATTATGCATCCAGTACACGGGAAGGAGATTCTTTTTCTTATTTTTCAAAGGGCGAGGGTTTTTCGATTTGTAAATAAGCCCCGGCTTTAGCAAAAATCCAGCAGCATTGCCACACATCACGAGGGTAACACAATCTTTGAATGCTTTAAAGCCAGAGGCTTTGGCTTCTTTGAACAGGAAAGTTCTCGACGGCATTCTCTTCCAAAACAAGCCGGTCTCATCCATATTAAACACTTGTTCGGGCTTGTATCCACCTTCAGTGATAATGTTCTTAAATGTCTCATTCGGTTAAGTTTCAGCAGCGGAAGCAGCCTCGCCATGCAGGGAAACGCTTTTCAGGCCGAAGTGTTTCTGAAACTTCGCGAACCATCCTTTGCTGGCGGAAAAACGTAGTTTCTTAGGCTGGGAATCAATGGATGTCCCTGCTTGAGGTTCATCTAGTACATCTTCGTCTTCTTCAGCATGGTCGCCATCGTCGTCTTGAGGTGCCTTTGCCGCAAAATTCTCATACAAACCCAAAGCCTTGGTTCGGATGGTGTTCGTATCCAAGGCAATGTTCTTCCGGCAGTCGGCAATCCAGACTGCTAAAGCACCTTCCATACGGACGATCGTTTTATTACGAGCGGTAACAACTCGCTTCGCTGACCTTCTAAAGGTGATGGCAGCCGTCTTTCTAAAGTTCGCCTCGTCCTTTTTAACCTGTTAAGCGTCCCCCTTGGACCAGGTTGCCGCTAACGTACCGTCACGCTTTTTTTGCCCTGAGCGGTCATTTCACTAATGATAGTTTTTCAAAGTTAATATCATTTCTTTGTTTGTAATCCATATTTATAGTTAAAAGTAGGGATATTAATTAAATGGTAGAGTAAAAATTACAATTATTACTACTATTATTTCATTTCAAATGGCTACATAATACTGAATATTCTAATGGGTTCTTTTTATCTTCAATCGTAAATTTTACGCCTGGATAAGCAACAAAATCAAAGGGATAAGTCTCTCTCTCTCTCTCTCTCTCTCTCTCTCTCTCTCTCTCTCTCTCTCTCGGCGTTTCCTTTCCTATATTGTTTTGTGAAATCTCGTTGTCCAGTCATTCGGTAATGAGAAGTCATTTTCGCTTTCGGCATCGAAAGAAAACTTTGTTTCTTCAATATACTCATTACTGGAGGATTCAGAACTAGTGCTCTCATTATCAAACAGGTTATCATTATCAAATTCCTCAACAAGAATATCATTTATTTCATCTAAAGAAATAACCTTCCTCTTTAGACTTTTCATTACGAAAGGAACAGCAAACAACCACTTCCGCATGAACGCCCGAAACGCACTGATAGGAAACCAGTTTTCTAACATCAAGCTACCTTCAGAAAAATTTGTGCCAGACATCATATAAGTTTCTATTCACAGCCCCCATATGCTGAGAGTGTTGCCAAGTGGTGATCCTATACTTACTATACTAGTAAACGTAATATCACGAGACTGACGGCTTGAAAAAGGCAATTAAAGTCATGAACGGAATATGCAGTTGAAGGCGGTACCGAGTAGATCGTGGTGAACGGTTTATCACGTGGGTGACGCTTAACAGGTTAATGTAGCGAACGGCCGCGTAACTTCTGCCTTCTTTCAACATATCTAGAAGTGTCACCTTCTCAGCAATTGTCATAATTTTTCGGTGGCGTTTAGGCTCACTACCAGCCTTAGTAGAAGCAGAACGCTTGGGAGCCATTGAACGCTTGGGAGCCTTTGTAGGGGTTAAACAGAAAGTTCAACAAAAAGTTCAACTTCAAACAGTCGCGCACGGCACAGATTAAAGTTACACAGTAACGTAGCAGCATCTACCCGGCGAGAGAGCGGCAAACAAAGTGGCCGCGAGAAGATGCTGCGGATCGGAGAAGCGGTCAAAACACCAATCATAGGCTAGATTACAAAACTTGGGAGCTGATTCGTCATCTATCAGCACTGGAACCAATCACAGTCCGTCTTACATGCTACGTAGTAGTTACAAATTCAAATACAAGGTACAGTGATACCTCGGTACTCGACCATAATCCGTTCGGGATCAGTGTTCGACCTCCGATTTGTTCGAGTACCGAAACCTTTTTTCCCCATAAGAAATAATGGTATTTATTTTTTGTACGTTCTACGCACTCCAAAATGCCCAAAATATTGATAAAACGTGTACCTAAACAACAATAATTATTTAAATGTGTACGAAATTGGTCGGAAAACTATATAAAACGATTTTAAACCATTTACTGTACATACCTTTGAGCAGCGGTTCGATGGCATACAGGAATGGATGTGGAGAGGATGGAAGGGGGAGGTTACTGCTTGGAAGGAGAGTCCCCTTCCATGATGTGGCTGGTTAGTTCTCCTTCAGGAGTTTTTTCTCTCTGCAGTAAAAGGTTGGGCAAATCTCCTTCAGTGTTTTTTTCTCTTCTGTTTCTCTTCTTTGGAGGGGAATCAGGCTGGGATGTAGCAGCTATCTTTTCTTTTATGAAAAACATGTCAATTGTCAGCTGCTTCTTTCTCTTCTGCACTATTCTTCTAAAGTGAGACATAACATTATCATTAATGTAGGTATTGGCCGGCATTTTCTTCCAAAATAACCCGGTCTCATTGCCATTGAAGACTTGCTGCGGGATCAAATTTTGTATCGGTCGAATTCAACAACGTATTTTTCAGCTGCCGCCTGATCCGAACTGGCTGCCTCCCCATGCCTAGTCACACGGTGAATACCAGTTCTGTTCCGGAATTTCTTGAACCAGCCCCTGCTTTCTTTAAAAGTAAATGACGAATCACTTTCACTAGTACTGGCACTTTTCTTCACCAATTCTTCATAAATATGAAGAGCTTTCTCGCAAATGAAAGCTTCACTTATACTTTCCCCGGCCAACTGCTTTTCTTTAATAAATATAAGGAGCAACTTTTCCATTTCCTCAATTACTTGTGGCCTTTGCTTACTAATTGCTGTCACTCCCTGTGCAACATTAGCTTTCTTTATCACTTCCTTATTTTTCAAAAAGGTCGAAATGGTCGACTTCGCCATGCCATACTGTAAGGCTAGATCAGACACTCGTACACCATTCTCGTATTTGGCAATAATTTCCTTCTTCAACTCGATCGTTGTTCTCACTGTTTTCCTCTTATCCTTCCCCTTATCACTAACTTTCTTGGGGCCCATTATTATCGGCAAAAAAAAGACAATAAAACGCACTAAATCACAATAAATTCTCAACACGTGTTGTCGTACTGACGCTCTCTCTTGAAATGATGCTACCCGACCAAGCGAGAGTAGCCGAGATGGCCGCTCATCTCACTCGGCCACGCGTTCGGCTGTTCGAGTTCCGATTTTTTGTTCGAACACCGCAGCAAAATTACTCAAATTTTTTGGTCAAACTCCGATTTGTTCGAATTTAGAGTCGTTCGACTACCGAGGTATCACTACTATATACAGTATGCTTTACGTACGCTATTTTACACTTGTTTTGTTGTAGGATATGTACGCTTATTCGAGATGTGATTTTTGCAACCAAGAATATTATTGGATGCAGTACTACGTACGTATACATACAAAAGATTCATGGAAAAGATGCACATCCATTACATTTGTAGTAGTAGCCATCAGCAGCCCTACACCATTCAAATATGGCAAAGTCAGACTGCATCTGATTTGCGTTTCATGTTCGATTTAATTTTACTACGTGTACTGAATTATCGTATGATCACATTTTCTTTTAGTGTTTTATTTCTTTCTGTACTGAATTATATGTCATATGTAATGCAATGAACCATCAGTAAGAGCAGATATTACTAATTATTAATGGGATTAACGAAATATTTGGGAATTTCCGGAAAATCCGTGATATATATGTATATACATGCGTTATGTAAAAAATCGCGAAGTCGTTGAATCCCCGATAGTCGAACCGCGAAGTAGCGAGGGCTCACTGTATCCATTTACTGGGGTAAAAAATTACTGCTATTTTTTTAATAGATAAAAAAAGGGAGGGAGTGTGTGTGTGTGTGTGTGTCATACACGAGTAGGTTGACACTACCATCTCTGCTTTCCAAATCAGCTGATACAGGCAAAATATCAAATGATAATTTTTATTCCCTAAAAGAAATAATTATTACTTGAACTATCATTTTTAATTTAGCCTAATAATTTAACGGACTAGTACAGCCTTACACTTCATAAATATTAGGATAATTGACCTACCTAGCAGTATCATAAAAATAGATTTTTGTGTGAGGAATTCATATATTATAAGTGCTAGATATGCACGTTGGTGTTCTGATTACTTCTTTCTTGGTTTTTATTTTGTTGTAGGTTAGTGTCTTTCTCCCTGTATATGTTGTATTGTTAGGATTTTGATTATCCAGAATACATGAAGTTCAATTGTAGTCAAAGGTATTTTGGTATTTTTTTATGGTATATCCTTGTCTATGAATTTATTTTTTTTTTTTTTTTTTTGATCCTGTGGAATGCCAACTTCTCATTTAATGACTAAAACTGAAAGTGTGCTCTTGTCTTTAGTACTATCATTAATGAAGAAGGGCATCTGGTACATGTGACAAAAAGTTTATTTACAATTTTATTTTTTCTATTTTTTTTCATATTTAAAGATAATACTTATAGAAATATTTTATTGTTTTACCACTTTCCCTCTGCCCTTGACAATTTGGAACTACACTATAGTAATCTCGGGGAAGATTCATCAAAATAAACATAATTTGCAAACTAAAACTAAGCTACAGTAACGTGAACTATGTAGTGTAAAAGAAAAAATAAGATTTTTAATAGCTTGCTCTACAGAACTAATATGAGTATTAATCTTGGCTAAATATTTGAATAAGCAATTTTCTAATAGAATTAAACTTTTTTGTTTTTAATTCTCATAGCTTTCAAGGTAAAAAAAAAAGTTTATAATTGCAAATAAGAGCTTCCGAGTATAGGGATGTCAAAAATATTGAGTAGTCTTCAGAAAGATTGCTTGAAGCTTATATATTTTATGATAATGATCATTGCTAATCTTTGACACCATCAGATATCGCAAGAAGACATCGTATGGCCACGATGAGGTGATTCAACTTGCTATTACATGTCTTATGCAAGTGCTTTCAGCTGATTTCAAGCCCACAGAAATAGAGGTAGCTGTGGTCTCAAAAGATGATCCTAAATTCAGGTAAGGTTCAGTGATCTTGATATACTAGGGGTTATGTGTTCTATATATGTTGTTTTCAATATGTATTAAAAACTGATTTTATGATGTATGGTAATCTGAAGTGCTATACTATTACTGTCTAATTCTGTATAAATAGAAATGAGGATAGGGATAAGAAGCAGATGATGATAACTCCCAACATGTTCCCATATGATAAAATTTTGGCTCATAAATATAGGCCCCCCATGACAGTAACTCCAAGCAATTGTGCGTAATATCCCATAAACTTAATTCAGTAAGATCAGAAATGAACTGCCAGGTACCTGCCTTCAAAAATGATTACTGTACTATTTTGATATGGGGAAAGCCACAATCACATGCATATTTTGCTGTCGCGAGATTTCTGTATTGTTCTTTACTTGGATAACTTACTTTAACCAAAATAAAAGGAATTCTCAAAACTTCCTTTTTCTTAAGTATGGAGGGAGGAAAAATTTAGTTTTATCACCTCTTTGTTTCTTAACTCCATTTAGTGTTGAATTGCTGTTATTGGACTGAACAGATAATCATTCTCACTACTCATGGCTCAGGGCAGAGAAGAAATGGCAAAACCAGTAGTCGTGTAATCATGACTTTTAATCATTTCATTCTTGGCATCAAAGTTAGTAGTAAATGGCTTACTAATTACTGATCAGCCAATTATGTAGCTGGGCAACCTACCTCAAAGTTACAAACATTTTAGTATAAAATACCCTGCATTCCGAGTTTCAGTAACAAAAAATGTGAAGAAGTTCATATAGCGACCTGGCGTTGGGAAATGCCTCTTGGGAATAAGAAGATACACTATTGTGGAGGTGAAGGGGACTTTCATGGACCTTTCTGAAAATACTTGATACTATTTTTTTTTTTTTTTTTTAGCTCAAATGCCAAGATCCATGTATCAAAGTTTGATTATCTTTAAGGAAGCAGACTTTTGAGTGTGCAGACAACTGTCTGCTGCATTTGGTGAAAATTAATGTATCACATGGATATTGGAGTCTGCTTGATTAATGCCAATATACTTCAATTTCCAACCAGAGAATATGCTGTTTTCCTTGTTGAAGAATATTGGTTGAGATCCAAGACTTGAAGCAATTGCTTTAACTCTCCTCCATTCTTTTCAAGTCCTTAACTTTGACCGATCTTATTGGGTAACACTCCAGGCTTATCATTTTGTCATTGCCATGGATTCTCAGTAGGTGGAACTACTTGAAAAAAAAAATAGCCTGTTGAATAGCTTAAAGTTACTTAACATCGTCATCAGGCTTTTGATACATTATTGCTGCAACTAAAGGCATTGCTTAACCCCTCCACTACAATGACATCATTTACAAACATAAACCGTATGGAAGTTAAAATCCTTTATTCAGACTATGAAAGAGTACGACATATGGTCGTATATTACACCTAAGGATATTACTTTAGCCTACTAGAAAAAAAAACCTTAAGTTTAGCCCCTCTGTCTTTCTTCAGTTATCTAATGAAGACTTTGGTATTCTAGCCTTTATTCCTGATTGTATAAGGGATATTTTAGTGTGTTTTAATGTTACCTTGCATGATCACACCACTCTTTAGGCAATGGCGACATTCCCTACGGAGACATTCCTCCTCCTCTCCCAGCTTAGAGATGTAGCTATTATCATATCTCGCCTAGCCAGTAACAGACTCTTGGTTGAAGAAAGAGAGAGGAGGTGATAAAATTAAAGAAAGAACATTTTTTAGTAAAATATTCCTTGGGTGTGATATACAACCATCTTTGGTAGGATAAAAGAATTATGTTAACTTTCGTAAGGTTTGTATTTGTATACTATGTACCTAGTATGTCATACACCAATGTACCTGTCATGTTTTATTGTAGTGAAGGGGACAAACTCCATTTTCATTATTAGCTGTAACAGATTAGACCCCATAAATTGTTTCCAACCTTTGGCAGTTGACATACAGTGAAGTAACCATGCAAGCCACAACTACTGTCGTAGGTACTTATCGAGAGGTATGGCTTGTGCTTAAATGATGTTATCGCAACGCGACCAGAGAACTTACTGGGGATCGAGACCTGAGCAAGCATGCTCTCTAACCCGGGGTCGCCTCAGGGCGCGTATCCCACCACCTGAGGTTACCCCTCATAGAAAACGGGAGTAGGGTAAACTACACAAAACTCAGGTCGGTTGGGAGGAGATCCCAGATACTCCTAAGAAAGTAGTTCGAGGTAAGTACTGTTAGGAAAAATACAAATTACTTAAAATTTGTGATTTTAAAGGGGTCCTGACATGGTAAGCTTTCTTTTAAAAAGAACTACCATAGCAGAAACAAATGATTGGGTTTGGTTTTGATCAACTCCCATGTTATTTTGTATTGGAGCTTTATTGCCGGGCTTTTGACAACTTATTTTCGCACCATAAATGTGCCGTTCCATTTTGGCCGCTAAGCGGAAAGTAGCTGTGACGTTACATAGAGACTTCAGCTAGAAGGGATGTATCTAGGTTTGCCAGAACAGAAGATTTTACTTGTTGGAAAATGATTTTGTATCAATTTTTTTTACTTTTTATGCATTGTAATGCCTCGCTGGTGTGTTGCAGTTGGGTGCTCTAATGCAGGTGGTTTAAATATCTCCTGTATTTCTTCCCAATGCATGAATTGTTAAGAAAACAGTGGGTTGCTCAAGTGCAACACGAGCGGGGTGAATGGACGCCCAGCCAAACCTTGCGACTTTAGAATCTTCATTCTTTAATAACATTACTTAAAAACAAATGGTCTCATTTGTTTCGTTCTTGGAAGAAAGGTAAAACGATTGTTATGCTAACATCGTTTATTCTCACTAACAGTGGCTGCCCACTAAAAGAGGGCTCTGTGTAAAAACTTACAGGTGCTGCCATCTAGCATATACATCACACAACATCTGCCTAGCTAATTTTTACCATGCATATGTAAAATGTCTGGATAAATGAAACTTCTATATAATATACTTATCAGAGATGTAACATAGGTGTAGCAGCCTGGTCTTACACAGGTGTATTAAATGTTTCACTCTCAGTTGTGTCACATATAACCGTCTGATCTGCCACTGGTCTCAGCAGGCGACAGCTCTTCCTGAATACAGTCTGTCCCACTGTTAGTCGTCACTTCATAGGAGCGGGCAGATATGTGATTTGTCATAATTTCTTTATTCCAGGTCTTCTGACTTGGGTGAATAGGTTAGATCGTCACATGATCACCTTGTGACGGGGTTTGAGGGACTTGTATCGACCATACTGAGCGGACTTGTTTTTCTTGAGATCCATGCGATCCCTTTTGCAGGGAAGGGGTTTCAGTCTTAATGAGTCCTCCAGGACGGGTATTATTGCCCGAGTCTTCCTCCCGAGTAAGCGTTGACTAGGGCTTGATGACAGTCCTTCAGTAGGCGTGTTGCGTAAACTCATTAGACGTAGATAGAGGTCCTCCCCATTATCTGTGGATTTCAGCATCATTGATTTGACAGATTTTACAGCCACCTCAGTGATACCATTTGACTGGGCATTCCCAGGGCTTGATGTGTCATGCTGGAATTGTCATTTTTCTGCAAACTTAGCAAAATATGATGACGTATACTGTTGACCATAGTCACTATATACAACATTTGGTTTTCCATAACGGGCAAAATGTTGCTTCAGTATCCTCATATTCTCAGAAGTTTATGTCAAGTAATTAATTTTAGTAAAGTTACTGTATAGATTAGCCAGTGCAAGATATTCTTTTCCTCTTACATGAAAGAGATCTATTGCAACCATGCTGAAGGGATTTAATTTTTGTAAAGGTTGCTCATGAATGGCAGAGGCAAGGGACAGTGACATTGCCTTATCAAGCAGGACAATGCCCTAGAGACTGACCATATATACATTTGATCATTGCCCAAGCCCCCTTTTCACCCAAGCTGGACCAAGGACGGCTAGGCAATGGCTGCTGATGACTCAGCATATAGACCCATAGGCTCCCCCCCTCATCCTTAGCTTACAAGGATGGTGATGTTGCAGCGACTAAAGAAACTAACGAGTTTGAGTGGGACATGAACCCCAGTCTGGTGTTCACCAGTCAGGGACGTTACCACATCGGGCACCACAATCCTGAGGGTATTTATTTGAGGATAAGAGGTTCTGTTTGTTGCTTCGTAGAATGCATAGCACAAGTTGAGCACTGCTCAACAAATTGCTGGATATCCTTGGACATACCTGGGCAGTAGAGGGATTCCCTTGATATTCTCAGACAGGAATTAATTCCCATGTTACTTGAGTGGACTGAAGTCTCGACTTCTGGTGGGAGAGATCTTGGTATCACTATTCTTTCTCCTCGTGAGATATCTCCATCATGAACCGATATTTCATCACGATGATCAAAGTAACGACGGGTACTCAGGTCGTCTTTGTCCTTGTGTTCGTGCCATCCACTTTGAATTATATTCTTCAGGGTAATGAGAGATTCAGCAAGAGCAGTTGCCGCTTGAAGTTTTGCCAGGCTCTCCTTATGAACTGGCAGAGTGAAAATAGAGGGAACAACTTATCCATTTTGTGTTGTAGTTAATGGATTACAAAAAAATGTATCTGCTACATTCTAGTTAATGGATTACAAAAAAATGTATCTGCTACAGGTATGTCTTTGCCTGTACAGTAGACTTGGTCAAATGTATTCTCTATGGTGCGAAGTAGGAGATTTTGCAGTCTCCTGGGTGCCTTATCTAGTTGTTTCCCTATGATTGACACCAAGGGCTTATGGTCAGTAACAACTTTTACATCCCGGCCATATGAGTAATAAGGAAATTTTGTAAGCCCAAAGTGCACAGCCAATAGGACAAATTCGGAGATAATTTGTATTTTTCCTAAAGGTCAAACCTTTAGCTATGTAAAGGGGTATTACTTTCGGCGAAGCTGAAAGGACGAGCCATTAAAATTTAACGAGGGGTTACTACGCATCCCGCTAGTCAGCGGGGGTTAGGGGGATAGCTAGCTACCCCTTTCACTCATACACCTGTGACTGTGCTTCATTTTGCTTGGAGTTGGTAGGGCTTCAAGGGGGACAGGGTCAGTGAGTAAGTTTGTATAAATAGCTAAGGGTTGTATTGTTAGGAAAAATACAAATTATCTCCGAATTTGTCATTTGTTCCGTAACAGAAATACAAACCTTCGCTAATTATAGGGGTGACTCGGTCATTAGGAGGGTGGATGTCCCTGCCAATCTGGCTTTTTGGCTTTACCCGAGGTCGTCTTTTATAATAAGGTTAGTACCAAAAATAAGGAAACCCTAACACCTCGCTAAACCTTGCGTTGCGGGCTACGTAAGCTTTGTGTTGAGATATTAGCATGTGACTGTCAAGGTACAAGTTATTCAGAGTCTCTGTAGGAAATGACCGAGTTAACCAAGACTTTCCCAATACTACCTTGCTAGGGTATGGGGACGTGACAGTATTGACACAATACTCGGTACACAAGGGAGCATGGTTTACCTGAGTGGTTGAGGCCAGCTTGTGCAGAGACCACAGTATGCTGCTTTCCCCAAGAGTGGGTGGATGAAGAAAGGAGAGAGCCAGTCATTTCTTTAATTAATGCTGACTAAAACTGGGTAACAGTGCCCTCAACCTTCTGTTACTTGTCCAAAAAGGAGCTTGAGGTATTCAACCAGCTGTTGTGCAGCCACCACAGGACCGGTAGAGATCGTATCGAGCTCCTGTGGGTCACGTCTTGCAGGTAATGGGCTGTGAAAGTCGTCTGGTGCTTTCACACCCTTGCTTGCAGAACCTGCATCATAGGGTAATCTCTTTTGAAGGCCAGGGACATAGTTATGCTCCTGACATCGTGAGCTCTGGGTCGACTTGTTGGAGGAGGATCTGGATTCAGAGCGTTATTGATGACTGAATCCATGCAGAGATGGTGTTTTTGGTGATCCTCCTCGTCTCCCCCGGTGCTAACGACAAACGAAGGCACCTGAGGGTGGGCTGCGGCTGTTCTCCGAGGTAGAGCCTCAAACTCCTCACTGGGCACAGTAACAGATGATCTGGATCGTCAGTTACGAAGCGGCGACTCATTATCCGGAAGGGGTCAAATTTAGGATCCGTCACCCCTGGATTCTGAGTCTTGGCAACATACTCAGGGATGAAGCTGAACATTACCATGAAGTTCACTGACCCGTTTGGCTAAAGTCAAAGCGAGTAGGAACGCTGTCTCCCAAGCCAGGTGGTGAGCTGTTGCCTGGCATAGTGGTTCATAGGGATTTCTCTTTAGAGAACGGAGAACTCGAACCATGGTCTGAGGGGGAGGTCTCACTTCAGACTGAGGACAGATAAGTTCATGAGTCCGTATGTATAAGGAAAGATCTAGCGATGAGGGGATAACCCTTCCTTTCAGTTTGAAGGCAAGGCTAAAAGCTGAGCAATAGCCTTTCACTGCCGAAACTGAAAGGCTTCTCACCTACCGTAGATATCAAAGAAATTATTTATTGCTGGAATAGTGGCATCGAGTAGAGAGATAACCCTTTCATGACAGCAACCACAGAAGATGTTCAACCTTGCCTGGTAAACTGCTGCTGGGGATTTCCACAGATACCTAGACCGTGTATGCAATTTGTTGCAAAAATCCTTTCTGATTGAGGAGGTGCTGGGTAGTCTCCAGGCGTGCAGTCGTTGCGAAACTACAGTTTTTTGATAGATATTGATGTGTGGTGGTCTGAGTAGATAGTGTCGTGGAGGGAGTTCTCTTGGAGGCTCCGTCAGGAGGTGCAGAAGGTCCAGAAACCATTTCGCATGATGCCATAGCGGAGCTATGAGAGCCTTCAAGAGGTTGACCTATGTTTTGGCCTTATTGAGTACCCTTCTCATCAGGCAGAATGTGGGAAAGGCGTAAACATTGTCGTCGTCCCCATCGTTGTTGGAATGCATCTTACCAGAGAACCTTGGGGTCTGGGACTGGGGAGTAGTATAACGGAAGCCTGAAGTTCGGGGCTGTTGAGAAGAGATCCACAGTTGGAGAACTCCACAAAGTCAGGACTTTGCTGGCTACTAGATGATCCAAAGACCACTCGGTTCTCAGTATCAGAGATGCTCTATTCAGGTTGTTGGCGAGTACATTCCTTTTGCCTGGAATGTAGCGTGCCGATAGTAGTATCGAGTGAATTTTGGCCTATATCTGTATTTTTACTGCTAGATGGGATACTTGCTGCGAACAAGTACCCCCTTGTTTGTTGATGTGAGCCACTACTGTGGTGATGTCGCTCATCACCATCACCAAGTGGCTTGCTAGGAACTGATGGGACTGTTGAACGACCAGAAAGATGGCCTTCATCTCTAGGAGATATATGTGAAAGTACTTTTCGGACTCTGGCCAGAGGCATAAGGTCGTGTGGTGCAGCACGTTGGTCCCCCATGCTTCTTTTGATGTGTCCAAAAACAGTATCAAGTCTGAGGGAGGAGGAGAAGATCTATACCCCTCTGCAGATTATCGTCTGCCACCTACCACTTGAGGTCTGTCTGTTCCTCTGGTCCCATGGGGATCAGAATGTTGGGAATCAAAGGCCTGATTCCAGTTGGACTCGCCGCCGCTGGAGAGATCGAATTCTGAGGCGGCGGTTGGGAACTAGACGGGCCAGAAATGATAGGTGTCCGATGAGACATAGCCACTTCTGGGCTGAGAGTTCTCGTCTTGAGAAGAGTTCTTGCGACCTTTCTCAACCTCGTTATACTGTCTTCTGATAAGGCGGCATTGTGGAAATTGGTGTCTAACATCATTCCTAGGTATACTAGTCTAGAGTGAGAAGCAGAGAAGAACTTTGAGGTTTACCATGATCACCAAGTCTTGGCAAAACCTCAGAAGTTTGTCTCAGTACTGAAGAAGGGTTGCCACCTAGTCTGCTAGGATCAGCCAGTCTATCAGATAACTTAGGAGACAGATGCCGATCCTATGAGCCCAAGATGATACTAGGGCGAACACTCTGGTGAAGATGAGGGTTCTGTGAAAAGACCAAAGCACAGTGCCCTCAACTGGTATTTCATTTTGTCTAGACTTAATCTCTGATACTTCCTTGAAGATGAATGGTTTGGGATCTGGAAATACGCATCCTTCAGGTCCAGCATGCACATGAAGACCTGTGGTCTTACTACTTGTCCAACCTTCTCCAACATGGTGTGGACTTCAGCCTGAAGGGCCTGCTCCTTTGCAGATCCCATCGCATAGGAGCTTGTTGACGCAGCGTCAACAAGGTCTTGACCTGTTGAGGGAAAGACGAGTGAACGGGATGCAATACTCTGCGTAAGGACTTCTCTGTGAGAGAACTCAGCCTTAACTGATGAAAAATTGGGCAAGGCAATGCTTGACCTTACCTTGCAGCCTGTCAGGGGATGATAATGTTCCTTAGAACAGCGTCATTGTGGCGATGTTAATGATGGTCAAGGGCTGGTTATCGTGGCCGCTATGCAGTTGAGAGTGCTCGTAAGTAGTCACCTGATGACAAGATTGTGATGGGGACTGCCGATCGTTTATTGAATTGGTGTGATGGCGAGCAGTGAGCGAGCTTTTGATGATTGGCGAATCAGCAATCTTTGAGCCAGAGATGGTGACTGACGAGCAGACGAAGGCTGCCTGTTCAGTCGGTGAGTGGTGATCTGCCGTTGATCATTGGGTTGACACGATGATCAGCGAGTTGGCGATCGAAGAGCCGAAGGGGAATGGTGACCCGCTAGATAAATCCACGAGGAGGTAACCATTGTTGAATGGCAAATGGACATACAGCATGCTGACGGGTCATTGAAGGATGACCACTTGGGTAGTTGGAACTAGCTAGAGAGTCATGAATTGGAGTTTGTTGAAGAATAGGTGGTGAGGAGAGGTTGGTCCAACTAGGGCTGTAAGGCAGGAGAACGACAAGCTAGGAGAGTCTGAGGTCACAGGCGAGAGGTGATCAGTAAGATGCCTATTTGGGATCGGAGATCGTATGATTGGGGAAAGCACAAGCAGACAAACGGCGATCGCTGACTTACGATCGGCAACCGTTGAACTTTCAAACATTGAGCTGGCAAGGTAGGTTGATCACCGATTAGCTGGCAAGGCAGGCTGGCAACCGTTGAGCTGGAAAAGTAGTCTGGTAATCAATGAGCTAACGATCAGAGGGCCACAAATTGGTCGAGCTGGCATATGATCAGATAAGCTACGGAACAGCAGTATGGTTCGACGATTGACTAGTTGGTGATGGGAGAGCCAGAGATTGTGGATCAGCGCCCGGATCTCTGAGAGGACGTTCAGATTGCTGGCGATCAAGAAACGGATGGCTAAAGTAAGGTTCGCCAGACAGCGATCAGCGATCTGAGCACTGGACAGCAATCAGAGCGCTTGACAGCGATCAGCGCTCGGAGCAGTGGACAGCGATCAGCACTCGGAGCAGTGGACAGCGATCAGCGATCGGAGCATTGGACGGTGATCAGCGATCGGAGCACCAGACACCGGTCAGCAATCGGAGCGCCGAACAGCGATCAGCGATCGTAGCGCCAGACAGGGATCGGAGTGCCAGACAGCGATCGGAGCGCCGGACAGCGATCGGAGCGCCGGACAGCGATCGGAGCGCCGGACAGCGATCAGCGATCTGAGCACTGGACAGCAATCAGCGATCGGAGCACTGAACAGCGATCAGCGATCGGAGCTCTGGACGACAATTAGCGATTGGAGCTCCAGACACCGGTCAGCGATCGGAGCGCCGGACAGCAATCAGCGATCGGAGCGCCGGACAGCGATCAGAGCGCCTGTCAGCGATCAGCGATTGGAGCGCCGGACAGCGATCAGCGTTCGGAGCGCCGGACAGCGATCAGCGATCGGAGCGCCGGACAGCGATCAGCGATCCCAGCGCCGGACAGCGATCACCGATCGGAGCGCCGGACAGCGATCACCGATCCCAGCGCCGGACAGCGATTAGCGATCAGAGCGCCGGACAGCGATCAGCAATGGGCAATTGGCGAGCTAGCAATCAGCAGTCTGATGATTGGCTTTCGGTGAAAGACGAGCTAGCGATCGGCACGTTAGCGATCTGTGGTCGGTGATTAGCCAGCTGGCGAGCTAAGGATTGGCAATTGAGCCATCGGCAAGACTGGAGTTCAATGATTGGAGAAAGACGAGTTAGCGAGGAGCGATCAGAGTGCTAGCTAGTGATGAGCGATCGGAGTGCTTGCTAGCAATCAGTGATCGAAGTGCTTGCTAGCAATCAGTGATTGAAGTGCTAGCTAGTGATGAGCGATCAGAGCGCAAGCATAGCGATTGGCGATTGGAGTGCTATCTTAGTGATCAGCGATTGGAGGGCTAGCTTAGCGATCAGCGATCGGAGTGCCGGACAGCGATCGGAGCGCCGGACAGCGATCAGCGATCTGAGCACTGGACAGCAATCAGAATGCTTGACAGCGATCAGCGATCGGAACACTGAACAGTGATCAGCGATCGGAACACTGAACAGTGATCAGCGATCGGAGTGTTGGACGGCGATCAGCGATCGGAGCGCTGGACGACAATTAGCGATCGGAGCTCCAGACACCGGTCAGCGATCTGAGCGCCTGACAACGATCAGCGATCAGAGCGCCGGACACCAGTCAGCGATCGGAGCGCCGGACAGCGATCAGCGATCGGAGCGCTGGACAGCGATCAGCGATCGGAGCGCCGGACAGCGATCAGCGATCCCAGCGCCGGACAGCGATCAGCGATCCCAGCGCCGGACAGCGATCAGCGATCGGAGCTCCGGACAGCGATCAGCGATCCCAGCGCCGGACAGCGATCAGCGATCGGAGCGCCGGACAGCGATCAGCGATCGGAGCGCCGGACAGCGATCAGCGATCCCAGCGCCGGACAGCGATCAGCGATCCCAGCGCCGGACAGCGATCAGCGATCCCAGCGCCGGACAGCGATCAGCGATCCCAGCGCCGGACAGCGATCAGCGATCCCAGCGCCGGACAGCGATCAGCGATCCCAGCGCCGGACAGCGATCAGCGATCAGAGCGCCGGACAGCGATCAGCGATCAGAGCGCCGGACAGCGATCAGCAATGGGCAATTGGCGAGCTAGCAATCAGCAGTCTGATGATTGGCTTTCGGTGAAAGACGAGCTAGCGATCGGCACGTTAGCGATCTGTGGTCGGTGATTAGCCAGCTGGCGAGCAAAGGATTGGCGATTGAGCCATCGGCAAGACTGGAGTTCAATGATTGGAGAAAGACGAGCTAGCGAGGAGCGATCAGAGTGCTAGCTAGTGATGAGCGATCGGAGTGCTTGCTAGCAATCAGTGATCGAAGTGCTTGCTAGCAATCAGTGATTGAAGTGCTAGCTAGTGATGAGCGATCAGAGCGCTAGCATAGCGATCAGCGATTGGAGTGCTATCTTAGTGATCAGCGATTGGAGCGCTAGCTTAGCGATGAGCGATTGGAGGGCTAGCTTAGCGATCAGCGATTGGAGGGCTAGCTTAGCGATCGGCGATTGACGATTGGAGCGCTTGCGTAGCGAGCAGCGATAGGAGCGCCGGCCTAGCGAGCAGCGATAGGAGCGCCGGCCTAGCGAGCGGCGATCGCCCACCTAAGGAATTCTCCCTAATTAAATTATTCCCTTTATATCCCCATAGGAACGAGCTACAAATTTGAAAAATAGTTTGTTTGTTATACAAACCAGTCATTTAATGTTTACATCCTGCTGAATCCACAGGCAAGTCCTGGCCAGAATTAGAGTGAATGATCAGCTGTGAGCAACATCATATCAACCTATACTGTACAAGAAAGGGGAGGTAACCATACCAGGCTGCCAGACCCTCAATAATTCTTCAACTAGCTGTAACTGGCTTCACCCAGAAGTAACCCAATTAAATGACTCTGGGTTTGGATAGATAGGAAGAATACAAATTGCTCTAAAATTTCTTTTTTATTCATAATCTAGCATTGATACATTTGTGGTGTCCAGTTTCAGTTAAAGATAGGTGTTATTGTGAAGATATGGCTGAAATTTGTGAGATTATTAAGCTTCTTTTATATTGTCTAGTTTCTATTATTGGAAGATTGGATTATGTACATTATGGTTAAGAATTTTAAGATAATTACTTCCTAGTAAGAATATTTTCATTATGCAAGAAAACATTAGTGATCAGTAGATAAATCTTTTTTGGAAGTTGAAGTTTTTGTGATTTTTTTTAATGCCAGTAATATTATCAAGTAGGTTGATAGCATTGCCATTTACAAGTGAAGAAAAAGTCAGAAATGTTTTTTTAGGGTTTTAGTTGTTGACCTATATGCTGTAAAGTTTGGAAGAAAGAAAAATGCAAGAGTAACTATCAGGATGATAAAAATGTGAAAAATAAATTATGACTTACAGAATTACTGTGTAGCTAAATGTATGTAGAATACTCTTATTTGAAATGCTGCTGATAATTTAGATTTCAGTCAAGTTTTTAATACTAAACTAAACTGAAAGAACATGGTGTATTTTGTTCTATTAGTCAATGCAATAAACTATTGTGTCAGTAAGTAATTCATTGTTCTTTCTCATTTCAGAACCTTGACAGAGCAAGAAATTGACTACCATCTAACTTCTATTGCAGAAAGGGATTAAGAATGATTGAGATCAATTACCATTTAATTTTGACAAAAAAAATATCTATACTATTCATATGGTGTGAAGGATACCTAATTTATAACTAGTAAGATTTGTTTTAAGTTGGAAAACTCAACTTTTTTTTTTTTGAAATATGGTTTTGCTATACAAAGTTTTCTTTTGTGTAACTTGATTTATAAATACAACAAAATTTTGGATTCCTTTGCTACAAATTCTTTTGACTAATAAATGTCAAACAATATTACTGGTTTTTAACCTATATTATATACATAAGGAAATAATTTAAAACAGGAAAGCAAATCAAAGTGTTAAAACTGAATTGTACATACATACATATACCAAAGGCACTTCCCCCAATTTTGGGGGGTAGCCGACATCAACAATGAAACAAAACAAAAAAAAGGGGACCTCTACTCTCTACGTTCTTCCAGCCTAACCAGGGACTCAACCGAGTTCAGCTGGTACTGCTAGGGTGCCACAGCCCAACCTCCCACATTATCCACCACAGATGAAGCTTCATAATGCTGAATCCCCTGCTGCTGCTACCTCCGCGGTCATCTAAGGCACCGGAGGAAGTAGCAGGGCCTACCGGAACTGCGTCACAATCGCTCGCCATTCATTCCTATTTCTAGCACGCTCTCTTGCCTCTTTCACATCTATCCTCCTATCACCCAGAGCTTTCTTCACACCATCCATCCACCCAAACCTTGGCCTTCCTCTTGTACTTCTCCCATCAACTCTTGCATTCATCACCTTCTTTAGCAGACAGCCATTTCCCATTCTCTCAACATGGCCAAACCACCTCAACACATTCATATCCAGTCTAGCCGCTAACTCATTTCTTACACCCGTTCTCTCCCTCACCACTTCGTTCCTAACCCTATCTACTCGAGATACACCAGCCATACTCCTTAGACACTTCATCTCAAACACATTCAATTTCTGTCTCTCCATCACTTTCATTCCCCACAACTCAGATCCATACATCACAGTTGGTACAATCACTTTCTCATATAGAACTCTCTTTACATTCATGCCCAACCCTCTATTTTTTTACTACTCCCTTAACTGCCCCCAACACTTTGCAACCTTTATTCACTCTCTGACGTATGTTTGCTTCCACTCCACCATTTGCTGCATCAACAGACCCCCAAGTACTTAAACTGATCCACCTCCTCAAGTAACTCCATTCAACATGACATTCAATCTTGCACCACCTTCCCTTCTCGTACATCTCTTAACCTTACTCTTACCCACATTAACTCTCAACTTCCTTCTCTCACACACCCTTCCAAATTCTGTCACTAGTCGGTCAAGCTTCTCTTCTGTGTCTGCTACCAGTACAGTATCATCCGCAAACAACTACTGATTTACCTTCCATTCATGGTCATTCTCGCCTACCAGTTTTAATCCTCATCCAAGCACTCGAGCATTCACCTCTCTCACCACTCCATCAACATACAAGTTAAACAACCACGGCAACATCACACATCCCTGTCTCAGCCCCACTCTCACCGGAAACCAATCACTCACTTCATTTCCTATTCTAACACATGCTTTACTGCCTTTATAGAAACTTTTCACTGCTTGCAACAACCTTCCACCAACTCCATATAACCTCATCACATTCCACATTGCTTCCCTATCAACTCTTATCATATGCTTTCTCCAGATCCATAAACACAACATACACCTCCTTACCTTTTGCTAAATATTTCTCGCATATCTGCCTAACTGTAAAAATCTGCATTCATACAACCCCTACCTCTTCTAAAACCACCCTGTACTTCCAAGATTGCATTCTCTGTTTTATCCTTAATCCTATTAATCATTACTCTACCTTACTCTTTTCCAACTACACTCAACAAACTAATACCTCTTGAATTACAACACTCATGCACATCTCCCTTACCCTTATATAGTGGTACAATACATGCACAAACCCAATCTACAGGTACCATTCACAACACAAAACACACATTAAACAATCTCTCCAACCATTCAAGTACAGTCACACCCCCTTCCTTCAACTTCTCAGCTTTCACACCATCCATACCAGAAGCTTTTCCTACTCTCGTTTCATCTAGTGCTCTCCTCACTTCCTCTATTGTAATCTCTCTCTCATTCTCATCTCCCATCACTGGCACCTCAACACCTGAAACAGCAATTATATCTTCCTTATATCTTCCTCCCTATTATCCTCAACATTCAGCAAACTTTCAAAATATTCCGCCCACCTTTTCCTTGCCTCCTCTCCTTTTAACAACCTTCCATTTCCATCTTTCACTGTCTCTTCAATTCTTGTGCCAGTCTTCCTTACTCTCTTCAATTCTTTCCAAAACTACTTCTTATTCTGTTCATATGACTGACCCAATCCCTGACCCCACCTCAGGTCAGCTGCCCTCTTTGCCTCACATACCTTGCGCTTTACTTCCACATTTTTCTCTCTATATTTTACATACTTCTCTACACTATTACTCTGCAGCCATTCTTCAAAAGCCCTCTTTTTCTCTTCCACTTTTACCTTCACTCCTTCATTCCACCATTCACTGCCCTTCCTCATGCTGCCTCCAACAACCTCCTTGCCACACATCACTTGCAATCCCAACAAAATTTTCTTTTAAATATTAAACTTAGCCGGTGAATATATAATAGCTGACGTCTCGGACGGCTCGACAGAAAAACACAAAAACTCGCGAGCGATCGCCATGAAGGTTGCGGATGTGCCCACCAGCGCCAACTATCGGCCAGATACCGCATATACATGTAAACAGCTCCAGTTCTTCTGTCGGTCTTGTCGACAAGTTGATTCCATTACTCGCTGTTGACCTGGAGTTTTTGGTCATTCTTGGTGAAGTACTTCTTTTTGGTTTTGAGCTTTCGCAGTGCAGGTGTTTTTATCTTCAATTAAAACTCTTGAACTCTTTTTTGGATAGATTTTATTGTTGATGACTTTGGATTGTTTTTGGATTTTCTTTGACTTTTCAAAATGGCTGACCCTTCTCCAATTCCTAAATTTCGTAAATGTAATGCTAGGGATTGTAACAAACGTCTTCCAAAGGCCTCTCTCGACCCACATACCGTGTGTTCTAATTGCCGGGGTAAAACCTGTCAATTAGGAGATCGGTGTGATGAGTGCGTGGTACTTTCGGAATTCGACTGGCTAGAGTTTGATAAGTATTCTCGTAAGCTAGAGAGAGATAGGGTGAGGAGAAGTTCCTCTAGATCATTAGAATTTTCCTCCTCCCATGCCCCTGAACCTAATCCTTCCCCAGTAGTAGTTGTGCCTGAACCCTCTACTAGCACTCATGAACCATCAATTCGGGATATGTTTCGTGCCATTCAAGCGTTGGGCGAGAGAGTTGAATCTTTGGCTACGGACCGTAATCAACTCATGGCAGATGTAAAAGTGTTGAAGTGTCAGAGTGCCACATTAGAAAATCGTGGGGAGAAAGTGATTAGTGCACAAAGTGTTATCAGTGTTGCGACCGAGGGTTCGTCTGTTCGTGCTTGTCGTTCGCCTAGTCCGAGACCTCTTGCAAGCTCCCATGCACCAGGGAGAAGTAATGTCGTAGGACGAGAGGCTTTAACCAACGAACAGACGTTCCCTCTATGGTTTCGGGCGTGTCTCGTCAAGACCGCCCCTACCATAAGACGAGCGAGGCGGTTTTCTCCTCGTCATCCGAAGGCTTCTCGCGTAAGAAACCGTGGAGCAAGGTTTCGAGACCCTTAAAGCGGAAGTCAGTCCCTTCAGGACAGGTCCAGCGTCCTGGTTGTAGCCATTGGGACAGCTCTGACCCTGTGTAGTCATCGGAAGACTGCTCGCCGCCTAAAGAGAAGCGTAACACGGGCTCCGAGAGCCTTAGTTTAGGCAATGTTTTGCAGTCACACGTTACCATCGTCTCGACCCGTACCCACTCCCGTTGATCCTAAATGGGTTGTCCTGCAGGATATGCAGAATAAGCTTGCCTCCCTTATGGAGGAGTATACTGCTGAGCAGGTTCACGATGATCCTCGCCGTTACGCTGATCGAGATCCTGGCCGTCAGCCGCCCAAACGAGCCTTTGCTCGTCCTGTTGACGTTCAGGACGTTACAAAGTCACGTCAGTCACGTGACTTAGAGCCTCACTCGATGCAGTCCCGTGTTGACTTTCAGCCGCTTGTGGACGTTCAGCCGCTGCCGCATGCTCGTGTTGACGTTCAGGACGTTCGCCAACCAGCTAAGTTGACTTTTTTTTACGTTGAGCGTCAAGCACCGCAGTCAAGAGTTGTTTTAACTACTCAATCTAGGCAGTCAAGGCAGTCTCGAGTTAACGTCGAGCGTCCTCCCGCTCCTGTTGTTGTTGCTAGTCAGTCCTTTAAGCAGTTACATGACGTAGCGTCCTGGACTGCCACTGATGCTCCTTTGCGTGTGGACTCTGCTTGTCAAGCATTGCCACCAAGGCAGGTCTCTCCCTTGCTTGAGACTCATTAGTTGTCGGACGAGGTTCCTTCAGATGAGGACGTTGCTGATCCTCCTCCTAATGATAATCCTTTGGACATTTTATCGGATGTAGAAGAACCTAAGGCTGTACAACCTTCGATGGATTTTAAGAAAATCATGATGATTTTCAAGGATCTTTTCCCAGATCATTTTGTTACTGTTGCTCCTCGTTCGCCTCTGTCTGAGTTTGCGCTAGGCTTAGCTGCTACCAAGCCTGCCTTTACTAAGCTAGTGCTTTCTTGCTCTTCTAAGAGGGCTTTACGTCTTCTAGGCGACTGGTTGGTTACCAGGAGGAGTTTGGGGAAGACGGCCTTTGCCTTCCCACCTTTTAAGCTAGCTTCTAGATCGAGCGTCTGGTATGACACGGGAGAAGTTCTCGGCTTGGGAGTCCCTGCCTCTGCCCAGGGTGACTTCTCAAGCCTCGTAGACTCTCCCCGTCGCCTGGCCATGAGACGCTCGAAAATTTGTTGGTCCTCCAAACCTTGACCATCTCCTTAAAGGCGTATACAGGGCCTTTGAAGTTTTTAACTTTCTAGATTGGTCTCTAGGAGCATTAAGTAGGAAGATCTCATCTGCTGACCAAGATGTATCCTTACTTATTATGTCTTGTATGGACACAGCCATCCGCGATGGCTCCAATGAGCTCGCCTCCACCTTTACGTCGGGAGTCTTGAAGAGGAGAGAAACCCTTTGCTCTTTCCTTTCAGCAGGAGTTACTCCCTGTCAAAGATCGGAACTGCTCTTTGCTCCCTTATCGGCTGCCTTTTTTCCACAACAGCTGATTAAGGACATTGCTGCTTCGCTTGTGCAGAAGGACACACATGACCTGATGGCTTCCTCTGCTCGCAAGGGAGCTCCTTCTTCATCCTTTGTTGTGAGACCCAGAATCGAGACTCCTGCGTCTAGGTTTATCCCGCCCTTTCGTGGCAGAGCTGCCAGCAGGGGAGGCTCTCGTGACGAGGGAAAGAGAGGTAAGAGGAGAGGAGCCAAGTCCTCCCGTGGCAGAGTCTGACTGCCCACATCCTCAGACAGCGGTAGGGGCCAGACTGAACAACTTCTGGCAGGCCTGGGAGAAGAGGGGTGCAGACCAAGAGTCTGTTCTGTTGCTCAAGGAGGGGTACAAAATACCTTTTGTACGCAGACCTCCTCTAGTAACAGTTCCCATAGATCTCTCTCCCAGGTATCGAGAGGAGTCAAAGAGACAAGCTCTACATCACGAAGTGTGTCTGTTGCTAGAGAAGGGAGCGGTGGTGAAAGTCTCGGACCTTCAATCACCGCGGTTTTACAACCGTCTCTTCCTAGTCCCAAAGCATACAGGAGGTTGGAGGCCAGTGCTAGACGTCAGTGCTCTCAACGTTTTTGTTACGAAAACAAAATTTACGATGGAGACCACGAAGTCCGTCTTAGCAGCGGTCAGAGAGGGAGACTGGATGGTCTCTCTCGACCTGCGAGATGCGTACTTCCACATTCCTATACACCCGGATTCTCAACCGTTTCTGAGGTTTGTTTACAGGAATGTGGTGTACCAGTTTCGAGCACTGTGCTTCGGCCTCAGGCCTGCTCCTCTCGTGTTTACGAGGCTCATGAGGAATGTGGCAAAATTCCTTCATTTATCGGGAATTCGAGCCTCCCTGTACTTGGCCGACTGGCTTCTCAGAGCATTGTCCAGTCATCGCTGTCTGCAGGATCTACACTGGACGTTGGGTCTGGCAAAGGAGTTGGGACTTTTGGTCAACTTAGAAAAGTCCCAACTGATTCCATCCCAGACGATTCTATATTTGGGGATGGAGATTCGCAGTCTAGTTTTTCGGGCTTTTCCGTCTGCCACCCGAATAGAACAAGCCCTAGTCAAAGTCCGACTCATGCTGAAAAGAGAACGTAGTTCAGTAAGAAGTTGGATGAGTCTCGTAGAGAGACTGTCATCCCTGGATGAGTTTGTCTCGCTAGGGAGACTTCACCTTCGCCCTCTCCAGTTCCATCTAGACTCACTGGAACAAGAGCAAGACTTTAGAGGCTGTATCAATCCCGGTCTCCGAACCAGTAAAAGCATGCCTGAACTGGTGGGACAGCAACATCAGTCTGAGAGAGGGTCTGTCCCTAGCAGTCAAGAACCCAAACCACGTGTTGTTCTCAGACGCGTCGGATTTGGGTTGGGGTGCGACTCTGGACGGTCGGGAATGCTCGGGTCTTTGGACCTCAGTTCAGAAGAGCATGCACATCAACGGCAAGGAGCTATTAGCAGTCCACTTGGCCTTGATGATTTTCGAGAGCATTCTTCGAAACAAAGTGGTAGAGGTCAATTCAGACAACACCACAGCTTTGGCGTACATCTCCAAGCAAGGAGGCACTCACTCCCACACGCTGTACGTGATCGCAAGGGACCTCCTCATATGGTAAAAAAATCGAGGCATCTCCCTGTTGACAAGATTCATCCAGGGGGACTTGAACGTCTTGGCAGACTGTCTCAGTCGGAGAGGTCAGGTGATCCCCACGGAATGAACCCTCCACAAGGACGTGTGCAAGAGTCTTTGGGTGACTTGGGGTCAACCCACCATAGACCTCTTTGCCACCTCGTTGACCAAAAGGCTCCCAATCTATTGCTCGCCAGTCCCAGATCCAGAGGCGATCCACATAGACGCGTTTCTACTGGACTGGTCTCACCTGGACTTGTATGCATTCCCACCATTCAAGATAGTCAACAAGGTACTGCAGAAGTTCGCCTCTCACGAAGGGACAAGGTTGACGTTGGTTGCTCCCCTCTGGCCCGCGAGAGAGTGGTTCACAGAGGTACTTCAATGGCTGGTAGACATTCCAAGGAGTCTTCCTCTAAGGATAGATCTCTTACGACAGCCCCACGTAAAGGATCTTCATCAAAGCCTCCCCGCGCTTCGTCTGACTGCCTTCAGACTATCGAAAGACTCTCAAGAGCTCGAGGCTTTTCGAAGGAGGCAGCCAGAGCGATTGCGAGAGCTAGGAGAGCTTCTACCATCAAAGTATACCAGTCGAAGTGGGAAGTCTTTCGAGACTGGTGCAAGTCAGCATCTGTGTCCTCTTCCAGTACCTCTGTAGCACTAATCGCAGATTTTCTCTTACATCTGAGAAATGTTCGCTCCCTCTCAGCACCCACTATTAAGGGCTACAGGAGCATGTTGGCTTCGGTCTTTCGACATAAAGGCTTAGATCTTTCCAATAATAAAGATCTCCAAGATCTCCTTAAGTCTTTCGAGACCTCTAAGGAACGTCGTATGGCAACTCCTGGATGGAACTTAGACGTGGTCCTAAGGTTCCTGATGTCAGACAGGTTTGAGCCATTACATTCAGCCTCCCTGAAGGATCTCACCCTCAAGACACTTTTCTTAGTGTGCTTGGCTTCGGCTAAAAGGGTCAGTGAGATTCATGCCTTCAGTAAGAACATCGGCTTTTCCACAGATAAAGCCACATGTTCACTTCAGCTTGGTTTCCTGGCCAAAAATGAACTGCCTTCTCGTCCTTGGCCTAAGTCATTTGATATACCTTGCCTGTCAGAGATCGTAGGCAACGAACTTGAAAGAGTACTGTGTCCAGTTAGAGCTCTTAAGTTCTACTTAGCTCGTACTAAGTCCTTACGAGGTGGATCTGAGGCCTTATGGTGCTCAGTTAAGAAGCCATCATTACCTATGTCAAAGAATGCTTTGTCATATTTTATCAGATTTTTAATCCGAGAGGCTCATTCTCACTTGAGTGAAAAAGACCGTTGCTTGCTTAAGGTTAAGACACACGAAGTAAGAGCTATACTGTAGCAACTTCCATGGCCTTTAAGCAAAATAGATCTCTGCGAAGTATTATGGACGCGACTTTTTGGAGAAGCAAGTCGGTATTCGCGTCATTTTACTTAAAAGATGTCCAGACTCTTTATGAGGACTGCTACACACTGGGTCCATTCGTTGCAGCGAGTGCAGTAGTGGGTGAGGGTTCTACAACTACATTCCCTTAATTCCAATATCCTTTTAATCTGTCTCTTGAAATGTTTTTAATCTTGTTTTTGGGTTGTATGGAAGGCTAAGAAGCCTTTCGCATCCTGGTTGATTTGGCGGGTGGTCAAATGTCATTTCTTGAGAGCGCCCAGATTAGGGGTTTGATGAGGTCCTGTTGTATGGGTTGCCGCCCTTGATACTTCAGCTCCTGGGAGTCTTTCAGCATCCTAAGAGGATGGCTGGGCTTCGTGAGGAAAGCAGACTAACAAGGCAGAGTAATCGTCAAAGTCAGCTTCCTTACCAGGTACCTATATTTATTTGGGTTTTGTTATAATATAACTGTTAAAAACTCTAAGCATATACCCCTATATTGTATTAATACTGGTCTCTACCCACCACCATTGGTGTGAATCAGCTATTATATATTCACCGGCTAAGTTTAATATTTAAAAATGATATTTTGATTATAAAATAAATTTTTGAATATACTTACCCGATGAATATATAAATTAAAGGCCCCCCCTTCCTCCCCGATAGAGACCCAGCGGGATGAGAAGAACTGGAGCTGTTTACATGTATATGCGGTATCTGGCCGATAGTTGGCGCTGGTGGGCACACCCGCAACCTTCATGGCGATCGCTCGTGAGTTTTTGTGTTTTTCTGTCGAGCCGTCCGAGACGTCAGCTATTATATATTCACCGGGTAAGTATATTCAAAAATTTATTTTATAATCAAAATATCATTTTTACTAACTTCCACTCCTCCTCTAAATTACCAGTTTCTCTTACTTTCACTTCGTCATATGTCATTTTCAACCTTTCCTGATATTTACTTTTTACACCCGGTTTTATTAGCTCTTCAACCCTCACTAGCTCCCTTTTACATCCACCTACTCTTATTTCCACACTCTTTTGCTACAACTAATTTTCCTTCCACCAAAAAATGATCAGACATACCGTTAGCCATACCCCTGAATTGTAAGGACAAGAAAAAATATTAACAAAGGTACTGTAGGATAAGAAAGCAATACTATACAATAGTATGAATTATAAATAATAACATAAGTATGATAATAAAATTAAAAGAGTAGAGTTATCAGGGTAATCATAACTGAGGGCATCTAAGTAGTTTACTTTTATAGAAAATTTATTATTTCTATGTTTTCATATGACTCTGCCTACATTACATTCAGTGTATTCTTAACATTTACATAATGACAGTAGGTTGATAGTTATTTTTTGTGAATCTCCCCTTGTGTTCATCTTGAAATCTACTTATACTGACATTTTCCCCCAAAACCTGAAATATTTCCAATTTTTTCCTTTCAATAGGCTTAGACCTCTAGTATGGTATTGATACAATCTAGCATCTATGGTTAATTTAGGATCTAATGGCAATAACCTTAAGACTACCTCAGGGCGCCAGCCACCCATTGAGATACTACCGCTAGAGATTTATTGAGTCCTTTGACTGGCCAGACAGTACTATATAGGACCCCTCTGTTTACAGCTCATTTTTCCTTTGTCCAAACATGTACTGAATAGTCTGGCTTATTTATTCTCCATTCTAATCTGTCCTCATACATTTGACACTACAGAGATTACCAAACATGTTTTCGCTCAAATTGTTAACTACTACTCTGTAATAGTTCAGTGGCTACTTTCCTATTAGTAAGGGTAGAAGAGAGACTTATCTATGATAAGCAGCTCTTTTAGGCAAAACACTCCAAAATCAAACCTTTGTTCTTTAGTCTTGGATAGTGCCATAGCCTCTGTATCATGGTCTTCCACTGTCTAGGGGTCGAGTTCTCTTGCTTGAGGTTACACTCTGACACATTATTCTATCTAATTTTTCTATCCTGATTTTTTTAAGTTTAAAGTATATGGAAGATTTATTTTATTTTTACTGTTCTTAAAATATTCTATTTTAATTGTTCATTACTTCTCGTAGTTTATTTTCTTACAGGGTTATTTTTCCTTGTTGGAACCCTTGGACTTATAGCATCCTACTTTTCCAACTAAGGTTGTAGCTTATCTAATAATAATAATAATAATGATAATAGTAAAAATAATAATAGCAGGTGTAATTTGGTTATTACTGATTGTACGGGATGTCTTTGTTTTTCCAAGTAATTACCGTAGTTTGTTGAAAGTTTTATTTTTTTTTTATTTTTGGGTGTACATGACCCTGATTCTCTTTGTATCTCATGATTGGGTTAATATTGTGATTTAAGTTATTGTTATGAGAAATGCAAAGACCTTACTGTTCATCTAATTGGAAAATATGTTCAAATGGTTTCTGACAAAATGAAAAGTGTCAGACATAAAAGAAAAGGGCTTTTTAAAGGAGAAGACAAGGTTAGTTGTTTATAGTTGGGATGACGATAATGCCACTCCAGCCATTATTAAGTTTTGATAGCAATGAGTTTCAGGAACTCTTATTATAACTAATTTTGTGTAATCTCAGAAGGCCTGAGAGTCTTCAGGCAAAGGCAGAAGGTCTAGCCTAACTCGCCCAATTTTGAACACTAGGGTATTACTATTATTATTTATTTATTTATTATTATTATTATTATTATTATTATTGTTATTTATTATTTTTTATTATTAGCTAAAGGAAAAGGAAAAAGAAATAAATAAATATGAGAAAAATGAACAATCGATGATATTTTTCAAAAACAGTAACAGCATCAAACGTAGGGGATTCAGCGTTATGAAGCTTCATCTGCGGTGGATAACGGGGGAGGGTGGGCTGTGGCACCCTAGCAGTACCAACCGAACTCGGTTGAGTCCCTTGTCAGGCTGGGAGGAACGTAGAGAGGAGAGGTCCCCTTTTTTGTTTCATTTGTCTGATGTCGGCTACCCCCTAAAATTGGGGGAAGTGCCTTGGTATATGTATGTATGTATGTATTATTAGCTAAGCTACAACCTTAGTTGGAAAAGCAAGATGCTATAAGTCCAATGGGGAAAAATAGCCCAGTGAAGAATGGAAAAGGAAATAAATAAATGAGAAAAATGAACAATTAATATTTTTCAAAAACAGTAACAGCATCAAAACTGACATTTCATATATAAACTATAAATAGACTTATGAGAGCTTGTTCAATATAAAAAAACATTTGATGCAAGTTTGAACTTTTGAAGTGCTACCTATTCAACTACCCAATTTGGAAGATCATTCCCCAACTTAGTCACAGCTGAAATAAAACTTCTAGAATACTGTATAGTATTAAGCTTCATGATAGAGAAGGCCTGACTATTAGAATTAACTGCATGCCTAGGATTACAAACAGGATGGAACTGTCCTGAAAGATCTGAATGTAAAAGATGATCAGAATTATAGAAAATCTTATGCAACATGCAAAACAAACTAATTGAATGACTATGCTAGAGATTATTATTTAGATCAGGAATAAGAAATTTAATAGACCTTAAATTCTTTTCCAACAAAGATGAGCATCAGCAGCTGAAGACCAGACAGGAGAATAATGCTCGGAACAAGGCAGAATGAAAGAATTGAAACACTTTTTCACAATAGATTGATCACTGAAAATCTTAAGACTTGCTTGATAAGCCCATTTTTTGTGCAATTGAAGACACAGACCTAATGTGTTTCTCAAAAGTAAATTAGCTGTCGAGAATCGCGCCTAAAATTTTAAGTCATACAGAGTTAAAGAAACATTATCAATGCTGAGACTTGGACATTGAGGAGCCACTGTCCTTTTACAATCATACTGTATAACTCGTCAAATTTTGCCTCCACTCGATAAGATTTCTGATGGTGCTAAGCACATAAGGAGTCAAGATCCTCTCTTCGAACCTTACATTCTATATTTACTCAAGTTCAGTCCTGCTGCGGAAACTCGCATTTCCAAAATCTAGTCTGCACTACTTTGCCACCAAATCTCAAAGCAGAAAACAGCTGGGATCTGGATGATAATATCCCTCTGCTTGCTGAAGTAATCACTTATGATCAGCCTGTTATTTCATATATGAGTGGCATGGTATTTATAATTCCTTTGGAGCCATAGTAACTGTTTGTTTGCCTCAATTTTTGAATGACTATAACTTTATTACTGTGTTAAGTAAACTCCCCTTTATCAAGTAGGTAGTCATGGTAAACCTCTTTTTAGCTATATTATTGATATAATTTTGAAAACTTCATGTGCAATGGGAAAGATAACTTGAAAGATATAAAGTTAGTTTAGAGTCTGAGATATACAGTAAGTTTGAATCACAATTCTAATGAAAGTGAACAGGTCTCACATAAGCTTGACCACTGACATGCTTTATACACATTATCAAGCTGATAGACTGGATCCTTTTATCCCTCTACTCACCAAGGTACGCTCTCACGATTAAATACTTTTAGCTGTTTTAGTAGAGTTGATTGTTGTTTAGTTCCTGTAGATAGTTTTAGATAACTCTTAAGGGGACCGTTCACTAGTATTTTTTTTCTAATTAATCAAAATACATAATTTCAATATGATTTTGATATATATAGTATCTTCATCATACAAGTCATTTATTTGAACACAAATTTTAGATTAGTGTAAATCATTATTTAAAAAAAGAATAGTTAGTGATTTCTCCACTTATATGACACCTTATATAGTGAAAATTATACCATAAAACTACTTTATAAACCAAATAATTCTGTGTTACAGACTTAATTTTTTTTTTTAAATGAATTTTTTTATTATGTCTAGACGCAAAAAAAAAATTTTTCAATATTAAACTTACCCGATAATCATGTAGCTGTCAACTCCGTTGCCCGACAGAATTCTATGGAGGGATACGCCAGCTATCACAATACTAGAAGGGGGTGTACTCACCAGCGCCACCTGTGGCCAGGTACTATAGTACTTCTTGTTGACACCTCCTCAATTTTTCCTCTGTCGTGCTTCCGGCAAGACGTTCTGGGATACGCTTATGATCTTGGAGTATTTTCACGGCTTTTGGTGAAGTATTTCTCTCAGATTTCGGCTGTCGCTTTACTGGAAAACTTCTATATTAGCTTAGATAGCTATTATTTAGTCCTGATTAACGGTTAACGATCTTTTGCTTGATTTGGAATCCCCACTTGGCTAACTCTTTTGATTCAAGATGTCTGACATTTCACAAGCCCCCACCCATAGACGATGTAGGTCTTGTAATAGGCGTATTCCGAAGGCCTCGGTAGATCCTCACACCGCTTGTTCTGACTGTAGGGAAAGGCCCTGTCAGTTAGAAGATCGATGTGAGGAATGCGCCGGACTTTCGGAACTTGATTTTGTCCGTCTTCTTAAGTATTCAACCAAGTTAGAGAGAGAGAGAGTTAGGAGGAGTTCTTCTCACTCTTCACTTTTTTCCTCACCTCATGATCCCCTACCTTTTCCTCCCCCTGTAGTGGCTACCCCCGAACCTACTATTTGCCCTCAACCTGATATGTCTGTTGTTTTGCGTGCCATTCAGGCTTTAGGTGACAAAGTAGAGTCAGTGGTTAGTGATCATAAGTCTCTTATGGCCGAAGTCAAGGAACTTAAGGTCAAGAGTGCAGTGGGTGGTATTAGTGCCAGTGCTGTGACGAGTGCTAGTGTCAGTGCAGTGCCAAGTGCTAGTGTCAGTGTCAGTGTGGTGCGTGAGGGTACTTCTGTGCGTGCCAGTCGTCCTCCCAGTCCGGGACCTCTTGCAAGCTCCCAAGCCCAGGGGAGAAGCAATGTCGAAGGGCAAAAGGGTTCGGCAGGCCTTGATCGGCGCACAGAAGTATCCTCGGTGGTTGCGGGCGTGTCTTCCAGAGACCGTCACTCCCACCTGCAGACGATTGAGCCCGTCTTTTACTCGTCTGCTGAACAATTGTCAGGGAAGAAACGTTGGACTCAGGTCTCAAGACCACTCAAACGCAGAGTCCAGACCTCAAGAGCTCAACCTGGCTGCAGTCATTGGATCAGCTCTGACTCGCCGCAGTCATCAGTTGAATGCACTCCTCCTAAGAGGAGTAAGGTGCTGCCGCAACAGATCTCTGCTGTTAAGGCTTTACCTCAGCAGACCTTAGTGTCTGCCGACCCCAAGTTGACTCTACTGCAGTCCATGCAGTCACAACTTGCGGTCTTGATGCGTGAGTGTCAGGCTGAGAAGGTTACACCTCCTCCTGCGATCGCTCCGCCTAACCGCAGTACTGCCTGCCAGGCGTACGATGTTGAGGCTCCTCAGGATACCTTACCACGCTCTGAGTTTACTGTTTCCAGTGGTGTGCAGCTCCCTCCGCCTTCCTTAAGGCAACCTCAGCAATGGGAACAGGAAGCTTATACCTTACTTCCTCCGCTTCCACTTGCAGTTCCACCAGTGAGGCAACACTCTCTTGAGGTACAACAACCTCTCCCATCCATGAGTCAGACTCCTCAGCTCTCGCTGCAGCGAGCTCAACCCTCCTCAAGGCAAGCACCTCAACACCTTAGCCTTGCGCCTCAGGAACCTCAACTCGCGAGACAATTACTGCGTTCTGCGCAGCCACTACCTCATCGCTCTCAGCTCACACCTCAGGAACCTCAACTCGTTCCTCAGGAACCTGCTACTGCGCATCCACCAACCACTCAGCAAGCGCAACTCTTGAGTTCAGACACTCATGCCAGGAGTCAGCCTCCTCCACCCATGCGCCTACCTTCTGCTACTTCTTTGGATCAGCCTTTGCAGCCTGAGCCTCAGGTGTTCCCTCAACAGAGTCTTGAGGAGGAAACCACAAGTATTGTTGTTCCAGCTCGTGCTGATTCTGCTGTTCAGCATACCTTACCTATCTCTTCGCTACACTCTGGTGATGAGGTTTCTGGTGATGAGGCTGCACACCTGGATCCCTCATCAGACGTGGATGAATCCAAGTCTTCTCCGCCTCCTATTGACTTTCGTAAGGTCTTGGCTCTTTTTAGAGAGGTATACCCAGACCACTTTGTCTCTGCTATCCCCCGCTCTCCGCCATCTGAGTTTTCGCTGGGCATGCAGCCAGCTAAGTCTACATATACTAAGCTCGTCTTAGCAAGGTCCTCTAAGAGAGCGTTAAGGATTTTAGGGGAGTGGTTGCAGTCTAAGCAACAACTTGGAAAGACTTCGTTTATGTTTCCTCCGACTAAGCTCACTTCTAAAGCGGGCGTTTGGTATGCCACAGGAGAGGAACCAGGCTTGGGAGTACCTGCCTCTGCCCAGGCTGACTTCTCAAGTCTGGTAGACTCTCCTCGTAGAACAGCAATGAGGCGCTCTAAGGTTTGCTGGACCTTCTCAGACCTTGATCACTTCCTGAAGGGTGTTTTTAGAGCATTTGAGATGTTCAACTTCCTAGACTGGTGCCTGGGGGCCCTCAGCAAGAAGACCTCCCCTGCGGACAAGGATTCTGCCATGCTCTTAATGTCCTGCATGGATAAGGCCATTAGGGATGGATCTGGCGAGCTTGCATCGATGTTTGTGTCAGGGGTTCTTAAGAAAAGGGAGCAGCTTTGTACCTTCCTTTCCTCCAGCATCACACCTTGTCAAAGGTCTCAACTCCTTTTCGCTCCGCTCTCGAAGTTCCTTTTTCCCGAAGAGCTTGTTAAGGACTTGTCTGCTGCCCTGATACAAAAGGACACCCATGATCTTGTGGCCTCATCGGCTCGTAAGACTAAGGTTGCTACCTCAGTCCCCAGGACTTATCGCACCCCAGTGGCTGATACTCCTGCTACGAGGTTCATTCCGCCCTTTCGTGGTAGAGCCCCCAGCCGAGGAAGCTCCCGTCCAGACTCTTCCAGGAGCAAGTCTAGGAAAGGTTCCAAGGCTTCTAAAGGAAAAAACTGACTCTCCTCATCTCCAGACAGCAGTAGGAGCCAGACTCAAGATCTTCTGGCAAGCCTGGGAAAAGAGAGGTGCAGACGCCCAGTCTGTCAGTTGGCTGAGGGAGGGTTACAGGATACCATTCTGCCGCAAACCCCCTCTGACCACATCTCCCATCAACCTCTCTCCCAACTACAAAGAAAAGGACAAGAGGCTAGCGTTGCACCAGGAGGTGTCGCTCCTTTTACAGAAGAAGGTAGTGGTTATAGTCCGGGACCATCAATCCCCGGGCTTCTACAACCGTCTCTTTCTGGTGGCCAAGAAGACAGGAGGTTGGAGACCGGTGCTGGACGTCAGCGCGCTCAATGCGTATGTCACCAAGCAGACGTTCACGATGGAGACGACGAAGTCGGTCCTAGCAGCGGTCAGGCAGGAGGACTGGATGGTCTCGTTGGACCTGAAAGATGCCTACTTTCACGTTCCTATTCATCCAGACTCCCAACCTTTCCTGAGATTCGTTTTTGGAAAGGTTGTCTACCAATTCCAAGCCCTGTGTTTTGGCCTAAGCACAGCTCCTATGGTGTTTACGCATCTGATGAGGAATATAGCAAAATTCCTCCACTTATCGGACATCAGAGCCTCCCTTTACTTAGACGACTGGCTGTTGAGAGCCTCCACGAGTCGTCGCTGTCTGGAGAGTCTCAACTGGACTTTGGACTTAATCAAAGAACTGGGTCTGCTAGTCAACCTAGAAAAGTCTCAACTCATTCCCTCCCAATCCATTGTGTACCTGGGAATGGAGATTCGGAGTCAGGATTTTCGGGCTTTTCCATCGGCCCCAAGGATAAGCCAAGCCCTAGATTGCATCATGAGCATGCTGAAGAGGAGCAGTTGCTCGGTGAGACAGTGGATGAGTCTCACAGGGACCCTTTTATCGCTGGCCCTGTTCGTCGAGCTAGGGAGACTCCACCTCCGCCCTCTTCAATTCCATCTTGCAGCTCATTGGGACAAGGGTTTGACTCTCGAAGCAGTCTCTATCCCAGTCACCAAAGAGATGAAGACCACTCTCTTGTGGTGGAAGACCAATCTCCTTCTCAGGGAGGGCCTATCGTTGGCTATTCAGACCCCCAATCTTCATCTCTTCTCAGATGCATTGGACTCGGGCTGGGGCGCGACCTTGAACGGACAGGAGTGCTCGGGAACGTGGAACGAGGAACAGGGAACGCTCCACATCAACTGCAAGGAGCTACTAGCAGTTCATTTAGCCCTGTTGAACTTCAAGTCCCTCCTGCTAGGCAAGGTGGTGGAGGTGAACTCCGACAACACCACAGCCTTGGCTTACATCTCCAAGCAAGGAGGGACCCATTCGAGGAGCCTATACGAGATCGCAAGGGACCTCCTCATTTGGTCAAGAAGTCAAAACCTCACTTTAGTCACGAGGTTCATTCAGGGCAACATGAACGTCTCAGCAGATCGCCTAAGCAGAAGGGATCAGGTCATTCCCACGGAATGGACCCTCCACAAGAGTGTGTGCAACAGACTTTGGACCTTGTGGGGTCAGCCTACCATAGATCTGTTTGCCACCTCCATGACCAAGAGACTTCCGCTGTACTGTTCCCCAGTTCCAGACCCAGCAGCAGTTCATGTGGATGCTTTTCTGCTGAACTGGTCCCATCTCGACCTTTACGCATTTCCACCGTTCAAGATAATAAACAAAGTCCTTCAGAAGTTCATCTCGCACGAAGGGACACGGCTGACGCTGGTTGCTCCCCTTTGGCCTGCAAGAGAATGGTTCACAGAGGTACTTCAATGGCTGGTCGACGTCCCCAGGACTCTCCCTCTAAGAGTGGACCTTCTACGTCAACCTCACGTAGACAGGTTGCACCCAAACCTCCACGCTCTTCGGCTGACTGCCTTCAGACTGTCGAAAGATTCGCTAGAGCTAGAGGCTTTCCGAAGGAGGCAGCCAGCGCGATTGCCAGAGCAAGAAGGGTTTCCACTCGTAGAGTCTACCAATCTAAGTGGGAAGTCTTCCGGAGCTGGTGTAGAGCCAATGCAGTATCCTCTACCAATACCTCTGTGACCCAAATAGCTGACTTCCTATTACATCTTAGGAATGAGAGATCCCTTTCAGCCCCTACGATTAAAGGGTACAGGAGTATGTTGGCTTCAGTTCTCCGCCACAGAGGTTTGGACCTTTCTTCCAACAAGGACCTTCAAGACATCCTTAAGTCTTTTGAGACTTCTAAAGAGCGTCGTCTACCCACTCCAGGCTGGAACCTAGACGTAGTCTTAAGGTTCCTTATGTCACCTAGGTTCGAACCTCTCCAGTCAGCTTCCTTCAAGGACCTTACCCTCAAGACTCTTTTTCTCGTCTGCCTTGCAACAGCTAAAAGAGTCAGTGAGGTTCATGCCTTCAGCAAGAACATTGGTTTCACGACCGAATCTGCAACATGTTCTTTACAGCTCGGATTCTTAGCTAAGAATGAACTTCCTTCGCGTCCTTGGCCTAGATCGTTTGAAATACCTAGCCTCTCCAACATGGTAGGTAACGAGCTAGAGAGAGTTCTTTGCCCTGTCAGAGCTCTCAAATATTATCTTAATAGGTCTAAACCTATTCGAGGACAGTCAGAAGCCTTATGGTGTGCCATCAAGAAACCTTCGAGGCCCATGTCCAAGAACGGGGTTTCGTATTATATAAGGCTTCTGATTAGAGAAGCCCATTCTCACTTAAAGGAGGAAGACCTTGCTTTGCTGAAGGTAAGGACCCACGAAGTAAGAGCCGTAGCTACTTCGATGGCCTTTAATAAAAACCGTTCTCTGCAGAGCATAATGGATGCAACCTATTGGAGGAGCAAGTCAGTGTTTGCATCATTTTATCTTAAAGATGTCCAGTCTCTTTACGAGAACTGCTACACCCTGGGACCATTCGTAGCAGCGAATGCTTTTATTGTTGTTTTTATGGTTGTTACGGTAGGCTAAGAAGCCTTCCGCATCCTTTTGATTTGGCGGGTGGTCAATTCATTCTTGAGAAGCGCCTGGGTTAGAGGTTGTGTAGAGGTCCTTTAGTAGGGGTTGCAGCCCTATATACTTTAGCACCTTTGAGTTGATTCAGCCTCCAAGAGGAACGCTGCGCTCAGTAAGGAAGACGAACTTAAAAAAGAGGCAGAGTAACGGTTCAAGTCGACTTCCTTACCAGGTACTTATTATTTCATTGTTATTTGAGATAACTGTTATATGAAATATGGGATACTTAGCTATCCTTTAATCTTGTACACTGGTTTTCACCCACCCCCCTGGGTGTGAATCAGCTACATGATTATCGGGTAAGTTTAATATTGAAAAATGTTATTTTTATTAGTAAAATAAATTTTTGAATATACTTACCCGATAATCATGATTTAATTGACCCTCCCTTCCTCCCCATAGAGAACCAGTGGACCGAGGAAAAATTGAGGAGGTGTCAACAAGAAGTACTATAGTACCTGGCCACAGATGGCGCTGGTGAGTACACCCCCTTCTAGTATTGTGATAGCTGGCATATCCCTCCATAGAATTCTGTCGGGCAACGGAGTTGACAGCTACATGATTATCGGGTAAGTATATTCAAAAATTTATTTTACTAATAAAAATAACATTTTAAAAAAGAAGAAAGAAAAAACTGGCTGCTAAGGAATTATGGGATACTTATTCCTCTTTCTAATGATATACGTATTTCTCTCTAAAATTGAACAATAAATAACCGAGTAATAACTTCCAACATACAAATAAGTATGCTTTTGAGTCAAGCTCCCAAAGAGTTTCTATGTAAATGTTTTTTCTTAGAAAAATCAAAGTAGCATTATGATAACCTCACTTTGTACTTTTATTGATCATTCTTACATCAAGGCTCCTTAAACCAGGTTTTTAAACCCTAAGTTTACTAATACACTTAGTGTAAGGGTGTTATGACTTTAGTTATAATGTTCCAGGTTTGTCCTCACCTTCATGTGGACTTTTTCTCTTGTTTTTTTTTTTTTTTTTTTTTTTTTTTTTTTTTTTTTTTTTTTTTTTTTTTGCTCTGGTGGTTTCTTGTTATTTCTTTGACCTTAGGTAACTTTGGGGTTGTTATAAACTTCACGAGGATGTTGTAAAAACACCAAGTACACACAAATTGCATCATACCTCTCAGATGTCTGTGGAGTTACTGGCTCCAACGCTGGTCTGAGTTCTCGACTTCTTATAGTTTCTATCCTCTTCCAATACCTTCCATCTCTGCCAGACGTACAAGATTTTGAAACCTATTTGAAAAAAGTGGCGTGTAAATGCAAAAATAAATACGCAAAGATGATCCTGTCAAACTCAGTCATGCAGATGACGTCATTTAACGACCGCTTTATCTTCATTATTTGTAAAAATAATTGGCTAAAACTTGTGGGGAGCATGTACGACATGTTTCTGCATACATAGAAAGAATAACTCTATTTTCGATTTTTTCAAGTCATGTTATCCACCATAAGCCCGGTCCCCTTAAAGCTTCTGATGAATCATGTGTCGAATGGCACTGAGCAAGTATTTATTGGCTCAAACACTAGCACTTCTTGAATTATCCTGATGGTGTAACTTAGGTGCTAGTACCTCTTCTAGCAAAACGAACCCCTAGTTTAGTGCATGCACTGAGGTTTCTGTTAGTAGGGATAAAAAGGGAAAGCTTGTAATTGCCTTTTTATTTTGCTATAAGGTTTTATCCATGAGTCAGGTTCACTATATAGTCAGCCCTCGTTATTCACGGGGGTTACGTAATTTGAGACACTCGCGAAAAGCGAGAATCCGCGAATACAGTACAGTACTTGCTTCCCTAAATTGGGTTAACTCCTAACTCTTAACCTACCTAGTTAACCCAGTGTACTGCCTAATAAAGTTTTTATATGGTTTCTGTTACAGTATTAGTATTCTGTTAATGAATGAACACATTTCTGTAAGTGTAAAGTACATGTACACACTAGGTTGCTTTGGTCAGTGCCCTAGAGTGGATATGAATGTGTTGAGGTGGTTTGGCCATGTTGAGAGAATGGAAAATGGCTGTCTGCTGAAGAAGGTGATGAATGCAAGAGTTGATGGGAGAAGTACAAGAGGAAGGCCAAGGTTTGGGTGGATGGATGGTGTGAAGAAAGCTCTGGGTGATAGGAGGATAGATGTGAGAGAGGCAAGAGAGCGTGCTAGAAATAGGAATGAATGGCGAGCGATTGTGACGCAGTTCCGGTAGGCCCTGCTGCTTCCTCCGGTGCCTTAGATGACCGCGGAGGTAGCAGCAGTAGGGGATTCAGTACCTACTATAGCAAGACGACCATCAGTATGGCTTTAACAACAGGTAAGATAAAAATAAATATAAATCTTGACTTTTAGTCTCTGATAAAAAAAATGGCTACATAAAAATGTGCCCATAATACTTTATAGCCTTTAAATACTTATTAAATCTTTGAAATTATGCTTTATATGAAATTATATCTAATACCATTTTTTTTCTATTAGATTTGGACACTTGTTTGATGAGGACGACCTATTGATGGCCACAGCCACCCACACCCTGCACGCCATCAATTACATCAATGAGACGGCCTACACCAACATTAAGAACAGGTTGATCAAGGAGATGGTGGAGCTTGTCAAGCCTGACAGTTTCCAGGAGGAAGCTGCTGATGTAGGCGCCGAGCACTTCTGCTACGATGACCTGTATGGGATGTATGGGGGCCCTGCTACCGCCCCCAGCCAGCACGCCCTGGAGGAAAGCATCAAGCATTCAGGCATGAACTGGGCGAGGACCAGGGAGCATGTGGTCAAGAGGAAGCTCTTTCCCGAAGGCCACCAGGAGACTTGGATCAAACTGTAAATCCGGTACAACACTGCTCTCCCCAGCTCTGCGGCAGCAGAGAGGTTCTTCAGCACAGCGGGCAACATCCTACGCCCTAAGAGGTCCTCATTGTCAGCCAGCAACTTTGAACAGATTACGCTGCTCAAGGGGAACAGCAGGATGTTTAAGGCTGCCCTGAAGGAGGGCCTAGAGAAAAGCCTTCACACCGACCAGGACCAGGAGTAAGAAGAAGACAGCAAGACCAAGACAGCTTTATTTGTGTTGGAAATTTTCAGTTGCTTTTTTAAATGTTTAATTGTAATAAAAACGTGCTGTAATAATTGAATTAACAAAGTTTTACTGCTAACCTTTTTTCCAGCTGCATAGTTAATTAGTTATACAAAAGTGTTGCTAAAGATAGTTTATTAGTTTTTTAAACTTAGAAGGTCTTTATAAGTTTATAAGCTTTAAGACATTAAAAGGTGGTTGCAAAAGGCTCAGAAATACTAACATGAATGCTTTAGAGGTTCTGGAATGTAGTTAAAGGCTTGAAATAGGTTTTTCATGTGCTCTAGAATGTATTAAAAGGCTTTTAAAGGTGTTTAAACATATATGTATATATATATACATACAGTGATACCTCGGTACTCGACCATAATCCGTTCGAGATCCGTGTTCGACCTCCGATTTGTTCGAGTACCGAATTTTTTTTCCCCATAAGAAATAATGGTATATATTCTATTCCGTTCCCAAGCACTCGAACAGGCCCAAAATATTAATAAAACGTGTACCTAAACAACAATAATTATCTAAATGTGTATGAAATTGGTCAGAAAATCCTATAAAACAATTTTAAACCATTTACTGTACTAAAATAAAACAATTTTAAACCATTTTCTGTACTGTAGTGAACATACCTTTGAGCAGCGGTTCGATGGCATACAGGGATGGATGTGGAGAGGATGGAAGGGGGAGGTTACTGCTTGGAAGGAGAGTCCCCTTCCATGATGTGGCGGGGTAGTTCTCCTTCAGGAGTTATTTCTCTCTCCAATGAAAGGGTGGGCAGATCTATTTCAGGGGTTTCTTCTCTTCTTTGTCTCTTCTTTGGAGGAGAAACAGGCTTTGATGTAGCAGCTTTCTTTTCTTTTGTGAAAAACTGGTCTATTGTTAATTGTTTCTTCCTCCTCTGCAGTATTTTTCGAAAATGATACATGACACTATCATTAAACATATGCACTGCCCGGTTTGCTACTGCAATTTCTGGGTGGTATTTTTCAGCAAAAGCCTGCACATCTGCCCACTTGGAACAAATTTCATTGATGAGAGAACTTGGAACATCCTCCCTTACCTCATCCTCTTCTGAAGATTCCTGCTCCACAATCAGATCCTGCTGCTGTTGTTGTTGCAGGTGCAACAATTCCTCCACAGTCAACTCGGTAGAATGGCTTTCTACAAGCTCATCAATATCATCCTTGTCGACCTCAAGCCCCAAACTCCTGCCCATGACAACAATTTCCTCAACGACATCAGTGTCATCAGAAATTACAGGGGTAGCAGTGCTTGGACCCGCCTCTGGTTGGAAACCTTCAAACTCCCTCTCTGTGACACATGATGGCCACAGCTTACGCCAGGCAGAGTTCAATGTCCTATAGGTCACACCTCGCCAAGCTTGGTCAATCATGTTAACAGAGTTGAGGATGCTGAAGTGTTCCTTCCAGAATTCCTTTAGGGTCAACTTCGTGTCACTGGTCACTTCAAAACACTTTCTGAAAAGGGCCTTGGTATAGAGTTTTTTGAAGTTTGAAATGACCTGTTGGTCCATGGGCTGGAGTATGGGAGTAGTATTGGGGGGCAAGAATTTGATTTTGATAAAGCTGTATTCTTCTTTCAAGTCATCCTCGAGACCTGGAGGATGTGCAGGAGCATTGTCCATAACCAGAAGACATTTCATTGGCAAGCTCTTTTCAATGAGGTAAGCCTTAACCTGGGGGGCAAACACTTCGTTTATCCACTCAGTAAAGAATTGTCTTGTGACCCAAGATTTAGTGTTCGAGCGCCACATAACTGGTAGTGCACTTTTACAAATATTATTTCGTTTGAACACCCGGGGGTTGTCCGAGTGGTACACTAACAAGGGTTTGATCTTGCAATCGCCACTTGCATTTGCACACAGCAACAATGTTAGCCTATCTTTCATTGGCTTGTGACCTGGCATCTTCGTCTCGTCCTTGGTAATGTACGTATTGGCTGGCATTTTCTTCCAAAATAACCCAGTCTCATCACAATTAAAGACTTGTTGTGCGATCAAATTTTGTTCATTTATGTACCGATCGAATTCCCCCACGTATTTATCGGCTGCAATTTGATCCGAACTAGCTGCCTCCCCATGCCTAGTAACACGATGAATACCTGTTCTATTACGAAACTTTTCAAACCAACCCCTGCTCGCTTTAAATGTAAATGAATCACTTTCACTGGTACTCGGACTTTTCTTCACTAATTCTTCATAGATATGCAACGCTTTTTCACAAATGAACGCTTCACTAACACTTTCCCCGGCCAACTGTTTTTCTTTAATAAATATTAAAAGCAACTTTTCCATCTCCTCAATCACTTGTGGCCTTTGCTTAGTTACCGCCGTAACTCCCGTTGCAACATTCGCCTTCTTAATCATTTCTTTATGCTTTAAAAACGTAGAAATGGTCGACTTCGCCATTCCGTATTCTACCGCTAAATCGGACACTCGTACACCATTCTCATATTTCGCTATAATTTCCTTCTTCAACTCGATCGTTGTTCGCACTGTTTTCCTCTTCTCCTTCCCCTTAACACTCATTACTTTCTTGGGACTCATTATGAAAGCTAAAAAAGCAATTAAAAGCACTGAAAATCACTAAATCACAACGAATGCTGATCGCGCGTTGTCTGAGTGACGCTCTCGAGAGAACTGATGCTTCCCGAACAAGCGAGAGTGGCCGAGATGGCGCGATCATCACAAAGCCCATGCGGTCGTCACGTGTTCGGCTGGTCGAGTACCGAATTTTTGGTCGAGCACCGCAGCAAAAATTTCTCGAAAATTTTGGTCGAACTCCGAATTGTTCGAGTATAGAGTCGTTCGACTACCGAGGTATCACTGTATATATATATATATATATATATATATATATATATATATATATATATATATATATATATATATATATATATATATATATATATATATATATGTATATATATATGAGGGATTTTTTATTTTAATCCAACGAACCAAAATACCGAAATACCGACTAATTCGGTAGGTTTTTTTTTGGAAATCTACCGAAATACCGAACCGAATGGCCCATTGTCATCTACTAAATAACGATACCGTCAGTAGAAAAAATCTAACGAATACCAGCATTAAATATATATATATATATATATATATATATATATATATATATATATATATATATATATATATATATATATATATATACAAACATGTATATATGGTTTATATAGGCCTCTGTATATATACAAATATTTAGATAGCATGTATGTCAATATATGCGTATACACAAATATAAATGCATATATACATCAATGAATAATAATATTTAGATGTATTCATTGTAATACATCAAAATAAAAGCTTGGTAGATACCGAAGCGGTTTGCACATATTTTACGATAAACTGTGTGCGCAACATTTATTTGTATAAAATAGTATGCTAGTCACCGCTCATCTTTTATCGGGGGAAGATGACTGCGGTCTTCACGTATGCGCTACCATTTGCCAAATGGGTCTAGCGAAATCTATCGTATATCTATGGCAAGGAGAATACCCCTCGGGTTCAGGTTTGGGGTGACGCATAACCTTGGCAACGGCGCCACTATAGTTTATATTTTGCTTATATTGTTTTGTCTTTTTCTCCACATCAGGTTTGATATTTCTTTTTTCTTTTCTACATTTCTTTCACTGAATAAAAATGATTCTACATTCCTGGCCAAAATTGGGTAAAATATTCTTCCTCCTTTTCTCAAAAATGTGGGAAATAATTCCGGGAAAGACCTCCCCGTTTCTGATTTCCATACCCGAGCCTGAAGGATAGAGCGCCAACACTCTCACACTTGACAAACTAGAGAACCACAACAAAGACGGTTTGCTCTCCCTACACACGCTTAAGTCCAAAGATTATTCTATACCGGGACTGTCGGCACCGAAATCACCTTGATGTTCAGACGCTACTCCAGGGCGCAGAATAGTAAATCCCAATCAAGTATGGTTGGACTGAATCAGTTATGTTAACGACAGTTTCACAAAGAGTTAGGGGGAGCAGTACTGTAAAAGTCAAAACGTCCTAAGGACCACCGGGAGGTAATACCATAGAACATTACAATAAAGGATTGACACCGATAGCTTTAGATTGACGTAAATATAAACTTACCCGGAAGTCATATCTCACCTCATGTGATAACTCATTTAGTCATTTCAAAATGTAAAGGTCAAGTTAAAAACAGTTAATAATTTTAACCTAAAAATGGCGTTTATTTCCATAAAGTACAACAAGAATTTTCACCTAACTGACACAGGAAAAAACAGCAAAACTACCTAATTGAAACTCGAATAAAGACCACATGGCATAGGAAAAATGAAAAAATGCCAAGAAAATGGTCAAATCAATTAAATCGTAAATCAATAATCAAATAACTAATCAACCAATAAAAGTAAAAATTGTGACTGAAATAATACCAAAAGTTCTACTCACTACTTTGAACACATTCATCTCGGGCAAAAATTCCTAACTTGATAGAGGGGAACGGGAACACAACATATAGTAATGGACATGCCACGAATGATTAAACCAGACAGTTTGAACATGATTTCCTAGCTAAATGTGCACATTGTTAAATAAAGGCTAGAAAAAAAGGGGGGGACAGTTCCTTGGCCAAGGTTGAGCACCGTTAATTAGTACTCACGCTCTTGGGGGTTGATTGTAGACGTTGAAGTGGAAGCATCTTGTAAACTGTTAACAACACGGTGCATCTTCACTTCTGCACTGACGTGTTTTGTCTTCGTAAACCTATCTTCTGAATAATGGCACAAAGCAAGACATACTGTTGGTTAGTAATTGGTTGACCAACAGGTAGTTGAAGCGACGCCTAAGTTTAAGCGGCGTCCAAGCTGAAGGGGTTATGCCTACGTCCATCTCCCACGCTTCCTGGTTTTTAAGTGGCCCGCTCGCATGCTTCTACCTCCCGCCGCTGCTCTGGTTCAAACCGGTCGAGTCTTCTTCTTCAAATTTCCATGAGTACGTGGTTTGCTGAAGGGTGCCTCTTCTTCAAATTTCCACGAGTACATGGTTTGCTGAAGGGTGCTTTTTATAAATACAAGGATCATTCTCGAAACTCCAGGGGAAAGTAATTATAAAGAAATCCTATTGTCTGGCTTATAAAAATTAATACACAGACAAAAAAATTAAGTGCCGTTTAGTGATGTTCAATAACACAGAAAACAATCCTAGCTAAACAGACTTATAAATAGGTACTGAGCTGTAAATAGCAATAAGCTAAGATCAATGAGTTATGTAAATTAAAGTTACTTAAATACAAACCAATTGTGGTTAAACATACAAAGCTTCAAGAGCATTTGGAACAGAACGCAACCAAGTGCTGTTTTTGAAAATTGTTGACGGTCGGTTGCATCGTCAAGCAATGTACTGTGAGCTCACCAAATGAGATAAAATCATCTACAGAGGAATGAGGTGATGAAAGGTAAAGCATTACAGGGGAATGATGGACATGTTAGCAGCAATGAATATTTAAGGGTATAATAATGAAGGTTACAAAGGAAACAAAAGAAAAACGAGATGCGTAAAATCCAGAAAATAACAAACAAAAAATAAAAAAATGGAATAACGGGGTGACTAAAATAAAGCGTGGAAAGAATTTCCACACCCTGCCAAGTAAGAGCGAGAGAGTACGGAGGGAAGGGGGCATTCCCCATCACATTCAAATTTACAGCACTTTCTGGAATAAGGCACGGGCTTTATCTGCCGCCGCCCTACGAGGTTACCCTCGAGAGGACACAGGATCAGGTTTGTGAAGAGGGGCGACATCATCAGAAGAATCGTCATTTAGAGGGTCCTCTGAGGGGAGGATCTGGTAACTGGGGTGTCGTGACCGCATCAGGACCACCTTGCTCCAGTTCAGTGATATAGGGACCTGCGACATTTATCTCCAGTGGGATAAGATGATTAATGGGACGCACATATATTCCATGAGGGGTGCGCACCTTCGCAGATCTAATATGACCATCTTGACCGAGGTAGGTTTCAAGAATACGGGCCATGGGATAATCTTCCCGATTTACTTCATCCAAAATTAACAAACATAAATCTCCAATTTTAGGAAGTACAGGGTGTATACGATTATTTCTTATGTGACGTTCACGAAGGGAATTGACATAATCCTGGGTCCATCGTTTTAAAAACACTTGCAACATGTTCGTGAGTTTCTGATAACTAGGTGGGAGGCTGTTCCCTTCCCTATATTTGGGGTCATTGAGGTCGGTCATAAGGACCTGAGGAGCAAGCGAGAGGGTTCGACCGTAAAGCAGATGACTTGGAGTCAAGGGGGTATCAGTAACGTCGTTGACATCCAAGTAAACTAAAGGTCTATCGTTGATGATGCATTCGGCTTCTTGTACCAAAGTGACAAATTCATTATAGGTAGGATACAAGTGATACATGGCTTTCCTTAAATTAAGTTTGGTGAAGCCTATTAGCCTTTCATAAAAACCTCCCTGCCAAGGGGCACGGGGAGTGATGAATTTCCAGGTCAGTTTATGGGAAGATTTAAACCCATCAATTACAGGGTGATGCATAAGTTCAGTTAGAAGAGTTTGACCAGCTTGGAAAGTGGAAGCATTATCAGAGACGATACAGTGTGGCATACCAAATTGAGCGGCAAATCTGCGCACTGCTTGCACAAATTCAATGACCGTTAACGAAGTTGTGACTTCTAGAGCTACGGCTCTGGTTGCTGCGCAGGTGAAAAGCAAGATGTAAACAAAATCTACATGTGAATTGTATACCTTAAAATCTCCAGCGAAATCTAAGCCAGTTACTCGGAAGGGCACTCTTGAAATGAGGCGATTGAGATGATACTGGGCTAATGGAGGCATTGCACCTTCCGGCAATGGATGCAACGGCGCAAAATTTTCTTGATTTGCTGCCGCATTTGGGGAACCCAAAATTGTTTACGCAATTCAACAAGGAGTGTTGAAGTATTACAGTGCAGCAAACGTTCATGCCAATGTCCGACGATAAGTGTCCAAAGGGCACAATGATGTTCCAGCAAAATGGGATCTACATAATCTAATTCCACGGGGGCATTACTGAGAAGGGAACTAGCTTTGAGAAGACCTTGGTTATCCAGGTAAGGTTTACGTTGGCCGATGAAAGCTCGTTCGTCCGAATTGAGACGAACGTCATCACCTTGCACCTGCTTCAGAATGTTAGGATAACTTTGGGCCTGCGAACATTTCAACATGACTGTTAAGGGTGGAAGGTTGAATTCATTGGTTAGATTAGGATAACGTTGTGACAAGGGCTGTATCCATTGGGGAATTAAATGAAGGAGTGCAGTGTAGCACTTGATCGCGTCGTCAAGGGAGCTGTAATGATCAAACAGTCGTACTCCCGGGGGATCGAGCCGAATAGGGCATGCACATATCTCCGGGTTAATAGAGAACCTGCTTTGATCGGGGTACTCTGAAGGGTTACTGAGCCAAGGAGGGCCTTGTAGCCAAAATTTATTCTTAAGAATATGCCTGACAGCGACACCACGCAATGCCAGGTCTGCAGGATTGCTATTAGTAGGGTTATGCTTCAGGTTAAGATTACAAGTTAATTTGATGTTGATTATCTCCTCCACATGGTTAAGGACGTAAGGGGAGTTACTTTTAGAATTATGGACCCACTGGAGGGCAGTTGAAGCGTCGGACCAAACAGTGACCAAAGAGTATATGCCTGGGCGCAGTTCTGACAAGTGTTTGGCTAAACGACAGCCCAGTAAGAGCGCAGTTAACTCAAGTTTGGGAATGGTTAAACTTTCATCCATTTCCAACATGCGTTTAGGGTTGACTCGGGCTTTAGCCGTAATGAGGCGAGAATTACCTTCCTGGGTGACTATATAAGCAGCTACTCCAAAAGCGAGCTTGGAAGAATCTGCAAAAATGTGCAATGCTGGTTGACTCCCATCATGCGTATTACGAGGGACTTTAATTTGTTCAAGACCTTTGTACCTTTTGATGATATCCCTCAGTTCTTGAACTTGCTCAGGGTTAATAGGGGTGTCCCAGCCCTTGTCAGTCATCCACAGTTTTTGAATGAAGAGTTTGCCTATAATTGTAACAGGAGAAATAAGACCAATGGGGTCATAAATGGAAGAGAACAAGGACACAACCTTTCTTTTAGTGTTGATGTGGGAATGACTTTTCTCTAATTCAGGGGGTAATTTAACATTCAAGGTATCATTAACAGTATCCCATTCAAGACCGAGGTAATCATGAATGCCTCTTTCTGTGAAATTGCCATTAAGAGGGGCATTAGTTGTCCATTTGGCTAACAGTATGTTAGCCTTTAACATAACTGCCTCAATGAGGGGCCTCTCACTCAGAATGTCTTTGGGGTCGACATAACAGCGTTGAAAGTTATCAATATAGAAACTGGTTTTGAGTGTCGACGCCAATCTACTGGACTGACTGTCCAAATGATGTTGGATAGTTTGGTTAAGCAAGTAGGGGCTCGAGGTGGCGCCAAACACAATGACTTTAAATCAATATGCGACGATCCTTGACATTTCTGGATCTTCAAAGAAAAGAAAGCGACAGAAGTCTCTCTGTTCTGGGACAATCTCTATGCAAAGGAATACCTTGGAAATATCTACAGTTAAACCAAAGGGCTCCTCACGGAACATTAAAATCATTGATTGAATCTTCGATGCAAGATTGGGTCCTGTGTACAGAGAATCGTTCAGAGAAAGTGAATTTGGGTTCGACCTGGATGAAGCGTTGAAGACAAAACGTATAGGGGTGGTGGCTGAATTCTTAACTACGGGATGATGCGGTAAATAATGTACTTTTCCATCAACAGGGGTGCCTAAGGGGACAGGCTCAATAAAAGTTTTTTCAAGATACTCATCCAGAATCTTACAGTAATCAGTAAACAATTGGGGGTTCTTTGATTTTTTGACTGACATGAGTTGGGCAAAGGCTCTAGCATAATTTGAAGCGGGATGCTTATCACTCTTGAAAGGTAGCTGAACAACATACTTTCCAGTTTTGTATTGAGTAGTTCTCTTGAAGAGATCAACTGCTTTCTCTTCAAGACGGCTGAGGGGTTCTTTAGTGATACCAATGGTGTCAAGTTTCCAAAGGTTTTCAAGAAGCGGGTTTATAGTCATAGGCGAGTCAACATCAATTCGGTTAATGGTAGTTGTGACTGCGCTGACATCTCTTGGGTCCACGTCAGGACGTGACCAATCAGGCAACTCTCCCCATACCACGTAACTGGCGGGAGAGCTAAACAGGTTTACACCTTGGATATTATGGGTACGCTTGAGGAGCCTGGGAAGATAATCGGCAATGAGAATGATCTCAATACCGGCAGCACTATCATCGGGACGTTGATCCGCGAGCCGAATTCCATTAGCTTCTAGCGTACGGACAGCATGGGTGTAACCTGGCGTATTGATGCCTTTACCTACATTGGCACTAACAATAGCCACAATCTTATGTCTCCGTCTGCCGATTTTCATATTGAATTGTACTAGATCAGAACTCTTAGGGGGTTCGGTACAATTAAATGAGTTAAGCTGGAACACCATCTGTCCAAAAGGTTTAAGATTTAATGATTTAACAACATTTGGGTGCACAAAGGTACGTTGTGCCCCACAATCTAGAAAAACTCTTGTGGAGTGTTTAAATTTACCGGAGACTAATTTGGCACTGAAAGTCGGTAATGCGACTGGGGCGAGGTCATTAGGCTCAACACTCACGGTGTTGTTGCGGATACAAGCAATGTGATTGAGGTTTACCACTGGGGTATTGATACTGGGAGGGATAAGGAGTTGCATGTCAGGGGGGTTATTAATGGGAGGTCTAATGGGTTGCATGTTAGGGGGGTTATTAATGGGAGGTCTAATGGGTTGCATATTAGGGGGGTTATTAATGGGAGGTCTAAGGGGTTGGGAGTTAGGGGTGTTGTTAGAAAACCCACTAATGGGTTGGATGAAGCGGTTGGATACTGCAAGGATATTTGGGCATACAGGCAATTTATGAGCCTGCTGACAGTTCAGGCAAGCAATGGTTGCATTGCAATTGCTGGCAAAGTGTTGAGTGGAAAAACATTTTGTGCAACGATTCATTTCTCGCAACCTTGATATCCTACTTCTTGAATCGGGGAAATGGGGACATTTGGATTGCACGTGGTCACTATTGCCACAAAAAATACATTTACCTCTAGCAGTCCCATTACTGGGGCCTGTGATAGGCCATCCATTTGATCGACTAGGAGTTGTTTGTAGATCCACGGACTGGACAGGCCCGTTATTAACTTTAAGTTTAGGTATATGATTGTTCATGTTGGAGGAAGGAGGTCTAGGCTGGTTAGGTGATTTATCTTGAGAGCGTGAGTTTCCGTAACGGTTGGCTCGTGCGGGTTTATCACAGGTATTAGGTTTGGGGCCGTCGTCAGGGCTGGTCATGAGCTTCATCATTTCCTTTGTGCAAGTATGAGCATACAGGGCCCTTTTCATTTCGGCCAAGGTTACTTCCTCGCGATTGTAATATCGGTAAACTATACCTAGGTGGAAGGGTCTGAGCTTACTAGTGAAAACATGCTCTAACATTACCTCTGGTAAAGACGACCTAGTTAGTTGTACATATTCAGTTTCCGTGTTGTCCCATTCCATGAGGAAACGACGGAGATCAGTGCTATCATCATTAGGGGAGGATGCTTTATAAAATTTATTTATCACGAGGTTTTTAGTCAGAATGGGGGACTCATACTCTCTCTTAAGACTGTCTATCGATCTTTCATACAGACCCTCTGTCCACACTTGGTTACCGAGAAGTTTACGCGCCGGTCCCTCAAGGGTACGCAACAAAATCTTGTATTTTTCTGTGGGAGAGTACTTGGAATTTTCATGTACCGTCTGGCAAAACAAACTCCACCAGCCAGCCCAACAATCTCTACGACCATCGAAGGGAGTGGGATCAGGATCTGCAGCGACTGAGACGCATACAAACTGAGGGTTAGCGTTAGGCGCTTGGTGGGGATTTGAAGGGTTGATTTTTCCCTGTGTTACAAGTTGAAAGTGCATCGTTTCTGCGTCAGTTAACAAACTGACAAGATCGGTATAACTAGACAGGACAGTGGGGTTGTTCCAATGAGGTTTCCACAAAGTTTTAAAGTCCCTAAGTTCTGCAAGAACTCTACTTACTTTGTTTTTACAGTGCTCTAAACCCTCAGGGGTTGCACAGGCAAAATCTATTGAGGAAACAGCTTTCAGAGTTATGTTTGCCTCTTCGTAAATAAATCTGAACTCCTGCGTTTGTTCTTCAAGACGAGCATTAAGGTCTAAAGTACCTGGCATTTCCACAGCCTGCTGTGGGAGTTTAATGTGACTGGTCTTTGGCCGCCATCTTGGGATGACCACGTGTACGATGGTACAGAAGGTCCACAAAAAAACAAATTATGCTGACAAACAAAGTCAAACATAAATAACACATGGCACAGAGAATGTTATAGACAAACGGTCACCAAGAGGGACACAAAGGACAAGGATAAAGGTAGCCTACCTATAACGGGGAACAGTAAACCAAAGCGTGAAAACAAATTAATGGTTAAGAGGAAAAAACGAACAGATCAAAATAGCAGCTCCAAAGCTCACAGTACATACGAAAAACGTCCAACATATACCGATGATCCGAACAAATAAAATAAAACCTGAGTTCTCCTTCAGGGTAGAACTTTCTGGCTAAAACACTTGGTTACACAGGTGCCTTTATTCGTCAAAGGTTACCATAAATTACGTCCTAAAACACTGTACATCTCGTTACCTATCAAAGTCTGGGATTAATCATTCTACAAATTGGCTAGTGTGTGAGGTTTTGAGGTACGACTTAAGTAGGTGATGTTTATATATCGAAAACGCTACAAATAAATTTATTATGTTTAAAATCTCATTATTCCACAAATCAATGGTGCCAGATCCGGTTCGAAGGACCAGTGTTATTTATTTAAGCGTGGGAAATAATTCCGGGAAAGGCCTCCCCGTTTCTGATTTCCATACCCAAGCCTGAAGGATAGAGCGCCAACACTCTCACACTTGACAAACTAGAGAATCGCAACGAAGACGATTTGCTCTCCCTACACACGCTTAAGTCCAAAGATTATTCTATACCGGGACTGTCGGCACCGATATCACCTTGATGTTCAGATGCTACTCCAGGGCGCTGAATAGTAGATCCAAATCAAGTGAGGTTGAACTGAATCAGTTACGTTAACAACAGTTTCACAAAGAGTTAGGGGGAGCAGTACTGTAAAAGTCAAAACGTCCTAAGGACCACCGGGAGGTAATACCATAGAACATTACAATAAAGGATTGACACCGATAGCTTTAGATTGACGTAAATATAAACTTACCCTTAAGTCATATCTCACCTCATGTGATAACTCATTTAGTCATTTCAAAATGTAAAGGTCAAGTTAAAAACAGTTAATAATTTTAACCTAAAAATGGCGTTTATTTCCATAAAGTACAACAAGAATTTTCACCTAACTGACACAGGAAAAAACAGCAAAACTACCTAATTGAAACTCGAATAAAGACCACATGGCATATGAAAAATGAAAAAATGCCAAGAAAATGGTCAAATCAATTAAATCGTAAATCAATAATCAAATAACTAATCAACCAATGAAAGTGAAAATGGTGACTGAAATAATACCAAAAGTTCTACTCACTACTTTGAACACATTCATCTCGGGCAAAAATTCCAAACTTGATAGAGGGGAACGGGAACACAACATATAGTAATGGACACGCCACGAATGATTAAACCAGACAGTTTGAACATGACTTCCTAGCTAAATGTGCACATCGTTAAATAAAGGCTAGAAAAAAAGGGGGGGACAGTTCCTTGGCCAAGGTTGAGCACCGTTAATTAGTACTCACACTCTTGGGGGTTGATTGTAGACGTTGAAGTGGAAGCATCTTGTAAACTGTTAACAACACGGTGCATCTTCACTTCTGCACTGACGTGTTTTGTCTTCGTAAACCTATCTTCTGAATAATGGCACAAAGCAAGACATACTGTTGGTTAGTAATTGGTTGACCAACAGGTAGTTGAAGCGACGCCTAAGTTTAAGCGGCGTCCAAGCTGAAGGGGTTATGCCTACGTCCATCTCCCACGCTTCCTGGTTTTTAAGTGGCCCGTTCGCATGCTTCTACCTCCCGCCGCTTCGCTGGTTCAAACCGGTCGAGTCTTCTTCAAATTTCCATGAGTACGTGGTTTGCTGAAGGATGCTTTTTATAAATACAAGGATCATTCTCGAAACTCCAGGGGAAAGTAATTATAAAGAAATCCTATTGTCTGGCCTATAAAAATTAATATACATACAAAAAAATTAAGTGGCATTTAGTGATGTTCAATAACACAGAAAACAATCCTAGCTAAACAGACTTATAAATAGGTACTGAGCTGTAAATAGCAATAAGCTAAGATCAATGAGTTATGTAAATTAAAGTTACTTAAATACAAACAAATTGTTGTTAAACACAAAGCTTCAAGAGCATTTGGAACAGAACGCAACCAAGTGCTGTTTTTGAAAATTGTCGACGGTCGGTTGCATCGTCAAGCAATGTACTGTGAGCTCAGCAAATGAGATAAAATCATCTACAGAGGAATAAGGTGATGAAAAGTAAAGCATTACAGGGGAATGATGGACATGTTAGCAGCAATGAATATTTAAGGGTATAATAATGAAGGGTACAAAGGAAACAAAAGAAAAACGAGATGCGTAAAATCCAGAAAATAACAAACAAAAAATAAAAAATGGAATAACGGGGGTGACTAAAATAAAGCATGGAAAGAATTTCCACAAAAAAATAGTTTACATACCGCCTTGTGTCTATTTAGAATGTTTAGTTTTAACGTATTAGTTCTTATTCTAAAAAAATATAACTGATGCAAATTTATGGCCATATATTTCTTCTTTAATTTCTTTCTTCCACGTTCTAAATATTTCCATGCTCACTTTACTTCCTATTTCCTCCTTTCATTTTTCAGTGTCTCACTTTCTGGTTTTGGATTTTATTACGGCCATAGACATTCTTCTTGTCTGCATTATATCTAGATTTAATTCTTCAAGGTACTTTGCTGGTTGTTTCCACCACCTTCTTTCTTTTCCTTGAATGTTCAAGATCATTATTTTCATTATTTCTTTTTCCCATTCAAATTAGGATTTAAGTACTGCAGCCTTCCACTCATCACCCTTGTTTTCATAAAAGATGACTGCATCTTCTTATTCCCCATCGTTATCCTTACATTAAGGGGTGAGCCCTACTCACTCCCACCCCACCATCCATCCTCAACACTTGCTCACACCATCTCAGTCGTGACATTCTTATCATCTCAGTAATCTTCACTACGCCCGCTATTCTTCTTATTTCATCATTTTCCAATCTTTCAAACAGTGATATTCCCATAATCCACCTTATCATTTTCATCTCTGTTCTCTCAAGTTTTGCTTCCTCTTTTCGTCTTAAAGCCCAAGTTTTTTTTTTTTTTTTTTATCTATACATTAACACTGGTCTTATTACTGTGCTATAGATCTTGACTTTTACCTTGATTTGTATTTTCTTATCACATACCACTCCTGCTACCTCCCTCCACTTTCCCCAAGCTGCTTATATCCTATTTTTAACTTCAGCATCACATATTCCCTCCTGGTTTATAAGATCCCAAGTATCTAAATTGTTCTACCTCCTCTACTTTCATGTATGGCTATCCTGTCTTTACCTTCCTTACTGCTAACCATGGCTTCAGTCTTATCCACAATCACTCTCAAGCCACCCCTTTCCAAAGACTCTTGCCACTTTACCAGCCTTCTCTGTAATTTTTCCTCATTTTTGGCAGTAATCACTAAATCATCTGCATATAGCAACTCCCACAATGATTCATTTCTAACCTCTTCACTTTACACATCCAAGACCAACACAAATAAAAATGGGCTTCATACTGACCCCTGATGTAATCCAACACAAACTTCAAAGGTTTCTGTTCTCTAACAGCTATTATTACTTTTGTAAATCATCTCTACCATTCTAACCAACTTCTCCGGCACCTTCGCTTCCAAATCATCACTTCTCTTGGTATTCTGCCATATGCATTCTCTAAATCTACAAAAGCAAAGTAGAGCTTTTGGTTTCCTTCTAGTCTCTTTTCCTGTAACTGTCTTACTATAAAGATAGCATCCACCGTCCCTCTCTCCCTCATGAATCCATACTGTTGTTTCCCAATCTTTACAATTTCTCTCAATCTCTCATCCAGTACCCTCCAACACTTTCAAATGATGGTCTGTTAATTGAATTCTCCTGTAGTTACTGCATTCCATGATGTCACTTTTCTGCTTCAATATAGCTACCATTAGACTCTCCTCCCAGTCTTTAGGCACTATTTCCTCTTCCCATATTGCTGTCAATAAATCCAGGATCCATTCTTCCCCCTCTGTAGCTAGTATCTTGACCATTTTGATTTGAAACTCTCATGGGCCTGGTGCTTTACCATTCTTCATTCTACCCAATGCCCGCTTCACTTCTGTACTCTGTATCTCCATCACTGATCCCTCCACCCTTTGTTCTTCGCCCAGCTCCTCTTTCGCATTTTCAGTGTCCAATAGTTGCTCATAATATTCTCGACATCTCTTCTTAATCATCATCCCTATGCAATGTATTTCCATCTCTATCCCTGATGACTACTAGTTGCCCCAAATGCTGTCTTTGCCTTTTCCTCAAGTTTGAAATCTCTCCCCCTAAAGTAGCATATGCGATACTTTTAGTGGTACCTAATTTCCTATATACCCCATTCTCTATTTCTTGTAGTCTCTCTATTGAAGTTTCTGTTAAATTTGCAATGCTTGTTTCATACAAAATAGATGACAAAGCAATACATTTCCAAAATATTTTTCCTATTATTACTTTTTTGGGCTCAAGCCATGGCGTCCTGATGGAAGGTTCCTTTTTGGTAGCTTCCTTGGGTATATCACTACTAAATATTCCCAGAGAATTAAACCACAGGTTATCACAGAATTCTAACTTCTGGAGCGAGTATCCTAAAGGTTTCCCTTTTAAGACATCGTATATCAACAGGGGACGCATGTATTAACGCGCCACATAGCTATCTACACCCCAAACAGAGTTAACACTTCGGTGTGTAGGGGCGGAGAATAGCTGGGAGCCGTTCCACAGCTAATCTCGTTCGTGGCTACTTTTGGTACTCGAGACGTAAACAAACGGGCGCCATTGCTAAATGACGTCACGTCCGTCGCCATCCTTCTGCTAGTAGCTTGCCTTACTTAGACGGATTTTCCCTACGCTCTTTTCATCAACCTGCATCTTCGTCATGTCGCTACCTTCGGCCTCGCCTTCTTCTGGAAAGTTGAGTACAAGGTTCCAGTATTGTTTAATTAAGCTCTGACCGTAAAGTAAATTTTACTTTTCGAGATATTTGATGTTTTGTGGCAGAGCTGTGCCTCGACCGGACCCGCCATTTTATGGCGTCGCTGTTGTTTGCATGCCTTATTTAGTTAGCCTCAACAGCGTTTTTTCCGGCCTCTTTAACTAATCGATACTATTAGTTATTTAGTCTTCATAGCTAGGAACTTTTATATCGTGTTTTGACGCTTTTTTATCGGTCATCGACTGACCCCATACCAGTTGGCTACTATAGCCCCTAGGCCAGAGCGCCTATATCAGTGTTCATGCATGATATTTATCAGTGATCCTAGGTTAATTATGAAGATAGTGGCATTATTTTACAATACTTTTGACTGTGATGCAAGTGTTTTCGCCTTCAGGGACCATATAAGGGACAGGTTAGATAGTGAGTCTTTTTAACCTAACCTACACGTAGGACCCCTATATGCTTCCTTCATCCCCTTAGGGCATCCCCTCTGCGTAACCTTGCTCCCCCTACCACGTAAGGGGATCAAGCTCTTATCAGAGTATTATATCGCTTCTCTGTCCTCCCTAAGGGAATGATTCCCCCTTAGGGTTGCGTCCGAGAATGAGGAACGACTAGTCCTTCCTCTATTGCTGGGGTTAGGTCTCCGACCATCCCTGCAATAGCGATACGTCTTCCATCCTTCCTAGTTCAGGATGTAACATCCCTGCTCTAGGTTAGGTTTTGGAGGGGTTAGTTGTGTACCTTGCTGAAACGATACCCATGCACCGTTTTCAGACAAGCTGCCTTACCTTAGGCTAGGGAGTGTCCTCCCTTCCTCGGTGGCCGCTCTGGTACAGAACCTCCTCCACAGAAGACCCTTCTCTTCTCCCCTCCCCACCTATCTCTTGTATGGCCTAGCCTATACTTAGGTTAGTCTATACACATCTGTCCCCTGTCCTACAACTCCTCCTTAGGGTGGAGTGTTAGGGCTACCTTGAGCTCCTATGTGCAGTCCGCTCTGGTACATATACCCTTCATAGTGTCCTATGGGGTTAGCCACTGGATGCGTTCTGTCTGCAGGGGTCCCCCCCCCCTCTTGGGTGTTCCCTAGCCCTCCCTTGGGCTACCTTAGCTCCCTGTCCTCTGCGGCCCCTTCTTCTGGGTGATAGGGCTAGTCTCTATCATGGGTACACCCTCTCAGGTGGGATGTCTTGGGGTCCGTGGCCAGACCCCCTACATCCCTCCTTCTGTCTCTTTCACTATCCTGGTGCCGGTCCCTTGCCGCCTCCACTGTCGGCGATACCCACCTCCTACCTTGGTGACTTATCCCTTACCCTCTGGGCCGACAGTCCTCCGTGTGCCGGGGGACTGCCGCCTGCCGCCGGCTTCCAGCCGATGGGCTCCCCTCCTTCCTCATAGCTTTGGTCGTCCGTCCAACGGCCGGCCCCCGGAGTGCCGGCATCCGCTGCCGGAAGTCCGGTTCTGCTATAACCACCCTTGTCCCTGTCACCAAGCCGGCTACCTACAGCTGCCGGAGCCGCCGCTCCCTGCCGGTGTGCCGCCGCAGTGCCGGCGGCCGCCACCCTGGTATTGCTCTTGACTTCTATATTGTCTTCCCTAATGCCAGAAACTCTGCTGGAGCGGCCTCCGGCGTGCCGGCGGTCAGCCGGAGCCTTCCGGAGGCATCAAGACAACTTGCACCCCCTTCTACTAGCTATCATGTGATATTGATAGCCCTACACTGCAACCAGATGACTTGTTTAGGTAAATGGATCGGTATTTTATTACCGTTCTATTAGTAATCATGCTGTCTTCTTGCATATCACAGATTTCCAGCATGCTGTGTGTATCTTAGCACGGCTGGTTGCCGGAAACCGTTACCCTATGGGATCTTCTAGTCCCCAATTCTGGAACTGTGTGGCCTCAGTCCTAGCCTTATATCCTTGACAATTTCCAATAGAATTCCCACTGCCCTACGGGCATTCTATGTTGAATTCTATCCTGTGCCTTCGGTCACATCGGATTGTCCATGGATGAAGGTTACTGTAACCAGCCGGGCGAGATACACGGAGTATGTACCTATCCTCCTCTCTCAGCCCATCCTCTGTGCATCACACCTATTGTCAAGGTAAAATTAATGATTAATATTTAACTTTAGTTTAAGAGTCATTCTTATGACCCCGCCATACTCATGTTCTCTTTCTTTTACAGGAGGAGCAGATGAAGTGTGACCACGGCTTCTGTGCAGTGAAGCGCCCGCACTTCTATGGGCATACGGCGTGTAGGACCCACACCCCTTGTGCCAACAAGAAAGGGGATCTGAAGTTCTGGGACCCGCAGAACTGTATGGTCTGCCAGGATCACCTGGTCGATGCTTTTCATAACCCTCCCTCAGCGGAGATCAGGGACGCTTCTCGGGATAAGCTACGCAAGTGGGTGCGTGGCTTCCAGAAGAACGCCACTGGACCATACCTTGCCACTGAAGATATGAGGTCCTTATTGTTGCCAAAGGCCTCCCCTGATTCTGTGGTACCCAAAGATCAGATCCCCACCGTCCAGATCACGGTGGAACCCGACGTAGTCATGGCCCAGTCCATGCACGAGTGTCGCCTGGATTCCGAAAACGATGAACACATGTCGGATATTTCGGAGGACACGGAGAAGACCCTCATGGCCCAAGGCGCGGAAGATGAAGAGGACCAGGTGGAATACACCGAGTCGGAGCAGGAGGTCGCTCCGCCTTCCATCACCGCCCCTACTCCTACACCGACGGAAGTGTCTCTCCCGTCTACCTCCGCTACCCCGGAACCCATCCCATCCGCCCAAGAGATGTTCCGGATGATTAAAGCCCTTATGGAAGAGAAACTTCAAGTGACTCATGAGTTCATCAGGTCCATGGGAGGGTCCAAAGAACCGAAGAAGATCTCGGTTAAGGACCTCCCTGCATGCTCACATGCCAACCCCTGGAGGTATGCCGAGCATATGGTTATCGCCACCGGCAGGATCTTTATCAGCGATAAGATCGGCACGGTCCCCATGGAAGAAGTGGAGTTCTTCCCGAACTTTGAGGCTTACCCGGACTGTTACGTCCGGCTTCGTTCTGAACCTGCCTCTAAAGAAGAGACCGAACCCAAGGAGGTGATAGTGTTCGATCTCTCGAAGGCTCAGGCTATGCTAGCCACCGCATTCAAAAGTAGAGGTTTTACCTGCTCTAAGCTTCCGGCCCTGAGCAAGAAGCACCCTACTTACGTCGCACCCGACGACGCAGTGCTTCCCTTCACGGAAAAGGCCTTCGCTGCGTGCCACAAGGCTGTGGAAGAAGGAAAACCCTGCCCTGCACTGGAGGAGTGCAGACCCTTCTCCATGGTAACTCCCCCCGACTCTCGACACTGGAAGGATATCCAGCATACCTTCGTGGTGGGAAAGTTAGATCCTGACGTAGCCGGACGTCAGTTTAATGAGGACCTCCCGAAACTCAACGACCATCTCCTTCGTCGGGAACAAGACACGAAGGAAAGGCTCGCAGCATCCATGTCCCTCCAGGTACAACTTGATGTCATGGCTGGTGACACCAGAGCCCCCGACCACTACATGGTACTCGCCAAATCGCACATGGCGACTCTGGTGAAGGACTTGTACCACTTCATGAAGGCTCGGAGAGCCTGTCGAGAATTCATGTTCTCAAGTGCCACTGTGAAACACGAACCCTGGAGGCTGATTTCCTCCAACATCTGGGGTAAACACCTCTTCCCCTCCGATCTTGTGAAAGAGATCACTGACAAGGCTGCCACTGAGAATAGGAACCTTCTCAACAAGTGGGGTATGTCAAAAAAGAGGAAATCCTCTCAGGACGATGGCCCTCAACCTAAGAGGAAATCCTCCAAGCAAAACCCCCAGCAACGTCAACAGCGACGACAGTTTCCGGGACCCACTACTCCCCAAGTGGCTGCTCAGCCACAACAGACCTTTCAGTTGGTCACCCAACCGATTTTGTCCCAGTCACCGGTTTTCACCCCTGCCTTTGAGCAACGGACAACTACCTTTCGTCCCAAAGGTAGAGGCTCAAACAGGGGTGCAAGCAGAGACGCATCTCGCCGCCCCTCCAGAGGCAGAGGAGGAAAGGGAGCTAGCGGCCGAGGCAGTAAGCCCTCGGGACACCAGAAGCAATGAAGTGCTTCAGGTGGAAGGAAGACTCCGCCAATTCCAGGATCGTTGGACCTTCGATCCCTGGGCACACAGCATCGTCAAGAAAGGTCTAGGCTGGAGTTGGACTCAACCACCCCCAACCTTCCAGCAATTCTTCCAACGATCAACCCCCCTTCTGGAAGAATATGTCCTAGATCTCTTGAACAAGAAGGTGATAAGGAGGGTAAAGTCCACCAGGTTCCAAGGGAGACTGTTTTGCGTCCCCAAGAAAGACTCCGACAAACTCAGAGTCATTCTGGACTTATCCCCCCTCAACAAGTTCATAGCGAACGACAAGTTCAAGATGCTGACTCTTCAACAGATAAGGACCCTTCTGCCTCGAGGTTCTTACACGGTCTCCATAGACCTGGCGGATGCCTACTGGCACGTTCCAATGAACCATCACGATTCCTCCTACTTAGGATTTCGACTCCAAAGGAAAAGCTACGCCTTCAGGGCCATGCCCTTCGGCCTCAACGTGGCCCCTCGGATCTTCACAAAGCTGGCGGACGCCATAGTACAACAGCTCCGCCTCCTAGACGTCCAGGTGATGGCCTACCTCGACGATTGGCTAGTCTGGGCTCCATCGCCCGAGGATTGTTTAAAATCCTGCAGCAAAGTCACCCAGTACCTAGAACACCTGGGATTCAAGATAAACGTGAAGAAATCTCGCCTCTCTCCAGCTCAGAAGTTCCAATGGTTAGGAATCCAGTGGAACCTTCAGTCACACCGCCTTTCCATCCCCCAGAAGAAAAGGAAGGAAATAGCAGGGTCTGTCAAGCGACTACTGAAATCCAAGCGGATCTCAAGACGCCAGCAGGAACGAGTTCTAGGCTCTCTACAGTTCGCCTCAGTGACAAACCCGGTGCTTCGTGCACTGCTAAAGGATGCCGCGGGAGTCTGGAGACGTTCTGCATCCATCGCTCGAAGAGACCTCAAGAGACGGCTCCCAAACAGACTTCGACTTCTCCTCAAGCCGTGGTTGGAAGCAAAGGCCCTGAAAAGGTCCATCCCTCTTCAACACCCACCTCTATCACTCAACATCCACACGGACGCTTTGCTGGAGGGTTGGGGAGGTCACTCCCACCAAAAACAGGCTCAAGGCACGTGGTCTCCACTATTCAAGACGTTTCACATCAACATCTTGGAGGCCCTGGCGGTCCTTCTAACACTGAAGAAACTCTCCCCGCCTCCCTCGATCCATATTCGTCTAACCCTAGACAACTCGGTGGTAGTTCAATGTCTCAATCGCCAAGGCTCAAGATCGCCCCAGATAAATCAGGTGCTTCTAACAATCTTCCGTCTGGCAGAGAGGAAGAAGTGGCACCTATCTGCAGTTCACCTACAAGGATTCCGCAACGTGACGGCGGACGCTCTATCTCGGACAAGCCCGATAGAGTCGGAATGGTCTCTAGACGCAAGATCATTCTCCTTCATCTCCCACCAAGTCCCGGAACTTCAGATCGATCTCTTCGCAACGAGCGACAACAATCAACTTCCTCGATATGTGGCCCCGTACGAGGACCCCAAGGCAGAGGCAGTGGACGCCATGTCCCTGGATTGGAACAGATGGTCCAAGATCTACCTGTTCCCTCCCACCAACCTTCTGCTGAAAGTCCTCTCCAAGCTGAGAACCTTCAAAGGGACAGCGGCCCTAGTGGCTCCCAAGTGGCCCCGGAGCAACTGGTACCCCCTGGTCCTGGAGCTGCAGCCCACGCTGATCCCTCTCCCGGGCCCAGCTCTCTCCCAGCAAGTACAGAAGTCGACTGTCTTCGCTTCATCATCGAAAATCAAGGACTTTCATCTCATGATTTTCTCTCCCTAGCCGCGAAGAAGAGGTTTGGGATTTCGAAGAAAAGTCTAGACTTCTTCGAGGAATACAAGACCGAATCCACAAGACGGCAATACGAATCATCTTGGAGAAAATGGGTCTCTTTCGTCAAGGCAAAAAATCCTACGGAAATCACCATTGATTTTTGCATGTCCTTCTTTATTCACCTTCATGGACAGGGCTTGGCAGCCAATATGATTTTTACTTGCAAATCGGCCTTGACTAGACCACTGTTGTATGCCTTCCAAATTGATCTGTCCAGCGACATCTTCAATAAACTGCCGAAAGCATGCGCTCGTCTACGCCCAGCACCCCCACCAAAACCAATCTCCTGGTCATTGGACAAGGTGCTCCATTTCGCCTCCAACTGGGATAATGATTCATGCCCTCTCAAGGATCTGACTCAGAAAGTTATATTTCTCTTTGCTCTTGCTTCAGGAGCCCGAGTCAGCGAAATAGTGGCATTATCAAGAGAAGAGGGTCATATCCTGTTTACTGATTCAGGAGACCTTACCCTCTCCCCGGATCCGACGTTTCTCGCCAAAAACGAATTACCCACCTAAAGATGGGGCCCTTGGAGAATATGCCCCCTGAAGGAAGATGCCTCTCTATTCCCAGTAGAGAGCCTCAAGGTCTATCTTCGCAGAACTTCGAACTTTGGTGGAGGCCAACTCTTCAAAGGAGAAACATCGGGCAGCGACCTGTCACTGAAACAACTAAGAGCGAAAATCACCTACTTCATTCGCAGAGCGGATCCTGACAGTACACCCGCCGGTCACGATCCTAGAAAAGTTGCATTGTCTCTGAATTTCTTTCAGAGTATGGACTTCGAAAGCCTTAAAAGTTTCACAGGCTGGAAGTCCTCGCGTGTTTTCTTCAAACATTATGCGAAACAAGTGCACGAAGTCAAACATTTTGTGGTAGCCACAGGTAGTGTTATGAAACCTGCACCTAACTCTGCATAGAACAGTGAGTTACTTGGGACTCTAACTCTTCGGGTGCCTATGTTGACCCTCGAGCGATACGTAGTGATGTCGAAAACATTTAGTGCTTTCTTATAAATGTTCTTATCCCAGGTGAAATGTCATAGTCGTCACACGAGTGCCGCATGCCTAGAGCATGATGTGTTTTAATTAAAGACTGACCTTCCTCGAGAACGAGTGCCTACTAATAAATTTGAAATTTCCTTTCAGATTCAAGAGCAAGTCTTTATTACTATGTACATTATAATTTGTTGTAAATTAACTTTACATATTATTGCAATTCATTTAAATTTTCTGCAATTATGAAATAAAATTCTTATTTTATTACTTGTGCGTCTCAATCCGCTCCTACTTATACTATGAAATACATGTCTGTCATAGTTTTATTATCCCCTTCCTTATGGTTAATGAAGATACTAAGGTCTCAACCCTTATAATATATTCACCTATGCAATGTAATATTCCAATACGAATACTTACTCTTTATACCTTAGAGACGAGACTATTCTCCTCTACATACAGTGTCCAACCACCACTCGTCTGCCTTTGAGAATGTTCCTGTACGAATGCCAACCATTCAGTCTCGTCTCCAAGTTCTTCAGGTTCTTCTAGCAGGGTGAATAGCCCTTCGATAACCGCTTTGATCTCGGCATGGCCCGTGGGGACTTCACTGCCAAGGGGGCAGGAAGGTCTCTTCCCTACGGTTCTTTTATTAAGATTACTATGCTACCCTGTTCAAAGCCTTTGGCACTTACTCAATAGGGGAAAATCTACCACGATACATTGATTCTCTGGTATTCTTCCATCAGGACGCCATGGCTTGAGCCCAAAAAACGGATTTTGAGCGAAGCGAAAAATCTATTTTTGGGTGAGATAGCCATGGCGTCCTGATGGACCCTCCCTGCTACTTCGTCCAGTTTTTAGGTCCCACCCTGCTCTGCTGTATCATGGCGATCGGCAAGCAACTGGCTTCAGGATGACGACGGACGTGACGTCATTTAGCAATGGCGCCCGTTTGTTTACGTCTCGAGTACCAAAAGTAGCCACGAACGAGATTAGCTGTGGAACGGCTCCCAGCTATTCTCCGCCCCTACACACCGAAGTGTTAACTCTGTTTGGGGTGTAGATAGCTATGTGGCGCGTTAATACATGCGTCCCCTGTTGATATACGATGTCTTAAAAGGGAAACCTTTAGGATACTCGCTCCAGAAGTTAGAATTCTGTGATAACGTGTGGTTAAATTCTCTGGGAATATTTAGTAGTGATATACCCAAGGAAGCTACCAAAAAGGAACCTTCCATCAGGACGCCATGGCTATCTCACCCAAAAATAGATTTTTCGCCTCGCTCAAAATCCGTTTATTGCGACTTTCTCTATGACTGAATAAGTTAAGTTAGCTAGTTTTTGCGGTTTTTTTTTATCATTACCCCTTTCTGAGTTTTGAATATAGTATGTTCCTATTACTGTCTACTTTAATTCCTAACTATGTTAAACTTTCTACTACTTTGATTCCCTGTATGTGATCTGGCATTTCTTTCATATTGTAATTCATATTACTCTTATCTCTGTTTCTAACCCACATTTTTACCAGTTTCTACTAAAAGCTGGGTGTTGCGCTTCGCATCAGATACATCCCCTGAAATCATTAAGGCATCATCTGCAAAAATTAATGATTTTATCTCTATTAAAGATTTCTAAAACCGTTTCCTTCCCCTTCTATTTTCTTCACAACTTCATATATAATTAGTTTATAAAGTGAAGTTGACCCTGTAACAACCCTTACTTTATTCCACTCGTAACCTCCATTTCTTGTTCTATACCCTGTCTCAAATCAACGCCTGTAGCATCTCCTTGGTATATATTTGCAATTACACTTATGGTTTTGGTATTAATTCTTTATTGCCCAGGGTACCGGCCTCCCGTTGAGATACTACCACTAGAGAATTATTGGGTCCTTTAATTGGCCAGACAGCAGTACATTGGATCCTTATATCTGGCTACTGCTTATTTTTCCTTTGCCTACACATACCCTAAACCGAATAATCTGGTCTAATCTTTCCACATTTTTCATCTGTCCTCATACATCTGACAACACTGAGATTACCATTTTTTTTCTTTGCTCAAGGGGTTAATTTCTACAGTGTAATTGTTCGGTGGCTACTTTCCTCTTGGTAAGGGTAGAAGAGACTCTTTAGCTATGGTAAGAACCTCTTTTAGGGAAAGGGCACTCCGAAATCAAGTCATTGTTCTCTAGACTTGGGTAGTGCCATAGCTCCTGGGGTATTGTAGAGTTCTCTTGCTTGAGGCTACACTCGGACACGATGGTCTATCTCTTTTACTCTTCCTCTTGTTATAAAGTTTTTAAAATTCATTTATGAAAGATTTATTTGAATTTTGTTACTGTTCCAGAAACATCTTATTTTAATTGTCAGTTGCATCTCTTGTAGTTTATTTGTTTCCTTGTTTCATTACCTCACATAGCTATTTTTTCCCTATTGGAGCCCTGAGGCTTATAGCATCCTGCTTTTCCTACTATGGTTGTAGCTTAGCAAGTAGTAATAATGATAATAATAATAATAATAATAATAATAATAATAATAATAATAATAATAATAATAATAATAATTATAATAATAATAATAATAATAATAATAATAATAATAATAATAATAATAATAATAATAATAATAATAATAATAGGTTTTATTAATAACTCCCTTAAAGTAAGTCAGGTTCAGGTTCAGGTTCTGGGGTGAGGCATATCCTTTACAACGGCGCCTCTAACGCTTATCTTCTTGTACTGTTTTGTCTTTTCTTCCACATTATGTTCAATAATTCTTTTTTTTCTTTTCTATATTTGTTTCACTAAATAAAAATAATCCTACTATTTTCTTTGGGTCTTCATCGTATGGTTGTTGTAGCTCAATTACTTTATTCCTTTCTTTTCTATATTCCTGGCAAAATAACAAAAAATGTATCAAATCTTCCTCCTCATTTTCACAAAAATTACAGTTTACATTCCCTCCATTGTGTCTATTTACAATATTTAGTTTTAACGTATTAGTTCTTGCTCTAAAAAATATCACTGAAGCAAATGTATTGTCATAAATTAACTCTTCTTTAATTTCTTTCTTCCACGTTCTATATATTTCTAAGCTCACTTTACTTTCTATTTCTTCTTTCCACTTTTCAGTATCCCACTTTCTGGTTTCCGTTTTTATTTCTGCCTTGTTCATTCTTCTTATTTGTCTTATACCTAAACTTAATTTTTTCAAATACTTTACAGGTTGTTTCCACCATATTCCTTCTTTTTCCTGAATATCCTGGATAATTATTTTCAGTATTTCCTTCTTTCCATTCAGGGTACGATTTAAGTACTGCAGCTTCCTATCCATCACCCTTGCTTTCATAGAAGATGCACCTATCTCCCCTCTTAGAGCAGTATTAGCTGTGCTTTTAGTGGCACCTAAAATCTTCCTATATACCCCATTCTCTATTCTTTGTAGTTTCTCTATTTCAGTTTCTGTTAGATTTATAACATTTGTTCCATATAAAATAGATGGTAAAGCAATACTTTTCCAGAACGTTTTTCCTATCATCACTTTATTGCAACTTTTCTCTATAACTGAATATGTTAGATTAGCTAATTTTTGTGCCTTTTCTATCATTACCCTTTTCTGAGTTTTTAATATATTCCTACTATTGTCTAGCTTTATTCCTAAGTATGTCAAACTTTCTACTACATTGATTCCCTCTATGTTATCTGGCTTTTCTTTCATACTGTAAATCATAATATTACTCTTTTCTTTATTAATTTCCAACCCACATTTTTTACTAGTTTCTACTAATATCTGAATGTTACACTTAGCATTATGTATATCCTGTGCAATTATTAAGGCATCATCTGCAAAAAATAATGATTCTATCTTTATTAATTGATTTCTGAAACCGTTTCCTTCCTCTTCTATTTTCTTCATGACAATATACGTAATCAGTTTAAAAAGTGAAGTTGATCCTGTGCAACCTTGTTTAATTCCACTTGTAACCTCCATTTCTTGTTCTATACAATGCCCGTAGTATCTCCTTGATAAATATTTGCAATTGCACTTATGATTTTGGTGTTAATTTTATATTCTTTTAAAACTTCTACTAAAATCTATCGCAGTTACTATTAGAGGTTTCTTGTTACTATAGCTCTCTTCCACACAATACTGTAATATAAAGATATTGTCCTCTATCCTGCCTCCACCTGTAAATCCTGCTTGACATTCATTGTCTTCTTCATTCATTCTTATGTGGTTTTCTATTTCCTCTTTCACCATCATCATGAATATTTTATAAGAAATATTTAATAGAGCTATGGGTCTTAAGTCTTTTGCCATTGGCCTTCTTTTCTTTTCAATCATCTTTGTTCTTGACTTCTTCCACATATTTGGTTTTTCTTTTTCGTCCAACTCATTTTGATAACATTTCTGTAAGGTTTCAAGACATATTTTGCTTTTTCCTAGTGCCTTATATAGTTCGGGTTTTAGGCCATCTGGTCCTGCCACTTTTTTTTGCCTTTAATTTTCCCTGGCAATTCTTTACTTTTTCTGTTGTGATTTTTGGATTTTTCATTGGTTTTATTTTCCCTTTTGTTACCATTACAAGGTCATAGTGTTCCCTAAGTATGTCCGGGATATTATATTCATCTATTCTTGTTGTATCTTCCTGATGCGCTATTTCATTTTCATATTCTATCTGTTTTTCTTCATTCCAAACTGAGTCTATTTTATTTTCATGTTTACAATATATAGTTTTCCAGTACTTGATTAATTCCTCTTTTGTTTCTTCCTTATTTAGCTTATTTCCTTGTTCTCCATAAAGTTGTATAACTTTGCCGTGGGCTTTCTGTCTGTTCCTTATTCTATCAATATTCTCCGAGAGTTTTTTATTTTTATCCATTTTTATTTCTTCTGTTACCTTTTTTTCAAATCTAGTAATTTCCTTCTTTATCATTTCTTGCACTTCCCTCTTCTTTTGATCATATCTCTCTTCTAATACATTTTCTACTTCGATGTTGGATTCATTTCTTTTCTTTCTGTTTAAATCCTTCCTTTCCTTTATGCATTTTCTTATTTCATCGTTCATCCAGGGTTGCTCATGTACCTTTTCTTCATCAAGAACTTTCCTTTTAAATACTCTTGCCAATTTTTCTTCTGCAGCCTCTTTTATTATCAGATCCATTCCTTCTATTCTGTCTATTTGTCTATCTTTTACAATTTCCTCTACTCTTGTTGTATATTCTCTTAAACTATTTTCATCTGTCCTAAAGTATTGTACTTCCTCCCATCTTCCTTTATTAAAATTTTTGTTCTGGTCACTCATGAATTCCAGTTCTATAGTGATCAGATTATGATCTGAGATGTCAAAATTCAATTTTTCCTCGTCTATAATCATTTCCCTAAAGTGTTTATACATTTGTTCGTTTACTAATACGTAGTCTATTACACTTTTTTGTTGCAATCTTTCCCATGTATATATACCTTTACATCTTAAATCTCCATTCAATAGGACTAACCCATGGTCATTCATCCAATCGAGAATCATTTCCCCGTTCCTATCTAAATTCTGGTAACCTAAAAATCCTACATGTCCGTTGAAATCCCCTAATATCATCAATGCCTCTTCTTCATTTAGATTTCTAATAATTCTTTCACATTCATGTTTTATTATTTTATCCCTACTTTTGTCTTCTTCAGTATTCCCTGCTGAAAAATAAACCAACAATAATCTAAATGTATGTTTATAAGCATTACACTTAACATGCAACAGGTCTTTACTTTTAGTTTCTATCTTTTCCAATTCTAGACTGTCACTATTTCTATAAAGTATCATCAAACCTCCTCCTTTTTTATCATCCATATTCCTTATTTTCTGCTTTTTTAACACCCTTACTTAAATTTAATCTGTCTAACTTTTGGTGTGTTTCTATCAAGCAAAAAAGTTTATTTCTACTATTTAATTCCTTCTCAACTTCCATCAGTTTTTGTTTTGTTAAGCATTGTATGTTCAACAAGTAAATCTTAAAGTTTTCTTTAATTTTGTGTTTATATTCTTCTTCTTTCCTTAAAGTTCTTGTGTTTCTTCCTCGTTCCGACGAAAATTTTCCTTTCTTTATGAACCATCCATCTTCACCATTTTGTCTCTTTGTTTGTAATTCTTCCCTTAAGCACCTATCTTGCTCTCTCTCTCTCTCATCGTTAGATCTGGCGCTATAAAGATTCTACTTTCTCTTGTTTCTGGACAATTTCTAAGGTTCTTAGCCTTTCCTATAATTGTCCACTTCTCTCTTTCACTTTTCATTTTTACTAGTAATGGCCTAGGTTTATTTCTTTGGTTTCTAACCTCTTGGCTATCAGTTGGTCTATTACCTATTTCCAACCTACCTAACCTGACTGTTTCCACTACTTCAACTCCAGTTACCCCTATATTATCTTTGAACAGTCGCTCACACCTATCCCTATCATTTCTTTGATTTCCTCTGTGCTTCCTTCTATGCATTCCTCGACATTATATATTACCAGATTATTTTTCCTCTTTTCCTTTTCCATTATCTCTTTAACCTCTTCTCTAACTTCTTCCCTGATGGCTTCTATAGGCATATTAACTCGTCCTACCTGTGCCGAACCTATCGAGTCCTTGATTCAGACATGTTTACTTACACGCAAAACTTCGACTTCTTAAGCGGTCTATGAATGAAATGGTTTGAGTTTGCTTTATGTGTCGTTTCATACAAACAATGTTTGGAGAACCGATTGTTCTTCAAAAATAAGAAGGTTAGTCGGTATGATTGAGCAATTTTATTAAATTTTGATATTAATAAAGTATAATACATCTTCATGAAGGTTTTTTTTTCTAAATCATTTCAAGATTAATTGTTATCCTAAAAAAAAAACCTAATGCACCAGTGGTTTTGGTTCATAGTTCTGGTAATAGAAGACGCCTAAATGTTTTTTTTTTTTTCTAAATGCTGTTTTCAAACTGTTCGATTTCTATCTTTTGGGGATTAGAAGTAGATTGCTAATTAGCGAAACTTATCGTTTAAAAAAAACCACAGAAAATTCAAATTATATCTATAATGTTCTAAAATTAAAGTATATTGTATGATATGAGAGGATTTAGAACTTCTAAAAAATGTTTGAATCCAACATTAAAATACTTAGTGCATCCATGATCCTTTGAGACACTATTCGCGCCTAAACAAATGTAAGTCGAGGGTTCGCCAAGACGCCAACTTCGCCCGCTGCCCCGCTGATGTTCTGCTCTCAGAAGTTGTCATAAGTTCACTCCAGAAACGATATTATTTATTGTCAGCAACTCTTGCCCCACATCATCCGAAATGAGTCGAGGAACTTCGGCAGGTTTTGATCGGCATATTACTATTTTCTCACCTGAGGGTCGCTTATATCAAGTCGGTAAGTCATGAGACATATCTTGGCTCTTTGGTTAAAGTAGATATTTGCATATTGGCTGTAAACGTCTATTGTCCAAACCTTGTTTTGGTGGTAAATGTATGATTCTTTAATTTCTAGCCAAATACACGAATCATATGTTTTTAATACTCGCCATCTTCTGTTTGTTGCATTTCTGACCTTGATTATTGGGGCAAACCACCCGTTCATAAGTTTTTGAACCCCCTTCTATAAAGACAATTATGGGGACCCCATTGGAAACCGGTGTTTTTTGGTTGGGGAAATTTCGTAAACGAGTGATTTGCAGCAATAATAATGATCAGAAATGCAAAATAAGCTCAAGATAACCAGTTGGAAAAATATATGGTTCATGTAAGTGGCTAAAAAACGGCAATATGTGATTATTTAACACGGTGTATGTATGGTAGCGGCCACCTGTATGTAATATTATGTCTAACTTCGTATACGGCAGGGTAAGGGGGCTGCAGGAGGTTGTTAGCCGGCCGTTAGGTAAGTAGGTAAGGACACGGCTTGTAGGTTAGGTTTGGGGGGAAAATTAGGTTATTTAATGTCCATTTTTATTAAAAGCGTGAGGAACTGGCCGCTGATATACAAAAGCTCCCTATGATTTCTTGTAGTAAATAACGTGATTTGAGCGAATTTGACCTATCTTTCAACCGCAAACAAACAGAACAACCAGTTCGACTAACTTTAAGTAGCCAAACCGATTGCTGTTATTACAACAAAAATGGTGAAAACCGGTTAAATCACGTTATTTTCTACAGGAAAACATCTTTTCGGTAAAGTTTTAGATTCAACCAAATTGGGAAATTTATTATATTAATATATTTTCCTAGTAAAGCACGTGATAACAAAAAACTTTCTCTCAATACATTATTGACGCTGATGTCTACTTACAGAGATAATTATTTCAGTTAATATAGGTCTGCATTTTATTTCTAAGTGTTCTGTATACCTTTACGCCGCCACGGGACCTAGCTCTTGTTCGTTTGTATGTCTGTTTTCATCTTACTTGGCTCCGCCCCATTGCGTAATGTGACAATATGTACTTGAATGCGCATTTGCTCCTCCCACTAATGTCGCTCCTCCAATCTAAATACTACTGGGTTCTTTTCAAGGGTTATTATTGGACGATTCATTGGTCTCTCAGTCTTGTTTCAAGGATCTGTTTTTCGTGCAATATAACATTGTAAACGATAGTATTTTGTTTTTTTCCTTATTTCATTATGGGAGAAACCCGTGATTGTCGTTTGTTTTCGGTTTTCAAAAGTTCCGGTTTCTATATTTTCATCACACGTCACTTAACTGTCATGGATCCTCCGGTACGGTTGTGTGAAATATATCGTTATTCCTATTTGGATGTGATCGGTCGATTTCATGGGAATTATAATGGAACTCCTGAAGTAGTGAATCGTTTTCTAAGGGAGCATTCCGTATTACCTTTAAGTGTCCAGTGTGGTAAATGTGATTCGCCTTTACATTTTCGTGAGGATAGACATGTGTGGTATTGTACCAAATCTGAACGTATTCCAGTACTTGATGATTCAGAAGAGGGTCAACCACAACCTTCCACATCTTCATCGTCATCTTCCGTTTAAGGTAAGAAGTGATTTAACAAAATATATATATTCAAATTTACCCCTGGTTAAAGGGGGGGTCGGAGCCCGGTAGGGGTACAGGGCCCCTAGGTTAGGTTAGGTGGGTTTGTTAGGTTCTGTGGTGCCCTGAAAATTACTGTGGCCTTAAGGGGGGGTCGCAGGGGGAGCGAAGCCCCCTCCGGTAGGGGCACAGGGCCCCTAGGTTAGGTTAGGTGGGTTTGTTAGGTTCTGTGGTGCCTTGAAAATTACTGTGGCCATAAGGGGGGGTCGCAGGAGGGCGAAGCCCCCCCCCCCCCCCCCCCGTAGGGGTACAGGGCCCCTAGGTTAGGTTAGGTGGGTTTGTTAGTTTCTGTGGTGCCCTGAAAATTACTGTGGCCTTAAGGGGGGTCGCAGAGGGGGGCGAAGCCCCCCCCCCCCGGTAGGGGTACAGGGCCCCTAGGTTAGGTTAGGTGGGTTTGTTAGGTTCTGTGGTGCCTTGAAAATTACTTTGGCCATAAGGGGGGGTCGCAGGGGGGGCGAAGGCCCCTCCGGTAGGGGTACAGGGACCCTAGGTTAGGTTAGGTGGGTTTGTTAGGTTCTGTGGTGCCCTGAAAATTACTGTGGCTTTAAGGGGGGGTTGCTGGGGGGCTCTACCCCCCTCCCCCCGGTAGGCCTAGTTAGGGGTATGGGGGAGGGGTGCTGGAACATTAATTATTCATTTATTGCAAATATCATTCAATGCCCCAACACCCTCCCCCCCCTTCCCCCACCCAAAACCCCGGTTCCCAAAGGGTGTCCCCCATAATTGGTAGGATGAACTAGGGTATACATAGTAAATCTCTAAATCGGTTGGTTTGCAGTCAAAATAAACGTTAAATTAATTGAAACCACACTATTTCTGATGCAACAAATATATTTTTATTGCATTTTTCCAAATTTGGCTGAAACTAAAAATTTACCATATTTTCTGTTAAAATGTTTAAATATAATGTCACTTGTTATATATTTTCTGTTAAAATTTTTAAATATAATGACTTATTCAAATTCCGTGTCACTTCACTCATTAAGAACCTATGTACTGCGAATGCTAACATTAGCAATGTTGCTCAACGTTACCATGTTACGATGCCATTGCTAACGTTAGCAATGCTATGATAATATTAGCATGTGCATTTTAAGGTCTTTTTCCTTATATCCTTTACACAATATGTAAAAAGGTACAAAAGGGCCCAGAACCTTACAAACCAACTTAACCTAACTTAGAAGTTCCGGTTATATTGTAGTGTATTACAGGGCAATGTAACCTAGAAAAACAACTACTTTCTCTTATAGAAAAAATTACGCTCTCTTCGTAAATGACACTCGTTCCCGTCGCAAATGAATAGTTTCAGAAATACATATACATCTATATCCTACGATAATGGGGTATTGGGTGGGGAAAACATACTAGGGAACCGATATATAACCGTAAAACAAGCCTTTTCTTCTCTATACATTACCTTCTTGAATGTATTACAGTAACCAGTGCTGCCAATGTCTGATGTAGATCAAATGTTAGCATTCCATGCTAAGATTAGCACCCATCTGTACGTACGTTTTTCATACCAGTTTTCGGCCTGCGCAAATATCACTCCCCCTGCGCAGAAGCTTTTCCCCCTCCAATTACTCGTTTTATTATCGTATAATCATCTCATTTTATATTCCCATTCAATATTATTTATCATACATTCCATTTTATCTTCCTATATTGGGTTTATTTCTTTGGTTATTTCCTTTTCTCTCCCTGGTTTCACATAAATACTTGCTCTGGACTAGTTTCCCTATTTAGTTCATTCACGTTTACCCGCTAGTCTCCTTTGTTTTTCCCTTAACCAATCACCAACTGATGCCTATTCAAAGTTTACACAAGGGGGTTGTCTACTGATATTTCCCTACCCCCCTTCTTTTATCTCTTTGAATGGTCTGTTCATGCCTTTCCTCCAAACCCTTTTCCCTGGTAACCTTTGACCTAGTAAGGTGCGCGTCATTTCAAGTGAGATTTATTTTTTCATATTTTTCAATGGAGGAAGTTATAGAAACTTGTAACGGCTGCAGTATTCCGTACCTAAAAGCAGTTGGTAAATTCCATGGTGATTTTTATGATTCTTCAGCCAATGTTGATTATTTCCTGAAATCACACAACGTAATTCCTCAACGTTTACAGTGCCCCAAGTGCCATTCTCTTTTATCTTATAGGAAAGACATTCACGTGTTTTATTGTAATTCTGAATCCATCATACCTAAAACTAAGAAGAAACGTCGTTGTGGTTATACTGTTACTTCCTATAAAGGTACATTTTTGGGGAAAAGTCGTCTACCCCCATGGAAGATAATATTATTTGCAAACCACTTTTTGCATAAACATTCGACCATGAGACCCTCATGCATAGTATCGACATATCCTCGAAAACTAGCGTCGATTGGAGAAGTTTCTGTTCCGAAGTTACCGAATACTTCTTCGATAATCAAGAGGCGATTGGTGGTGATGGAGTAACAGTTGAAATAGACGAATCTCATTTTTGTAAAGCTAAATACAACCGTGGTAGACCGTTAAGTGCCATATGGGTCTTTGGGGGTATTGAACGTGAATCCAAGAAATTTTTCATTATCCCTTTAGTTCCCCCCCTTTCTACTAAATGAGATTCTGCTGCTATAATTCCCTCATTCAGAAATATATCAAACCTGGTAGTGTTATTATCAGTGATAAGTGGGCTGCATACAACTCTCTTTCGGAAATTGGTTACGAACATAAGTCTATTAATCATTCTGAACATTTCGTTGACCCCTTAGACCCAACCATCCATACTCAAAATATAGAACGGCTCTGGAGAGAAGTGAAGGAGTGGGTTCAGAGACCTGGAATGAAGACTGAATATTTCAAGCAATATTTTTCCAGGTTCTTTTTTACCCACTACTATCCAGAACATACGTTACTGCACCACTTCTTCATTACTGCCAGTCGCCTCTACCCTCCTATACAACAACAGACAATGGACCCCCTCGACCCACAAGACCCCGATGCCCCTCATCCATCCACATCCCAGTCATAGGAGTTAATCCGTCAGTCTCACCCTCCCGTGACCCACAAGTTTCGTCGCTGTCTTCATGAAAGTAAGTCATTCCTCAATAGTCATTATGTGTTTTGTGACCGGGGTACTTCTAGGTCAGGTTAGGTGGGTTTGTTAGGTTCTGTGCCCTTTTTGTACTTTTTATATATTGTGTAAAAGTTACATGGAAAAATTATTTAAAATACCTATGGAAATATCTAGCAATTCTACCGCTAGTAATGTCATCGTGTCGTTGGTAACTCTGTGTACCATTTGTCATCGTTTCGTTGGTAACTCTGTGTACCATTCGTCATCGTTTCGTTGGTAACTCTGTGTACCATTCGTCATCGTTGGTAGCACTGTGAATCATTGGTAACGTTGCTAATGTTATCGTTCTCAGTATATTCGTAAGAGAAGTGACAACGTTGAACAAGTGCTTATATTTAAATATTTTAACACAACATATATGACAACAGTGATAATATTTAACCATTTTAACAGAAAATATATTTGTTCCGACACAGAGACTTACCTCGAAACACTTTCTTGGGAGTTACTGGAACCTCCTCTCAAACGACCAGAGTTTTGTGTAGTTTACTCTACTCCCATTTTCTAGCGGTAGGTCTCGCAGGGGGAAAACGTGCCCCGAGGGCAATGCCCAAGGTAGGTCACGCGTTAGCCAGGTCGGATCTTCAGTAAGTTTTCTGGTCGCGTCGTGTTCACACGCCGCTCCTCAATTCTCAGTGCGACCCCCTTTGTGTTTCATCGCCACGTGGTTACCACATGGACTTTGCTTCTTTAAGAGTGATTAGTGCTATTGGTGTGTGCTTTTACTTTCGTTCTTCTGTGCTTTATTGGCGTTTTAGTGCTTTCTATCCTATTTGCTTGTGTCTAGAGAGCTTTGTGTTGTGCTATGGAGCATGCTCGCCATTGTCCTGGGCCTAGAGCCGGGAAAGCGTGTGGGGCTTTCTTATCGAAGCCCGATGTGGATTCCCATTCTTTGTGTTCCTCGTGTTGGGGAAAAGCGTGTTCGCCTTCAGACACGTGTCCGGAATGTGCTCGCTGGAGTGAGGTCCAATGGGTGAAATTTGGAACAAAGAAGAAGAAGGCTACGAAGCGATCTCCAAGGAAAACAAGTTTGTCTTCCCCTGCGACGTCTGCGGGCGAGGGTTCTTGTAAGGTTCCTTCTTCTTCTCCTACCCAGAGTAGGGGACGAGGTAAGTCGGTGAAAAGGGAAAAGTTGGTGCCTCTTTCCCAGGGGTTTGATGTTGCGGGTAGTTCTTCTATGTTCACGGCGGATCAGGCGCCCGTAAGTGTGCGTTGTGGGGGTCCGACGGACGTTGCTCTCGTACGTGGGGAGCGCGTCTCGGCGGAGGACTCCATGTGGAATAATCATGTCCCTTTTTGTCGCCAGATTCCTGGGTGGATGTCTCAGGCGCTTCGGCTGCGGAAGGTGCCGTCGGTGGAGAGGATTCCACGCAGGAAGATCCGCTGGCATGGGATGTACCAAGGACTCCGATGAGGTCTCCGCTGGATATGGAGGAGGGCCTGAACGAGTCCTTCCCTTTCATGGTTCGTCCGTCGTTGTTGGCGCCGACTACGTCAGCAGTTCCGGAGAGTTTTCTGCAGCCTTTTACATCCGGAATACGATGTAGTCCCAAGAAACCTCCGTCGGGTTTGCAGTCGAGGTATACAGGCAAGTCAGACTCGTCGGTGCACGATTCGTCGGGTGAGGAACGTCGAAGGAGACGTAAGAGAAAGAGAGATTAGTCTGTGAGGAGGAACTCCCCTTTGCGGTCTCCCACAGGATCTATAGACAGAAGAGGAAGCTCTCGCTCTCCTCCAAGCAAGAGCAGGAGACCTAGTTCTCCGCAAGGTACATGAGTCTTTGTTCCAGACAACAGGCTGAGGGACCTGACAAAGACCTCAAGCTTGATAGCCAAGCGAGCAGGAGACAGCCCTCCTAGAAGGGCCTCCGATAGCCTTGCCATGGCGGCAGCCGATGACAGGAGGGCCTCGTCTTGTAGGCAGAAGTCCCGTCCTAGAGACACTCAATCCGCCCGGCGGAGGGAGTCGTCTCCGAGGACGGGCAGCCTCGACAGGTCTCCCCATCGAGATGATAGACGAGGAAGAGCCAAGCGAGCAGGAGACAATCCTCCTAGAAGGGCCTCCGATAGCCTCGGCATGGCGTCAGCCGGTGAGAGGAGGGCCTCGTCTTGTAGGCATAAGTTCCGTCCTAGAGACAATCAATCCGCCCAGCGGAGGGAGCCGTCTCCGAGGTCGGGCAGCCTCGACAGGTCTCCCCATCGAGATGATAGGCGAGGACGGGCTCCTGCGTCTTACTATTTCCCGGAGGAGCCCGTCCCTTCGTTGAGGGCCTCGAGGATGAAGGAGACTGCCGGCGAAGAGGATGAGAACTACCGAGGGTCCCGTCCAAGCGGAGGTGCCCATGACCATGCCTCTCCCCAGTGTAGAACGGAGGAAGTGGACGACGAGACTACGATGCCGACGGAGGACTCCGCATATAGGAGGGTTATCTCCTTGATCAGAGGCTACAACAACTTGGTGGAGCCCGTCCCACAAGAAGAGGAAGTGTGGACCTCCGGGTTAAACAAGTTTTTGGCGGTGCCCTCTCAGAAGAAGTCCTCGCTAGCCCTTCCGGAGTCCAGAGACGTGGGGGTAGGCAGAACCCACATCGACAAAGTTATAGCCCGCAATAGTGACTCTGGTAAATGCTATAGTGCGGCTAAACTATTGCAGGGACTTGAGTCCCAAAGCAAATATTATACGTTGGAAGGAAGACCGCACGGGGCAAGCAAGATGGAGGAGGCCCTGGACATCCTATGCCAGGGCTTCTCCGATGAAAGGGCGTCATCGGCTCCCCCTTCTTCTCCCAGTCCGAGTCCGTGATGATGGAGGAGATTCGAAGGACCTGGTCAACATCGCCTCGTGGTTGGATTGGTGGGCCACCACCTTAGTGGGCACTCAGGTCCCAGCAGACTCGATGGAGCCTGCCAAACGTGAGGCGTTGAACGAGTTGTTGGGATCAGGTAGCCGTGCCCTGAAGTTTCTGACGTTCCAGTCCTTGGCTTTCTCCGCGAACTGGGTACTGAGGAGAAGAGACGCTTCGATTAAGAACTTGCCAGTAAAGATCCCCGACAGAGAAGTAAGAGCCCTGCGGAACATCTCCGTATGGGAAGAACACCTTATCCCCTCTAAAAAGGCAGAAGAGTTAGTGGAGAGGATGGTTAAGAAGAGGGAACTCGCCGTACGTAAACCACAGTCGGCGAGACGACCCTTCTTCAGGAAGCCCGTGGCGGACGCGCCCTCGACCTCGTGGTCTGTACCAACGAAAGGAAGGCGGGAACATTCCTCAGGACAATGGTCCCAATCAATGAATCCCCCCCCCCCCCCCCGCAGGGGACCTTCTTCAACTCCATCCTACAGGAGTGCGTACTCATCCTCCAGAAGAGGACGGGCAGGCCGGTCATCCTGTAGAAGATAAGATGAGAGGCCCCCCTCCCCTACCCAAGCCTCAGGTAGGGGGATGTCTCAGACTTTCTTGGCAAGCATGGAAGCTCCACGGAGCAGATCCGTGGACAGTAACGGTAGTGAAGGAGTGTTACAGGATTCCATTTCTGGAAGACCCGCCTCCGTTGATTCCAGCAAGTCAGGCGGACTGGCTGGTTCCCAAGGACCTGGCAAGAAGGGCAGCACTGGACGGAGAAGTTTCCACCATGTTGCAGAAAGGAGCCCTAGAGACAGTGAATTTTCCGGGTCCAGGGTTCTACAGTTGCCTGTTCTTGGTAGAGAAGGCGACAGGAGGGTGGAGACCAGTAATAGACCTGTCAGCCCTCAACAAGTATATTCAGAAGACCACCTTCAAAATGGACACCCCAAGAACAGTCATGGTGTCCTTGAGGGAAGGAGACTTTATGATATCCATAGACCTCAAGGATGCCTATTTCCAGATTCCGATTCACCCAGCAAGTAGGAAGTTTCTCCGGGTGAAGTGGGGTGCCCAGATTTTACAATTCAAGGCCCTGTGCTTCGGACTTTCCACGGCGCCCCAGGTATTCACGAGGGTGTTTACAACAGTCTCCGTATGGGCACACAAACAGGGGATTCGTCTAATTCAATACCTGGACGACTGGCTACTCCTTTCTTCCTCAAAGGAAGACTTGAAGCAACAGGACGAAGACCTTCTGCAGTTATGCAAAAATCTGGGCATCACAGTCAACCTGGAAAAATCCCAGTTGACCCCGACCAACAGAATGACTAACTTGGGAATAGTTCTGGACTTATTACAGGTCAAGGCCTGTCCATCCTTAGACAGGCTGAACAACCTAGACCGAGTTCTCCGTCCCTTCCTTCTAGGACATCCCAGAAGGGCGAAGGATTGGCAGAGGTTGGTGGGATTTACGAGGCGAATCAGAGGCTTTTTGGTGTTCGGTCAAGAAGCCCTCCTTACCGATGTCAAAGAACGCCTTATCATATTTTGTCTGATTTTTAATTAGAGAGGCTCACGCTCACTGCGGTGAGACTGACCTACGGTTATTGAAAGTAAAGACTTATGAAGTTAGAGCAGTGGCAACGTCAGTGGCTTTCAAGCAAAATTAATCCTTACGATGCATTATGGACGCAATCTACTGGAGGAGTAAATCTGTGTTTGCTTCACATTATTTAAAGAATGTCTAGACTCTTTACGAGGACTGCTACACTTAGGGACCATTCGTAGCAGCGAGTGCAGTAGTGGGAGAAAGGTTCTACCACTACATTCCCCTAATACCTTTTTTTTTTTTCTTCTCGAAACTATTGTCATTTTGGTCGTATGTGGAGACTGGGTCAGTCTTCCGCAATCTTTTGATTTTAGTGGGTGGTCAAACTTGTTTCTTGAGAGCGCCCAGATCAAGGGTATTGGTTGAGGAGGTCCTGTCATAGGGGTGGTCACCCCAGATATGACAGCTCCTAGAGGTCTTTCAGCCCCCTGAGTGGATCGCTGGGATGCATAAGGATAGCGGACTAATGAGGCAGAGAATCATCAAAGTCAGCTTCCTTGTCAGGTACGAATCCTTAAGTTTGTTTTTATCAAAACTCATGAGTTATATTCCTATGATGTTTACTGCTGGTCTCTTTACCCTCTACCAAGGGTGTGAATCAGCTATATATATATCCACCGGCTAAGTTAAATGTTTAAAAATGATATTTTCATATTAAAATAAATTTTTGAACATACTTACCTGGTGGATATATATAATTTAACTCCCTCCCTTCCGCCCCTCTAGAGACCCTATGGCCAGAGAAGACCTGAGGACTTGAGGAATGGTTACAGTATCCTGGCGAGTGGTGGCGCTTGTGTACACCTAGCAACCCAACCTACGATCACCCGCGAGTTTTGAATTTCTGCCGGACGTCAGAGACTTTAGCTATATATATATCCACCGGGTAATTATGTTCAAAAATTTATTTTAATATGAAAATATAGTTTGTGGCCAGGTGATCATACCTGTGCTCCCTCTATCCAGGTACCTGGAACCATTCCCATTCGTCCTCAGAAATTCCATGCCCCTGTTTTCAGAAGGGAGGAGGGAGGGACCTTTTATATATGTAACTACCAGGTAAGTATATTTAAAAATTTATTTTAAAATGAAAATACCATTTTTAAATATCTAACTTCCCTGGTAGTTACATATATACAACTGATTGTCACCATTGGTGGTGGGTTAGAAAACCGCAACACCGTCGGGAATTCGTATAATCATTAATCGCTACAAATTAGCTGTACCAATAATCTGGTTCCTACCCGATAAGGAAGCTGGCTTCATAGTTTTCCTGCCTCATTTGCCTGCATTCCTAGAGAGACCCACCGATCCACCCAGGGGGCTGTAGAAAGTCTTTGTGGGGCTGTCACACGGTCCTTGACCTTAACATACCAATTAACACACTAAAAACACACTCCATAAAACCTAATTTAGACTTGCATCACAGGGTGTGGAAGGTTGCAGCAACCTTCACAGACAACCTGTGAGAAATTCAAGAAAAGGCAAGGGTATAAACATGATATTTTCATAATAAAAATAAAAGATTTTAAGTAATTTTTATTTTTCCTAACATACTTACCGAGAACTACTTTCTTAGGAGTCACTGGTGATCTCCTCTCCATCGACCAAAGTTTTGAGTATGTCACTCCCCCACTCCGCGCTCTAAGTAGCCTTACCCCCGGAATCAAGGAATGTGCACCGAGGGTAGGATCAAGGTAGGTCGCTTGCTTGGCTGGGTCACCTTCCTCATTAAGTTCTCTGGTCGCGAGGCGTTCACACCCTCGCTCTCGTATCTCTGTCGATCCTTTGTGTGCGTTCTGTGTCCCACGTGTTCCCAGCGTGGCAACTTGCGTTTTCCAGTGTACTTTACCCAAGTGTTCCTGTGCGTTCACCTTTCAACCGTGTGCTTACCCAGTGTTTTAATTGATTCCCTTAGTGCTTGTGTCGTGCGTTGTGTGCGTTATGGAGCAAATTCGCCGTTGTCCTGGGCCTAGAGCCGGGAAATCGTGTGGAGCGTTCCTCTCCAAGCCCGAAGTGGATCCTCACTCCCTTTGTTCCTCCTGTAGGGGAATAGTTTGCTCGTCAGCAGACATGTGCCCCGAGTGTGTAGACTGGAGCGATATACAGTGGGTACGCGACGGTACCAAAAAGAGGAAATCGGCAAAACGTTCGCCCAGGAAAATTAGTGTTTCCTCGCCGATACCGTCACCCAGTGAGCGGTCCGACGGGGCCTCGATTTCGCCATCCCCTACACAGAGTAGGGGACGAGGTAAGTCTAGTGTGGTGGATGAACAAGGCGTCCTTTCCCAGGACCCCAGTGTAGTGCAGTGCCAATAGCGGGCCCCTCTAGGGCTAGTGAAGGACCCAGTAGTGCGTCCGGAGAGTCGGTCCTTGTGCTCGGGGGGCACGCTTCCTCCGATGACCCGTTGTGGGGTAGTAACGCGGTCTCGGTGTCACCGCCGCCCCCGTGGGCCTGTGCTTCTGGTTCCCCTTTAGGGGGAGACAACCAGAGGAAAGTTCGACCTTCAGGTAACGATGCCTTCGATTGGAGGCTCCCGAAGACGCCGGGTAGGTCACCCCTGAGGATGGATGTGACCCTGGATCCCTGGCTCCCGGGCATGGAACGGTTTGAGTCGTTCCCAACCCTCCCCACGGAAGTCCCCGATGACTTCCTCCAACCCTTGACCTCTGGCATTCAACGCCCGAAGAAGTCCCCCGCAGTCCCCGCTACCAGCCGACACGCGGTGAACACAGTGTCGTCTGGCTCATTGGACGTCTATTCCTCGTCAGAGGAAGAGGTCAGGGTGAAACACCGCCGTCGGAGGGAGCGGTCCGGGAGCGAGCGTTCCCGTTCGAGGTCGCGCTCTCGATATAGCAGAAACCGCTCCCGCTCCCTGAGCCGTAAGTATAGGAGAAGTGTATCTCCCGGTGGCGCCTGGATCTACGTATTGTCGCGGGAATCGAAGGTGCTTTGTTCCCCAGACCACCAGTCCAGTGAGCGGTCCCCAAGGCTGCCGCCCTCCAAGCACAGCCTTGACCCTCGCAACCTGGCTCGCAGGAAAGACCTCTCGAGAAAGCATAAGTCCTCGAGGCCTCCGGTTCACCCCGCCCAGCGGGGGAAACGAGCTTCTTACCTCTTACCAGGTAGCCTGGCCGAACCAGCCCAGCTGGTGCGGCCTTCAGGTCGGAAGGAACGGTTCCCGCTGTCGGGTCAGCCCACGGGAACCGCGCCTTCAGCACCCAGAGCCTTCGGGCGTACGAGAGTCCCCGCTGAACCAGCGGTGCCTGCACTATCCTGAGCCCCTGGTGCGGTCTTACCCGCAGATGAGGTCCAGTACCTCGGCAGGACGGCGCCCCTGGCCCCAAGGGCTAGGCATCCAGTCGGCGTGCCCGGTAAACCGGCTCCCCAGGCCGAGACCTCGGCTGACGGAGGGGAGGGCTCCCCGACAGAGGACTCCGCCTACAGGAGAGTGGTTAGCCTGATCAGAAGGCACCACGAAATAGCAGAACCTGCACCTACAGATGGAGATTCCTGGAGGTCAAGCCTGCTGAGAATCATGCAAACTCCCTCCCAACCTAAGTCATCCCTAGCACTCCCTCTGGCCCGAGATCTAGTTCTAGGGCAAGAGTACATTGACAAAGTAGTGGCCAGCAATGCCGAGGCTCCCAAGACCCAGAGTGCCTCTAAATTGCTCCAGGGCCTCAAAACCCAAGGGAAGGTCTATGTGCCCGAAGGACGTCGCCCAGGTTCTTGTAAAGTGGAAACAGCCGTGGACATTCTGAGTCAAGGCGTCTCAGACGACAGAGCCTCTTCGGCCCCAGTCTGTTTCTCACCAGCAGAGGCCTCCATGATGGAGGAAATGTCGCAAGACTTAGTTAACGCCTCCTCTTGGCTGGACTGGTGGGCTTCCACGTTGGTGGGTGTTCAAGCCTCCTTCGACCCCGAGGACCCTGATCAGCAAGGCCTAATGAGGGACCTCATTACCTCCGGGGGTAAAACCCTCAAGTTCCTAACCTATCAGTCTCTCGCCCTTACAGCCAACTGGGTTCTCCGTAAGCGAGACACTGTTCTAACGAAAGTATTTCAGAAGGTACCGGACAGGGAGGCGCGAGCCATTCGCAGCCTGCCCCTGTTGGGAGAGTCTCTGTTTCCTCTGAAAGAGCTAGAGACCATAATGGAAAAGGTCTCGAAAAAGAAGGAGGCCAACGTCACCAGACCAGCAACTTCTAGGAGACCTCCATACAAGAGGTCCGTCTCGGATAGCGCCGCGACGCCCCAAGCCTCTTCCAGCGCTACGAGGAGAGAGGCCCCCTCTTCCTCCTGGTCCTCAACGCCGCAACCCTCCCGCAGGGGAGCTGCAGCGCCCTCAAGCTCCTTCAGGTCGGGTTACTCCGCTTCTAGGAGAGGCAGATCAGGCCGCCCCTCTAGAAGAAGGTAGAGTGGGAGGCCCCCTATCCCCGCCTAAGCCTCGGGTTGGGGGATGCCTCAGACAACATAGGCAAGCATGGAAGGCTCAAGGGGCAGAGCCTTGGACAGTGTCCGTCCTAAAGGAGGGCTACAGACTCCCGTTCCTGACGAATCCACCCCCTCCTATTCTGGCCAACCGGACGGAATGGCTAGCTCCCAAAGATCCGTTAAAGAGGACCGCCTTTCAAGAGGAGGTATCCTCCATGTTAGAAAAGGGCGTCATGGAAGAAGTTCCTCTCCCAGGGACAGGTTTCTACAGTCGCCTGTTCCTGGTAGAGAAAGCGACGGGTGGGTGGAGACCAGTTATAGATCTGTCAGCTCTCAACAAGTTCGTCAAGAAGACGGACTTCAAGATGGACACTCCAAAGTCAGTCCTGCTGTCCTTGAGGGAGAAAGATTTTATGATGACCGTCGACCTCAAGGACGCATACTTCCAAATTCCGATCCACCCCTCGAGTCGGAAGTTCCTCCGGGTGAAATGGGGTTCCCAGATCCTGCAATTCAGGACTCTTTGCTTCAGTCTGTCAACAGCGCCCCAGGTGTTCACGAGAGTCTTCACGACTGTCTCAGTGTGGGCTCACAAACGAGGCATCCGCCTTATCAGATACCTGGACGACTGGTTGCTCCTTTCCGCCTCAAAGGCCCTCTTGAAGGAACAAGGGAGAAGTCTCCTCCAGTTTTGCAGAGATCTGGGGATTGTAATCACCCCGAAGAAGTCAAACCTATCCCCGTCCACCAGAATGAACTACTTGGGGATGACATTGGACACCATTCAAGGAAAAGTTTTCCCTTCGGAGGACAGGATAAGGAACCTCAGGCACATCCTCCAGCCGTTCCTGTCAGAACAACCCAGGAGAGCGAAAGATTGGCAGAGGCTGATAGGCCACCTGGTCTCATTGGAGAAACTAGTTCCCCAAGGGAGGATAAAGCTCAGATCCATCCAATGGAATCTCAAGAACCTCTGGTGCCAGACGGACTCACAACAAGTGCTAATTCCAGTCCTTCCAGACACGAGACCCTCCCTGGAATGGTGGCACTGCCAGTCGAACTCCCTCAAGGGGATGCCCTTCGGGACCAGCCCTCCAGAATTACTTCTGTTCACAGACGCCTCCAACCAAGGATGGGGAGCCCATCTCCTCGACGGAATGGCACGAGGTACCTGGTTGGAAGGGGAAAAGCAACTCCACGTCAATATCCTGGAGTTGAAAGCAGTCCAGAAGGCGTGCTTACACTTTGCAAGTCTGCTAAAGGGAAACACTGTGGCGTTGATGTGCGACAACGCCACGGTAGTAGCATACATAAAGAAGCAGGGAGGCTTGAAATCAAGGGAGTTGTGCGATCTCACCATAGAGATTCTGAATTGGGCAGAGGAAAATCACGTGGTGTTGTTAGCAAGGTTCATTCCCGGGAAGAAAAACGTTCTGGCCGACGGCCTCAGCAGAATGGGCCAGATAGTAGGGACAGAGTGGTCCCTTCTCCCAGAAGTAGCCAGGCTCATCATTCAGCGTTGGGGTTCCCCGGTGATGGACCTCTTTGCAACGAAACTCAACGCCCAACTCCCAGTCTATTGCTCCCCTGTACCAGACCCGAAAGCAGCTTTAGAAGACGCCTTTCAGCACAAGTGGGACAATCTGGATGTCTACGCTTTTCCCCCTTTCACGTTGATAAGACAGGTGCTCAACAGAGTAAGGACCGCCCGAAACCTAAAGATGACTTTGGTAGCGCCCTGGTGGCCGGAGAGAGAGTGGTTCGCAGACCTAAAAGACCTAACGAGTCAACCGCCGTGGCCTCTACCCGCCAGGTCAGACCTTCTGCACCAGCCTCACTTTCTCAAGCTCCACGACAACCCACTCTCCCTTCGTCTTCACGCCTGGAGACTATCCAGCAGCTCCTGAAGAAGGAAGGTTATTCTCCCTCCACGGCTAAGAGAATGTCTCTATACCTGAGAAAGTCGTCAGCCGCAATATACCAGGCAAAATGGCCTCCTTCACGAAGTGGTGCTCTGAGAGGCACATTAGACCTCTTAAGGCCTCTGTCCCAGACATAGCAGATTTTCTGGTGTTTCTTAGGGACAAAGTAGGAATGTCAATTCCAGCCATAAAAGGGGTTCGAGCTGCCTTAGGCCAAGTCTTCCTCCTGAAGGGCATCGACCTGGGGGCCTCGAGACACATAGCGATGCTTGTCAAAAGCTTCGAGCAGTCTTGCCCCCCTCAGGCGAGGAGGGTGCCCCAGTGGGACTTAGCCAAGGTCCTGAAGATGCTGTGTCGTCCCCCCTTTGAACCCTTGAAGGATATCATAGACAAAAGATCTCGCCCTCAAGGCCGTCTTCTTGCTGGCCTTGGTGTCCGCTAAGAGAGTGGGAGAGATCCATGGACTGTCATACGACTTCTCTCATTCAAAGGGGTGGAAAGAAGTATCCTTCAAGTTCGTGCCTTCTATTGTGGCCAAGACTCAGAACCCAGCAGTCTGGGACCTGAGGTTTGAAGGTTTCTCAATTCCTGCCATCCCTAAGACAGGCAATGCAGAAGACTTAAAATTGTGCCCAGTGCGAACAATTAGGAAATACCTGGAAAGGACAGCGCATCTCCGACCAGGCATCAAGAGCCTCTTCGTTTCCACAGGTATTAATAAGAAACAAGTTTCCAAAAACACCATCTCCTTCTGGTTGAGACAGGTTATCGCCAGAACCTACAAGGAGGATGGCATGGCAGTGCCAGGCACTCCCCGGCCTCATGACATCAGGGGCCTGAGCACCTCCTTAGCCTTTGAGAAAAACATGGCAGTAGGGCAAATCCTGCGAGCAGGTACTTGGTCGAACCAGTCAACTTTTACTGCCCACTACCTCAAGGACTACTCAAGAAAATCCTTGGACGGGGTCTCCATTGGAACAGTCATCTCCGCCCTCCAAGCGGTGTAACAGTAAAACCCCAGGCGTATTCAAGACTAGCGACCGGTAGGCACAAGTGCGGTTTCCTACCTCCTACCCAGTTGCTTACATGCCTCTTCGGGGAGTACCGTCTGTTCCCAGAAAATAACACATTCTTCACGGCTACGCTTCGAGAAGGAACGTCAAAAGAAGTTTTTCAAAGGGTGAGTACTTAGACACAAACGTGAATTTTTGTGTAGTTACCCTCGCTTCCGCTCTCTAGTAGGTCCCGTTATCCATAGGCCTCTTGGCCTCCACGGCCGGGTCAGTGGGTCAGAATAGCATTCCCTCCTCCTAAAGTGTAAGTCTCCTAAGAAAGTAGTTCGAGGTAAGTATTCGTGTTGGAACAAATAAAAAATTTTAAGTAATTTTTATTTTTCCTAACATACTTACCGAGAGCTACTTTCGGGTAATGGCCCTCCCTTCCTTCCCCGAGTGCCTCTCTTCCCTTGCTAGCATTATGCTAATTCAATAGAACTTAATGAGGAAGGTGACCCAGCCAAGCAAGCGACCTACCTTGATCCTACCCTCGGGGCACATTCCTTGATGTCGGGGGTAAGGCTACTTAGAGCGCGGAGTGGGGGGGCAACATACTCAAAACTCTGGTCGATGGAGAGGAGATCACCAATGACTCCTAAGAAAGTAGTTCTCGGTAATTATGTTAGGAAAAATGAAAATTACTTAAAATTTTTTATTTTTATTATGAAAATATCATGTTTATACCCTTGCCTTTTCTTGAACTTCTCACAGGTTGTCTGTGAAGGTTGCTGCAACCTTCCACACCCTGTGATGCAAGTCTAAATTAGGTTTTATGGAGTGTGTTTTTAGTGTGTTAATGGGTCATGTTAAGGTCAAGGACCGTGTGACAGCCCCACAAAGACTTTCTACAGCCCCCTGGGTGGATCGGTGGGTCTCTCTAGGAATGCAGGCAAATGAGGCAGGAAAACTATGAAGCCAGCTTCCTTATCGGGTAGGAACCAGATTATTGGTACAGCTAATTTGTAGCGATTAATGATTATACGAATTCCCGACGGTGTTGCGGTTTTCTAACCCACCACCAATGGTGACAATCAGTTGTATATATGTAACTACCAGGGAAGTTAGATATTTAAAAATGGTATTTTAATTTTAAAATAAATTTTTAAATATACTTACCTGGTAGTTACATATATAAAAGGTCCCTCCCTCCTCCCCTCTGAAAACAGGGGCATGGAATTTCTGAGGACGAATGGGAATGGTTCCAGGTACCTGGATAGAGGGAGCACAGGTATGATCACCTGGCCACCTATCGGCGAGTGCCGCAAATTTTGAATTTCTGCCGTGCTCGTGGCAAATCAGCGGGATAAACCTATATATATGTAACTACCAGGTAAGTATATGTAAAAATTTATTTTAAAATGAAAATACCATTTTTAATGGGTAGCTATTTTATGGGACTCTTTTTGTATCATGAAATTTTTTTTTTAGATATTTAACTTAGCCGGTGAATATATAATAGCTGACGTCTCCGGCGGCTTGACAGAAAAACACAAAAACTCGCGAGCGATCGCTATGAAGGGTGCGGGTGTGCCCACCAGCGCCAACTATCGGCCAGATACCGCATATACATGTAAACAGCTTCAGTTCTTCTCTGTCGGTCTGATCGACAAGTTGATTCCATTACTCGCTGTTAACCTGGAGTTTTTCAACAGTCTTGGTGAAGTGCTTCTTTTTGGTTTGAGCTTTCGCAGTGCAGGTGTTTTATCTTCAACTTAAACTCTTGAACTCTTTTTTTTTTTTTTTTGGATAGATTTAATTGTTGATGACTTTGGATTGTTTTTGGACTTTCTTTGACTTTTCAAAATGGCTGACCCTTCTCCAATTCCTAAATTTCGTAAATGTAATGCTAGGGATTGTAATAAACGTCTTCCAAAGGCCTCTCTCGACCCACATACTGTGTGTTCTAATTGTCGGGGTAAAACCTGTCATTTAGGAGATCGGTGTGATGAGTGCGTGGTCCTTTCGGAATTCGATTGGCTTGAGTTTGACAAGTATTCTTGTAAGCTAGAGAGAGATAGGGTGAGGAGAAGTTCCTCTAGATCGTTAGAATTTTCCTCCTCCCATGCCCCTGAACCTAATCCTTCCCCAGTAGTAGTTGTGCCTGAACCCTCTACTAGCACTCATGAACCATCAATGCGGGATATGTTACGTGCCATTCAAGCTTTGGGCGAGAGAGTTGAGTCGTTAGCTACGGACCGTAATCAACTCATGGCGGATGTAAAAGAGTTAAAGTGTCAGAGTGCCACATTAGAAAATCGTGGGGAGAAAGTGATTAGTGCGCAAAGTGTTATCAGTGTTGCGACCGAGAGTTCGTCTGTTCGTGCCTGTCGTTCGCCTAGTCCGAGACCTCTTGCAAGCTCCCATGCCCCAGGGAGAAGTAATGTCGTAGGACTTATGGGTTCGAGAGGCTTTAACCAACGAACAGACGTTCCCTCTATGGTTTCAGGCGTGTCTCGTCAAGACCGCCCCTACCATAAGACGAGCGAGACGGTTTTCTCCTCGTCATCCGAAGGCTTATCGCGTAAGAAACCGTGGAGCAAGGTTTCGAGACCCTTAAAGCGAAAGTCAGTCCCTTCAGGACAGGTCCAGCGTCCTGGTTGTAGCCATTGGGACAGCTCTGACCCTGTGCAGTCATCGGAAGACTGCTCGCCGCCTAAACAGAAGCGTAACACAGGCTCCGAGAGTCTTAGTGTAGGCAATGTTTTGCAGTCACAGACGTTACCCTCGTCTCATACCGCACCCATTCCCGTTGATCCTAAATGGGTTGTACTGCAAGACATGCAGAATAAGCTTGCCTCTCTATTCTGCTGAGCAGGTTCACGATCCTCGCCGCTTAGCTGATCGAGATCCTGGCCGTCGGCCGCCCAAACGAGCCTTTGCTCGTCCTGTTGACGTTGACGTTACAAAGTCACGTCAGTCACGTGTTGTAGAGCCTCACTCGATGCAGTCCCGTGTTGACTTTCAGCCGCTTGTGGACGTTCAGCCGCTGCCGCATGCTCGTGTTGACGTTCAGGACGTTCGCCAACCAGCGAAGTTGACTTGTTTTGACGTTGAGCGTCAAGCACCGCAGTCAAGAGTTGTTTTGACTGCTCAGTCTAGGCAGTCAAGGCAGTCTCGAGTTGACGTCGAGCGTCCTCCCGCTCCTGTTGTTGTTGCTAGTCAGTCTGTTAAGCAGTTACATGACGTAGCGTCCTGGACTGCTACTGATGCTCCTGTGCGTGTGGACTCTGCTTGTCAAGCATTGCCACCAAGGCAGGTCTCTCCCTTGCTTGAGACTCATCAGTTGTCGGACGAGGTTCCTTCAGATGAGGACGTTGCTGATCCTAATCCTGATGATAATCCTTCAGATGTAGATGAACCTAAGGCTGTTCCTCCTTCGATGGATTTCAAGAAGATCATGATGATTTTCAAGGATCTTTTTCCAGATCACTTTGTTGCTGTTGCTCCTCGTTCGCCTCCGTCTGAGCTTGCTCTAGGCTTAGCTGCTACCAAGCCAGCCTTTACTAAGCTAGTGCTTTCTCGCTCTTCTAAGAGGGCTTTACGTCTTCTAGGCGACTGGTTGGATACCAGGAGGAGTTTGGGGAAGACGGCCTTTGCCTTCCCACCTTCTAAGCTTGCTTCTAGATCGAGCGTCTGGTATGACACGGGAGAAGTTCTCGGCTTGGGAGTCCCTGCCTCTGCCCAGGGTGACTTCTCAAGCCTCTTAGACTCTCCCCGTCGCCTGGCCATGAGACGCTCGAAGATTTGTTGGTCCTCCTCGGACCTTGACCATCTACTTAAAGGCGTATACAGGGCCTTTGAAGTGTTTAACTTTCTTGACTGGTCATTAGGAGCATTAAGTAGGAAGATCTCGTCTGCCGACCAAGATGTATCCTTTAATCATGTCCTGTATGGACAAAACCATCCGCGATGGCTCCAATGAGCTCGCCTCCACCTTTACGTCGGGAGTCTTAAAGAAGAGAGAAACCCTTTGCTCTTTCCTTTCGGCAGGAGTTACTCCCTGTCAAAGATCGGAACTGCTCTTTGCTCCCTTATCAGCAGCCTTGTTTTCACAACAGCTGGTTAAGGATATAGCTGCTTCGCTTGTGCAGAAGGACACACATGACTTGATGGCGTCCTCTGCTCGCAAAGGGGCTCCTTCTTCATCCTTTGCTGTGAGACCCAGGATCGAGACTCCTGCGTCTAGATTTATCCCGCCCTTTCGTGGCAGAGCTCCCAGCAGGGGAGGCTCTCGTGCCGAGGGAAAGAGAGGTAAAAGTCCTCCCGTGGCAGAGTCTGACTGCCCACAGCCTCAGACAGCGGTAGGGGCCAGATTGAACAGCTTCTGGCAGGCCTGGGAGAAGAGGGGTGCAGACCAAGAGTCTGTTCTGTTGCTCAAAGAGGGGTACAAAATACCGTTTGTACGCAAACCTCCTCTAGTAACAACTCCCATAGACCTCTCTCCCAGGTACCGAGAGGAGTCAAAGAGACAAGCCCTAAATCAAGAAGTGTCTCTGTTGCTAGAGAAGGGAGCGGTGGTGAAAGTCTCGGACCTTCAATCACCGGGGTTTTACAACCGTCTTTTCCTAGTCCCAAAGCGTACAGGAGGTTGGAGGCCGGTGCTAGACGTCAGTGCGCTCAATGTTTTTGTTACGAAAACAAAATTCACGATGGAGACCACAAAGTCCGTCTTAGCAGCGGTCAGAGAGGGAGACTGGATGGTCTCTCTCGACCTACGAGATGCGTACTTCCACATTCCTATACACCCGGATTCCCAACCGTTTCTGAGGTTTGTTTACAGGAATGTGGTGTACCAGTTTCGCGCCCTGTGCTTTGGCCTCAGTCCTGCTCCTCTCGTGTTTACGAGGCTCATGAGGAATGTGGCAAAATTCCTCCATCTATCGGGAATCCGAGCTTCCCTGTACTTGGACAACTGGCTTCTCAGAGCATCGTCCAGTCATCGCTGTCTGTAGGGTCTACATTGGACGTTGGGTCTGGCCAAGGAGTTGGGACTTTTGGTCAACTTAGAAAAAGTCCCAACTGATCCCATCCCAGACTATTCTATATTTGGGGATGGAGATTCGCAGTCCAGTTTTTCAGGCTTTTCCGTCTGCCACCCGAATAGAACAAGCCCTGCTCAAAGTCCAACTAATGCTGAAAAGAGAACTTTGTTCAGTCAGGAGTTGGATGAGTCTCGTAGGGACTGTCTCATCCCTGGAGCAGTTTGTCTCGCTAGGGAGACTACACCTTCGGCCTCTCCAGTTCCATCTAGCCTCTCACTGGAACAAGGGCAAGACTTTTAGAGACGGTATCAATCCCAGTCTCCGAACCAGTAAAGGCATGCCTGAACTGGTAGGACAGCAATATCAGTCTGAGAGAGGGACTATCCCTAGCAGTCAAGAACCCAAACCACGTGTTGTTCTCAGACGCGTCGGATTTGGGTTGGGGTGCGACCCTGGACGGTCGGGAATGCTCGGGTCTGTGGACCTCAGTTCAGAAGAGCATGCGCATCAACGGCAAGGAGCTATTAGCAGTCCACTTGGCCTTGATGAAATTCGAAAGCATTCTTCGAAACAAAGTGGTAGAGGTCAACTCAGACAACACCACAGCTTTGGCGTACATCTCCAAGCAAGGAGGCACTCACTCCCACGCGCTGTATTTGATCGCAAGGGACCTTCTCATATGGTCAAGAAATCGAGGCATCTCCCTGTTGACGAGATTCATCCAGGGGGACTTGAACGTCTTGGCAGACTGTCTCAGTCGGAGGGGTCAGGTGATACCCACGGAATGGACCCTCCACAAGGACGTGTGCAAGAGTCTTTGGGCGACTTGGGGTCAACCCACCATAGACCTCTTTGCCACCTCGTTGACCAAAAGGTTACCGATCTATTGCTCACCAGTCATAGATCCAGAGGCGATCCACATAGACGCGTTTCTACTGGACTGGTCTCACCTGGACTTGTATGCATTCCCACCATTCAAGATAGTCAAAGTCCGACTCATGCTGAAAAGAGAACGTTGTTCAGTAAGAAGTTGGATGAGTCTCGTAGAGAGACTGTCATCCCTGGATGAGTTTGTCTCGCTAGGGAGACTTCACCTTCGCCCTCTCCAGTTCCATCTAGACTCACTGGAACAAGAGCAAGACTTTAGAGGCTGTATCAATCCCGGTCTCCGAACCAGTAAAAGCATGCCTGAACTGGTGGGACAGCAACATCAGTCTGAGAGAGGGTCTGTCCCTAGCAGTCAAGAACCCAAACCACGTGTTGTTCTCAGACGTGTCGGATTTGGGTTGGGGTGCGACTCTGGACGGTCGGGAATGCTCGGGTCTTTGGACCTCAGTTCAGAAGAGCATGCACATCAACGGCAAGGAGCTATTAGCAGTCCACTTGGCCTTGATGATTTTCGAGAGCATTCTTCGAAACAAAGTGATAGAGGTCAATTCAGACAACACCACAGCTTTGGCGTACATCTCCAAGCAAGGAGGCACTCACTCCCACACGCTGTACGTGATCGCAAGGGACCTCCTCATATGGTAAAAAAATCGAGGCATCTCCCTGTTGACAAGATTCATCCAGGGGGACTTGAACGTCTTGGCAGACTGTCTCAGTCGGAGAGGTCAGGTGATCCCCACGGAATGAACCCTCCACAAGGACGTGTGCAAGAGTCTTTGGGTGACTTGGGGTCAACCCACCATAGACCTCTTTGCCACCTCGTTGACCAAAAGGCTCCCAATCTATTGCTCGCCAGTCCCAGATCCAGAGGCGATCCACATAGACGCGTTTCTACTGGACTGGTCTCACCTGGACTTGTATGCATTCCCACCATTCAAGATAGTCAACAAGGTACTGCAGAAGTTCGCCTCTCACGAAGGGACAAGGTTGACGTTGGTTGCTCCCCTCTGGCCCGCGAGAGAGTGGTTCACCGAGGTACTTCAATGGCTGGTAGACATTCCAAGAAGTCTTCCTCTAAGGGTAGATCTCTTACGTCAACCCCACGTAAAGAATGTTCATCAAAGCCTCCCCGCGCTTCGTCTGACTGCCTTCAGACTATCAAAAGACTCTCGAGCTCGAGGCTTTTCGAAGGAGGCAGCCAGTGCGATTGCGAGAGCTAGGAGAGCTTCTACCATCAGAATATACCAGTCGAAGTGGGAAGTCTTTCGAGACTGGTGCAAGTCAGCATCTGTGTCCTCTTCCAGTACCTCTGTAGCCCAAATCGCAGATTTTCTTTTACATCTGAGAAATGTTCGCTCCCTCTCAGCTCCCACGATTAAGGGCTACAGGAGCATGTTGGCTTCGGTCTTTCGACATAGAGGCTTAGATCTTTCCAACAATGAAGACCTCCAAGATCTCCTTAAGTCTTTCGAGACCTCTAAGGAACGTCGTATGGCAACTCCTGGGTGGAACTTAGACGTGGTCCTAAGGTTCCTCATGTCAGACAGGTTTGAGCCATTACATTCAGCCTCCCTGAAGGATCTCACCCTCAAGACACTTTTCCTAGTGTGCTTGGCTTCGGCTAAAAGGGTCAGTGAAATTCATGCCTTCAGTAAGAACATCGGCTTTTCCACAGAGAAAGCCACATGTTCACTTCAACTTGGTTTCCTGGCCAAAAATGAACTGCCTTCTCGTCCTTGGCCCAAGTCTTTTGATATACCTTGCCTGTCAGAGATCGTAGGCAACGAACTTGAAAGAGTACTGTGTCCAGTTAGAGCTCTCAAGTTCTACTTAGCTCGTACTAAGTCCTTACGAGGTGGATCTGAGGCCTTATGGTGCTCAGTCAAGAAACCATCATTACCTATGTCAAAGAATGCTTTGTCATATTTTATCAGATTTTTAATCCGAGAGGCTCATTCTCACTTGAATGAAAAAGACCGATGCTTGCTTAAAGTTAAGACGCACGAAGTAAGAGCTATTGCAACCTCCGTGGCCTTTAAGCAAAATAGATCTCAGCAAAGTATTATGGACGCAACCTTTTGGAGAAGCAAGTCGGTATTCGCGTCATTTTACTTAAAAGATGTCCAGACTCTTTATGAGGACTGCTACACACTGGGTCCATTCGTTGCAGCGAGTGCAGTAGTGGGTAAGGGTTCTACCACTACATTCCCTTAATTCCAATATCCTTTTAATCTGTCTCTTGAAATGTTTTTAATCTTGTTTTTGGGTTGTACGGAAGGCTAAGAAGCCTTTCGCATCCTGGTTGATTTGGCGGGTGGTCAAATGTCATTTCTTGAGAGCGCCCAGATTAGGGGTTTGATGAGGTCCTGTTGTATGGGTTGCCGCCCTTGATACTTCAGCTCCTGGAAGTCTTTCAGCATCCTAAGAGGATGGCTGGGCTTCGTGAGGAAGACAGACTAACAAGGCAGAGTAATCGTCTAAGTCAACTTCCTTACCAGGTACCTATATATATTTGGGTTTTGTTATGATATAACTGTCAAAAACTCTAAGCATATACGCTGTAAACTGTTTTAATTCTGGTCTCTACCCACCACCATGGGTGTGAATCAGCTATTATATATTTACCGGCTAAGTTAAATATTTAGAAATGATATTTTGATTATAAAATAAATTTTTGAATATACTTACCCGGTGAATATATAAATTAAAGGCCCCCCCTTCCTCCCCGATAGAGACTCAGCGGGATGAGAAGAACTGGAGCTGTTTACATGTATATGCGTTATCTGGCCGATAGTTGGCGCTGGTGGGCACACCCGCAACCTTCATAGCGATCGCTCGCGAGTTTTTGTGTTTTTCTGTCGAGCCGCTGGAGACGTCAGCTATTATATATTCACCGGGTAAGTATATTCAAAAATTTATTTCATAATCAAAATATCATTTTTAATATGAAGCGAAAAAATCTTTACATCTCGTTTTGTATCATGGAAATTTTGTATACAGATACATTCGTATCGAGAGGTATGACTATTTATTTATGGTACCTGTTATGTCTCCAGTCTCCTTACAAGCGGGAGTTGGGACGTATGATCCCTTTTTTATAGATTCACAAACCTGTGAATTATGCATATACCTGGAGCTTTTTATACAAATTGGCCCACCTGTTCCCCATGAAGTCCTGCCAGAAAGCAAAGTGGTTACTCAGCTGAGAGGTGTGAGTGAGCCGGGTAGCCAGTTTACCCCACCCCCACCCGCTAACTAGCGGATTGGGTAGTTATAGCTCGCTGCAATTATCATGGCTTGTCTCTCAGCTGTGCTGAAAATAATACCCTTATAAATAGCTCCAGGTTTGTATGCTAGAAAAAATACAGATTACTTCCAGATTTTTTTTTTTTTTTTTTTTGTAGTAGTAGTAGTAGTAGTAGTAGTAGTAGTAGT
>NC_090729.1:74905268-74907768 GCF_036898095.1 Palaemon carinicauda
AGAGTTGATGGGAGAAGTACAAGAGGAAGGCCAAGGTTTGGGTGGATGGATGGTGTGAAGAAAGCTCTGGGTGATAGGAGGATAGATGTGAGAGAGGCAAGAGAGCGTGCTAGAAATAGGAATGAATGGCGAGCGATTGTGATGCAGTTCCGGTAGGCCCTGCTACTTCTTCCGGTGCCTTAGATGACCGCGGAGGTAGCTGCAGTAGGGGATTCAGCATTATGAAGCTTCATCTGTGGTGGATAATGTGGGAGGTTGGGCTGTGGCACCCTAGCAGTACCAGCTGAACTCGGCTGAGTCCCTGGTTAGGCTGGAGGAACGTAGAGAGTAGAAGTCCCCTTTTTTGTTTTGTTTCATTGTTGATGTCGGCTACCCCCCAAAATTGGGGGAAGTGCCTTTGGTATATGTATGTATGTATGTACTCTTAACGTAAATTTAATTCATACAGTAACAACAAACTCCTGGTCATATCTAACAACACTCTCTGAGACGACCGTATTGTATATTACTGTATTATATGTACAGTATTATCAATTATTAATTAATAGGGTTAAGGATAAAACAGAGAATGCAATTTTGGAAGTGCTTGGTGATTGTAGAGTAGGTAGGGTATGTTTGGATCAGATTTTTATATTTAGGCTGACATGCGAGAAATATTTAGCTAAAGTTAAGGTGGTATGTTACATTTATGGATCTGGAGACAGCTTATGATAGAGTTGATAAGGAAGCGATCTGGAATGTGATGATGTTATATGGAATTAGTGGAAGGTAGTTGCAAGCAGTGAAGAGTTTAAGCTAGGCAGTAAAACACGTGTTAGGTAGTAGGTTGACCAGGGCACCAGCCACCCGTTGAGATACTACCACTAGAGAGTTATGGGGTCCTTTGACTGGCCAGACAGTACTACATTGGATCTTTCTCTCTGGCTATGGTTCATTTTCCCTTTACACACACACACACACACACACACACACACACCGAATAGTCTGTCCTATTCTTTACATATTCTCTTGTCCTCGTATATCTGACAACACTGAGATTACCAAACAATTCTTCTTAACCCAAATGGTTACTGCACTAATTGTTCAGTGGCCACTTTCCTCTTGGAAAGGGTAGAAGAGACTCTTTTAGGAGAAGGACACTCCAAAATCAAACTAATGTTCTCTAGGCTTGGGTAGTGTCATAGCCTGTGTACCATGGTCTTCCACTGTCTTGGGTTAGAGTTCACTTGCTTGAGGGTACACTCGGGCACACTATTCTATTTAATTTCTCTTCCTCTTGTTTTGTCGAAGTTTTTATAGTTTATATAGGAGATACTTATTTTAATGTTGTTACTGTTCTTAAAATATTTTATTTATCTTTGTTTCCTATCTTCACTGGGCTATTTTCCCTGTTGGATCCCCTGGGCTTATAGCATCTTGCTTTTCCAACAAAGGTTGTATCTTAGCAATTGATAATAATTATAATAATAATAGGATAGGGAATGAAGTGAGTGCTCTCTAGATAGAGTGGGGCTGAGATAAGAATGTATGATGTTGCAATGGTTGTTCAATTTGTTTATTGATGTGAATGCTCGAGTGCTTGATCGAGGATTGAAACTGATAGACGAGATTGATCATGAGTGGGATGTGAATCGGTTATTGTTTGTGGATGATACTGTATTGTTGCAGACTCGGAGAAGCTGTGTCGATTAATTAGAGTTTGGAAGGTCATGCGAGCTAAGGAGGTTGCAAGTTAATGTGGGTAACAGTAAGGTTATGAGATGCATGAGAAGGGAGGGTAGCGCTAGATTGAAGGTCATGTTGATTGGAGAATTACTTGAAATAGATCAGTTTAACTACTTGGGTTCTGTCGTCGCTGCAAATGGTGGAGTGAAAGCAGATGTACGTCAAGACTGTGAATGAAGAATGTTAAGTGTTGGGGACAGTGAAGGAAGTGGTAAAGAATAGAGAGTTGGTGATGAGTGCAAAGAGAGTTCTGTATGAGAAATTACTGAACCAACTGTGCTGTGGGGAATAAAAGTAACTGTGAGACAAAAATTGAATGTGTTTGAGATGGAGCACCTGTGGTATATCTCAATTGGATAGGGCTAGGAATCAAGTAGTGAGAGTGAGAAGGGGGGTCAGAAATGAACTAGGAACTAGAATGGATGTGTATGTGTTGAAGTGGTTAGCTATGTAGTGGGGATTGAAAATGGCCATCTGTTGAAGAAGGTGATGATTGCAAGAGTTGATGGGAGAAGTAAAAGAGGAAGGCCAAGGTATGGGTGGATGGATGGAGTGAAGAAAGCCCTAAGTGACAGGAGAATAGATGTGAATAGCAAAAGAGTGCTAGAAACAGGATTGTATGGTGAATGATTGTGACAGTTTTGATAGGCCCTGCTGCTACCACAAATCCCTTTGGTGACCGCTGAGGTAGTTGCAGTAGAGAAGTCCGCATATGGAGCTTCATTTGAGCTGGAAAACAGCGGAGAATGAGCTGTGATACCTTAGCAGTACCAAC
>NC_090729.1:74912768-74927753 GCF_036898095.1 Palaemon carinicauda
GCTGATATTTTCGTTTTGCCTAGTGTTAAGATGTGCTGAACCCTGTTCCAATTTTGATTTAGTAAATCCTTATACACGTATTTAAGATGTTTTTTCCTTTTACCTTTATCAATTTGTTTTGTTTAAGATTGGAAGGCATTCTCTTGTATCTTTTCACCGGCGAACACAGGTCGACCCAGAAAAGAGATTTTGACGAAGGAAAAATCTATTTCTGGGAGAGACCTGTGTCGTCCGGTGAAACCTTTCCCTGTTTGGTCCCGTCCCGTTCCTTCCAAGCCCTTTTTTGGAATACAAATACAGAAGGATGTCAGGTGGCGCTAGTGTCGGGCGTTGGTGGGGTGGTCCAGGTTGATGCGGTGGAGACCGCTGTTACGGCACACCCCTCTTGTGTACATTGACGAAGGAATATTCTAAATGGAAGACGACCTGTGAATAGTGGTTTTCACACGCCCTTTCTTTATACACGACGGCCTAAGGGTGCTCGCGCGAGGGTAATAACCTCTGCATTCCAATGCTTTAACTTTCTCTGGTATATTTGGAATATATACAGTATATATCAGAAAAGTGACTAGAAGGACCTTTTCACCGGGCGACACAGGTCTCTCCCCAGAAATAGATTTTTCCTTCGTCAAAATCCCTTTAATATTAACAATGTTACGGCTTGCATTAAATGCTTCCTTATGACAATTAAATGATAACCAAGAATCCCGATTATCATCTTGAAGTTTCATTCTAATTTCTTTTATTAATCTGTAACACTCAAATATTTTATGTAGCACATCATAATTAGCTTCTAATGGGATTTGGGTAACATGCAGGACATACAGTTTTTCTGTATTGCCAAAATTATCCTTTTTTTGAATGTTTAAAGAATAGTCCTTTTTAGTTCCTACGTCGTCAACGGAATTTTCGTTAAATGAATTGCCAGAGGTCGTCAACAGTGCTGGGGGCGAGTCAGCATACCCAGGGGAGGTGGGGTCGTTGTCACAAGAATCCATTAGAATAAAGAAAAGAGAAGAGTGATATTTTGAATAGTTTGATTTACCTGCTTGAGAACATTAAGGCATCACATGTTGGGAAGGAAATTTGCACTCTCCACTACCTGCACAGTGAGGGTATACTTCCCAGATGGTCCACTCCATACCCTACCTGAAGGATAGCATCAAAACAGATATAGAGGCACAGGTGTAAGCTAATAGTCCTTTTTAGTTCCTACGTCGTCAACGGAATTTTCGTTAAATGAATTGCCAGAGGTCGTCAACAGTGCTGGGGGCGAGTCAGCATACCCAGGGGAGGTGGGGTCGTTGTCACAAGAATCCATTAGAATAAAGAAAAGAGAAGAGTTTTATTTTGAATAGTTTGATTTACCTGCTTGAGAACATTAAGGCATCACATGTTGGGAAGGAAATTTGCACTCTCCACTACCTGCACAGTGAGGGTATACTTCCCAGATGGTCCACTCCATACCCTACCTGAAGGATAGCATCAAAACAGATATAGAGGCACAGGTGTAAGCTAATAGTCCTTTTTAGTTCCTACGTCGTCAACGAAATTTTCGTTAAATGAATTGCCAGAGGTCGTCAACAGTGCTGGGGGCGAGTCAGCATACCCAGGGGAGGTGGGGTCGTTGTCACAAGAATCCATTAGAATAAAGAAAAGAGAAGAGTGATATTTTGAATAGTTTGATTTACCTGCTTGAGAACATTAAGGCATCACATGTTGGGAAGGAAATTTGCACTCTCCACTACCTGCACAGTGAGGGTATACTTCCCAGATGGTCCACTCCATACCCTACCTGAAGGGTAGCATCAAAACAGATATAGAGGCACAGGTGTAAGCTAAACCTGCCTGTTAGGACTGAGACCAAGAAACCATGGAATCATCCTCCCCATATCTGTAATGACGGGCTTCCGGCCAAAAGCCGAGAGTCCTACCCCAAGCATTGGATCCCCCTGGATTCCAAAGACCCAACACTTGAGAAATGTTCCGTCTAAAAGGTCCAAACCATCTTCGGGATGGCTGAGATCATCCAATACTCTCACATATAGCTTTGAGTACAAACACCTCACAACCGTGACACCTTTCCCATTCGTCAAAGCAGGCAGCAATACCGGATGTAGAAACATCCGCCCAAGCGGCAGTAACAGATGTAGAAACATCCATGTCATAAAAAAAAAATAAACATACATATATATGTAAATATATACACATATACATATGGGAAATTTCACTCATAGGGTTGGGACAGCAACATGAAAGAAAGTTTATAATATTAGGAGAAGGTTGAAGCAATAAAAAGAGGAAGAAAAAGATAAGAAAGAGAGAAATTTAGATTCGAACTTGGGGAGCAATTTCCCCAAGTTCGAGAGCCCTCTTGCCCGTCACCAAGTTTCAGCACGGGAATAGAATGCCGTGCTGAAGCTCAATGACTTCATCAAGGCATTCTCTCATTAAGAGGGATGGAAACTAGACATGCCTCCACCATTATTTCCTCAACTCTTCCAACACTCCGACCCCGTGTTAGAAAAGTGTACCTTATAGCTCTAGAGCATACAGGTTATAAGGAAAGTAAAGTCTATCGAATTCCAGGGAAGGCCATTTTGTGTTACCAAGAAGGACTCAAGAAAACTCAGAGTCATTCTGGACTTGTCACCACTCAACAAGTTCAAAAGAAACAGCAAGTTCAGGATGTTAATCCTTCTACACATAAGGACCCTATTACAAAAAGGGGCGTTCACAGTCTTGATAGACCGGACAGGTGCCTATTGGCAGCTTCCAGTCAGTCGCCCCCTCTCCTCCTACCTAGGATTCAAATTACAGAAGATAAAATATGTACTAAGAGCCATACTCTTCGGATTAAACACAGTCCCAAGTATCTTCACGAAATTGGCGGACGCAGTCGTGCAATAACCATGCCTAGAAACTGTTCAGGTAACAAAGTACCTGGTCGAATGGCTGGTGCGGGCAGCACCCGAAGCGGCTGGTCTGCAAGCATCCAATGAAGTAACCCAGTTCTTAGAAAATAGGGGATGCAAAATCAACTTCAAGAAGTCTCGACTCTCTCCAGCTCAAAGGTTTCAATGGCTGGAAAACCATTGGAACCTGAGGTCACACTGTTTCTCCTTTCCCTTAGGGATGAAGAAGGAGATCGTAGGGTCGGTCAAGAGACTACTGTAATCCGTCAGGATTTCAAGACGCTAACAGGAAAGAGTACTGAACTCTCTCCAGTTCGCAACAATGACAGACCCAGTGCTAAGAACACAGCTGAAAGATGCGTCAGGAGTCTAGAGAAGTTACGCATCAAACGCTCAAAGAGATCTAAAATGACCGATATCGGTCTTACCTTGATCGCTTCTCAACCCAAGGTCGAAGGCCAAAAGCCTAATGAGGACCGTGCCCTTGCAACTACCTCGACTATCGAAGATCATCCGCATGGATGCCTCGACGGAAGAATGGGGAGTTCACTCCCATCAGAGGAAAGCCCAAGGGACTTGGTCATCTCTACTCAAGGCCCTTCTCATCTGCTTTTAAGAAGCCATGGCAGTCCTGTTGATGTTGGGGAAACTCTCTCCACGCAGATCAGGCCTCCTTAGGCTGATCTGGGACAGCGAAGTGATAGTGAGATGTCTGAACCGACAAGGCTCGAGATCGTCCCATATAATCTAGGTGATGTTAGCCATCCCTTACCTAAAGAAATGGCACCTATCAGCAGTTCATGTACAAATGATCCGCAATGTGACAGCGGATGCCCTACTCAGGCTCAAGCCGAGAGTCAGAATGGTCCACAGCCGCAGACCCATTCTCTTCCAGATTGGATCAAGTCCTGGAACTGTAGATCGACCTCTTCGTGACGAGCGTCGTCAAGAAACTACCTTGATATGTAACCCCATACGAGAACCCTCTAGAGGAGATAACGGACGCCATGTCTCTAGTGTGGAACGGATGGACCCGGAAATTCCTGTTCCTTCCATCCAATCTCCTGCTGAAGGTCCTTAACACGCTGAGATCCTTCCAAGGAAAGGCAGCTCTAGTGGCTCCCAAATAGCCCAAGAGCAACTGGTTCCCTCTAGTGAGGGAACTGAGGCAGAGGCTGGCCCTTGTACTGAACCCAGCACTGTCTCAGAGGGTTCAGAAGTTAATTGTCTTCGATTCATCCCAGAGAGCCCAAAACCTTCATTTCATGATTTTCTCGCCCTAGGGGTTAAGAAAAGATTTGGGATCTCAGAAGGCAATATAGACTTCCTAGAAGAATACATGTTTAAGTCACCTAGAAGACAATATGAATCGTCTTGGAAAAAGTGGGTTGCTTCTGTTAAAGCAAAAGAACCGAAAGAAATTTCAATAAACTTCTGTCTGTCCTTCTTTATCCATCTTCATAATCAAGGTCTGGCAGCTAACATGATAACTATGTGTGGCAGCTAACATGATAACTATATGTAAGTCAGCCTTAACTAGACCTCTTCTACATGCCTTTCAAGTGGATCTGACGAATGAAATCTTTAATAAGATCCCGAAGGCATGCGCTAGGCTTAGGCCTGCAGCTCCCCCGAAGCCCATCTCATGGTCTTTGGACAAAGTCCTACATCATGCCTCATCTGTGAACAATGAAGATTGTTCCCTCAAGGATCTAACCCAGAAGGTTATTTTCCTGTTCGCTATAGCCTCAGGGGCTAGAGTTAGTGAAATAGTAGCCCTATCAAGAAATGAGGGCCACATTCAGTTCACAGAAGTGGGAGAACTGAATCTCTCTCCTGATCCAGTCTTTCTCGCCAAGAACGAGCTACCCACTAAAAGATGGGGTCCCTGGAGAATCTGCCCTCTGAAGGAAGATGTCTCTCTATGTCCAGTAGTGTGTTTAAAGGTCTATCTTCGTAGAACTTCAGATTTCAGGGGAGGACAGCTCTTCAAAGGAGAAACCTCAGGATCAAACTTATCCCTAAAACAACTTAGGGCGAAGCTCACCTACTTCATTTGCAGAGCAGATCCTGACAGTACACCCGCAGGTCATGATCCGAGGAAAATTGCTTCATCACTGAACTTTTTTCAGTACAGTATGTGGACATTGAGCGTCTTCACTCACATACTGGATGGAAATCATCCAGAGTGTTCTACAAACACTACGCTAAGCACATGAACTGAAGCATTATGTGGTGGCGGCAGGTATTGTATTAAAACCTGTCGTATAGTGCTGCGATGAACAGTTAATTGATTGGGACTATCAATTAGGGTGAAAAGGTGTTGACACTTCCAGTGTGATACCTTTGAAGTGAGTCTGTCAAAATCTCATGTTTAGAATTATACAGATAACACTTGTACCGTGTGTACATAGTACACAGTGTTGTTAGTATACAACATTTACAGAATTTATATTGGAAAAATTTATCAAAATTTTTCAGTTTTACAGTGGCACTCATCATTTCTTTCCTTTCAGGGAGGGAAAGATGTTTTCTGTATACGTTGCACGCATAATTCCTTTAAAATGTTACATTCGTTTCACTCTTTATTCCATTTAGTCATTTATTTGAAATAAATGTCTATTAGAATGTAATGGCATCCTATCTCGCCCTGCAATTTGCACATTAAAGATGCCAGAGTTCTCTTACTTATTTATTTAAGTAAACCCCATATCATTGTATGCTTACAAACAATGGATATAGTTGACACTGATATTGTTCCGACAATATATACAAACCGTGAGACCATTTGTATATCTGGTGGATACTTATGTTTGTTCATACAATATATGCTAACCTTGAGGCCCCTTTGTTACTGTCTAGTATGACTCTCCCCTGTAGGGGGCAGGAAGCACTAACATTGTCTATGATTAGTGGTAATGACGGATAACGGTAACGTCATTTGTCTCAATGGTCCAGATGACCATAGAAAAATTGTCCCAAGGTTAAGGCACCGATGAAAATCCACAGATACAGTACTTTCTAGTAATTCTCTGGTAAACTTCCATCAGGACAACATGGCTTGAGCCCAAAAAACGGATTTTGAGCGAAGCAAAAAATCTAATTTTGGTTGATATAGCCATGTTGTTCTGATGGACCCACCCTCCTTTTCTATAGAAAAGGCCTTCGCAGAATCCCTCCCGAAACTACTATATCTGTAGCACCATGCCCAATGCTACAAGGAATGACCGCCATCTTGAATATGGCGCCATCTTGATACTCAATAGTAGTATGGGAAATAGGGTAACCTTGATAACGGCTCTCTTTCCAAAATTGCCACTCTTCCCCCTGGAGGCTAAAACGCTATTCGGGGTGAAGATCGCTATGAGTTATATCAAGATATACGTCCCCTGATTTATGCTATATCCTTAAGAGAATTTTAAGGATATTCGCGCCCGGAGTTAGAATTCTGGAGACCTAAAGGTAAATTCTCTGGGAATATCACTGTAGTTCATATATTCCTTGGAAGCTACTATTAGGAACCTTCCATTAGGATGACATGGCTATCTCACCCAAAAATAGATTTTTTGCTTCGCTCAAAATCCGTTATGTACATAGGTTAGCCTTAAATATTCATTACTTCTCATATAGTTTATTTATTTCCTTATTACCTTTCCTCATTGGGCTATTCTTCCCTGCTGGAACCTTTAGACTCATAACACCCTGATATTCCAACTGTTATTATAACTGCTAGTAATAATAACAATAATAATAACAAAAATTACAATAATAATATTATAGATATTATTTATTTTCTTATTACACAAGTATGTCTGTATAGATAAAAAAGGTTTGGGTATAACATAATTTTCATGAGAGAGAGAGAGAGAGAGAGAGAGAGAGAGAGAGAGAGAGAGAGAGAGAGAGAGAGAGAGAGAGAGAGAGAGAGAGCGCAAGCAGGGGATCCTGTATAAGGTTACAAAGTTGAAACTACAGAACAGTAAGAAAAAAAGGGCAATGGAGCATTTTCTTGAAAATCCAAATTGCCCTTGTTGTACAAAGTAAAACGGTTAATTCTTTATTTGAATGTTACTTGTCTGATGAGGTATGCAAGTGGAGTGAAGAAATTTAGAGAAGAGAATAAAAAATACTGATTGTAAGAGATTAGTTATCCATCAAAATGCACTCACCAAAAAGAAATGGTCTCAAAATGTAAGATTTCCTGCTGTAGGGTAAGATTATTTCTTAAGACATCAAATCTGATGCCTCGTGTGTTTGTGTGTGTAGTGGGGGTTGGGGGATTTTTTATAGGCCCAACTTCTGCTTACCATCCTCCACGTAGACACGATTGTAAAGGAAAAAAGGAGGAGCTACCCATGCCACCCATAGCCTAGTTAAAGGACAGCAGAGGACATGGTGTATTAGATGACGTCAATAAGGGGCGAACAAATAACACCCTTCATGGAAGTGGAAAGATGTGAAGTACATGTGATCTCATCAAAGGATGATGACAGACATAATGTGTAAATGTCGTCCTTGAGGTTAAAGGATGGCAAGGGCATGGTGTGTGGATAACATCCTTGAGGCACAAAAATATAACACCCCTCAGGGAATGGGATAGATATGAAGAACATGTGGCCTCCTCAAAGGACAATAATGGACATGATGAGCCAACGTCGTCGTCGATGGACAAACAAGTAATATCCTCCAGAGAAAGGAAAACATGGCACGACCTACATCAAAACAAGAGAAAAAGAAGGTACGAAGTTGAATCTAATACAAACTCTACAGAACAAGAGAGAGATCACCGCTCGAGATAAAGAATGGTGCACGTCGACACAGGTGGACAAAATACAAAAGTAAATATTACACCAACTCCACAGACTACAGTGAAGAATATTGCAGTCACGGCTACGGTGTAATGAAGAAAAATGACCATGATATGCAAAGGAAAGGGATGATTTGATTAAGAAAGGATACGCAGAACCAGCAGACCATTGAGTAGCCCCCAGTAAGGAATGGTACTTTTCACATCATCCAGTATTTAATATCAACAAGCCTGGCAAAACCAGAGGTTTTCAACTACACTGCCCCATTCAAGGAAGCACTGTATCATTGAACAGCTAATTCATGAAAGGGCCTCACGTGATGAACGACTTACTGGGGATCCTCATCAGATTTAGAGAAGAAAAGGTGGCAATAGCAGCTGACATAGAGGCCATGTATCATCAAGTATTTGTAACTCCAATGAACCGTGAAGTGCTCCCATTCCTTAGGTGGCCACAAGGAGATCTTGAAAAAACCCAGGCACTATCGTATGACGATTTATCTTATTTGTTGAGTGTGGAGCCCAGCAAGCATCACCTTCGCATTAAAAAGGACACTCAAAAGCAACTGAAATGATGCAACAAAAGAAGCAGATTTTAACTTCTATGTTGATAACTTGCTTCTCTCCACTAAATCTCAAGAAATTGCCATTAGGCTAGCTCATGAATTGCAATATTTCTAAAAAAGGGTGGATTTCGTCTAACCAAATTGATTAGCAATTCCAGTAATGTGATCTCCTCCATTACCGCTGCAGAGAGAAATGTAACTGAGAAAAATGTTGACCTATTCAAGGAAAGTCTATCTATAGATAGGACACTACCTGCTCCAAACCTTGTGCCTGAAGAGGGATCCTAAGCATAATGAGCTCTGTCTATGACCCTTTAGGTGCATTATAATGTACCTTCACAGCAAGAACAAAGATAATCTTTCAAGACGACGTCCGCCAGCAGGTTGGCTAGGACCAGAATCTCACCCAAGAAAATAAGTTAAGATGGGATACATGGCTCTTGGAGCTAGAAGCCTTACAAGGACTAACCATTCTTTGCCAATGCACGCCAGAAGGCCTCAGTGAAAAGGACGAGGTAGAATTATATAATTTATGTGATGCCTCTCAAGCTGCATACGCCTCCGTGTCTTACATACATGTAAAACATGAAAATGAGCAAATATATAGTAACATGGTTTTAGCATGCACAAGATTAGCACCAATCAAGAAATGTCTAGAATTGTGTGCAGCAGTCTTGGCTGCGGAGACAGATGTTAAGATTAGGAGGGAGCTAAAACAGTCAATCCAACACTCCAGGTTTTGGTCGGATAATCCAGTACATTAAGAGCACTGAGCGTCGATTCCAAACATTCATTGCTGACTGATTAGCACAATTCATAGGTGCTCCAAGCCAGAACAATGGCAGCATGTTAGTTACTTGCCGGCAGAAGATTGAAACATGGAGCCCATTTTCTGAAGCAACCTTCGACCATGTTGGCCAGTACAGCCGGTCGTTCTATAGGCACCTTTTAACAACCCTGAAGTCAAGAAAGAAACCTCCACTATGACAAGACACATAACCAGCCAACAAAAATAAACTCTTCCACTATTACTCATCATGGTACGCCCTTCAACGTGCTGCAGCTTGGATTCCCAAATTCTATTACTGGCTCAGATCTAGAAAGGCACACCCCACCAACATGCGACTCACAGTGTTAGAGATTCAAGCTGACTGGGAATGCATTATAAGAGCCATCCAGCATTGCAGCTTTAGAGATGACATAGCTGCGCTTCAGTTGAGGAAATTATCAAGCTTAAGCTCCATCTACAGGCTAGATGCCTATCATGATGAGCAGGATAATATACTGGTAGGTGGTCATATCCCACATGAACATGATCTTGGTGGCACATTAGGTCCAATCTTCTTGCCAAAACATCACCACATCACTACATTGGTAGTGCTAAACGCACTTGTCTTTCTAGCAGGTCATTTAGGCAACGAGCACATAATGGCTTCATTACAGCGTCATTATTGGATCATAGCAGGGCACTGCTCCACCATCAACAACATTCTCCAAGTACAGTATGCAACATTTGTCGCAGGATGAACACTAACCCAGCCCAGCAAAGACAAGCAGACCTTCCAACAACAGACAGACCTCCCTTCACATCACTGGATTGCACTGTTTCAGGCCAATCCTGACTGTACACATGCAAAAGACAGTGAAGAGGTATGGGTGTTTTTTCACAAGCTTCAATACCAGAGCTGTCCATATGTTACACTCATTGGACTCGCACAAATTCCTCCTTGCACTGGGCCGCTTTATATCCTGGAGAATTGCTCCGGAAAAAATGTAATCAGATAGCGGCTCATATTTTGTGCGGACTCACAATGAGTTAAGGGTGCCTTTCAATTCTTGGCAGAAAAATAACAAAATTAACAAAGAACTGACAACATGGTATTGAGTGGAATTTTCAACCTCCATAGGCATCACACATGGGAGGTGTAAGAGAGCGGCAAATCCACTCAGTATGCCAAGTCCTTTCCTTCATTATGAGACACAAAAGATTGATGACAGCCAAGTTCAAACATTGTTTTTTGAGGTTGAGATAACGCTAAACAATCATCCACTCACTGCACTCTAAAACTCCACCTCGGACCTTGAGGCCTTAAAATATCTTATTTTAATTGTTCATTACTTTTCTTGTAGTTTATCAATTACCTTATTTCCTTTCCTCACTGGTTTAATAATAATAATAATGATAATAGAAGTTTTTTTTTACTCTGATGTCACAGTGTGGGACCTTTGTAATTACAAATTTGTATCTTGTAGCACACTTCATACACTGTAATAATAATAATAATAATAATAATAATAATAATAATAATAATAATAATAATAATAATACAGGTAATAGTAATATTCCAAACATAGATTAGAAGTTTCTTCTACGTAACAAATCTTGTACTGATTTTATGCTTAAAATTTAGTTTTAAGCAAAATTGTCAAAATGAAAGTTAATAAAATTTATTACTGTAAAACTGTACTTATCTGTGGTTTGCCATGCTTCCTCCCAGATGCTTCATCTTTTTCAACATCTGTTAAAATTAAAATAATTTCTTCTCTCTAATTGCCTTTACCCTCTCAGAAATTAACTGACTCTGTCATCTGTGGCCCTCTACCGTATTATAAAAATTGAGAAGGAACATAAGAAAAGAGAAAACATCTGAAAATTGGTTTATTGCACTCTATACATCCATCCTAAAATATCTCAGATTTTACCATCCAATGGAATTACTGTAGTTTCAACAACCTTCTATCAATACTCCATGTCACTAAATTACAATAACCAACTACCATAATATATGGTACTAAATTGGCACATTAGCTTTTAAAACATTTTAGAATTGAACTATATTAAATAAAATTTTGTGCATAAAATTATCAATATATCAAAATGACTAAGGCATTTCAAAAACATTTCTAAACATATTCAACAATTTAATTTATTTACAGTATAAATGCACAAACAAAATATTTGGGTTAACAAACAAATTCAATGATCTAATATACGCAGATTACCAGATACAATTTTGTTCTCCAGAATGGCTCCTGGGGGAATATCAATACGATCTCCGTGATTTGCTATAATAATTACTGTTCCCTGAAAAAGAAATGTGTAGACTGCATTAGCTCGAGTATATATCAATCCATTGAAAAAGTTTTAAGAAGGTAATAACAATTTTTTAAATCTGGTTAAGTATCATAAATTGTAATATACCTAAATGTATCCCTTAAGTAGACAGTGTTTTTAAATTTCATACCTAAGAAAAGTTTTATTGCGATACAAACTGACTCTCCCAGCAAAATTCCATCAAATGATATGTATAAAATTTCATACAGGAGAGTAAAGGCTAAACTTGAAATATGATAGCTCCAAACTGGGCTTACCAAAGAAAAACATAACTCTAAATACTGTGTCCTTAAATTGGCTTTATCCGAGAAAAACTGAACTTTTTTGTTTAAAGGTTGATCACGAGTGGTAAAGGCAAGGAACACAATGTCCACAAGACCAACAACATACAGTATTGGACATAAGATCAACGCCAAAGCACCCACAGCCAACCCACGCTGAGACCAGGGATGATCAGGCTGCGACTGATGACTCTGCAGGTAGACCTGTATGTTTCTCCAAATCCCCCATCACTAGCTCACAATGAAGTTTAGACTGTGGACATTGCTGACAACTCTTGGGCTTGGTCAGGGCTCAAACTGCCAACCCATAGGTTACAAGTAGACGTTTCCAATAGGCTGCCATAATTTCTAATGGACTCCTTATATTCTACTTATGCTACACTCATATGTACTATGTAGCTTCAACCAACATCTAAAATTAATCCCAAGCCATCCACTCAAGTTATATTTCCTACAGGAGGGAATCATATTACTCAAACAAAAAATGACACTGTTGCCTTGGTCAGCAAAGGTATATGTAAAAGAATTGATCAGATGAATTGGTAAAAGGTACGCCTAATAATAAAAACCCTTTTGATAAATCTTACAGCACTGTTAGGTGATGATCACCAGAAAATGAACATCACAACTCCACACATTAATATTTTACAGCGTACTAGGTTGAGTTTTAAATGTGTGCATGCATCATGAGTCTATTTTATCAATAGTTTACCAATAAATCCTAAGTTCTTATGTAACAAAATCCTTCACGTTGAAATAGTTCACTGTAATCCAACTTTATAAAGTATGGTACCTTTTTTACAGTTAACCTAACTAGTATCTTCCTTCAGTGGGCAGATTCTCCAAGGATCCCGTCTCTTAGTGGGTAGCTCATTCTTGGCAAGAAGGCAGGATCAGGAAAAAGGTTCAGTTCTCCTGTGTCTAGGAACTGAATATGGCCTTCATTTCTGGATAAGGCCACTATTTCACTAACTCCTAGCACCTGAGGCTATTGCAAACAGAAAGATGACTTTCTGTGTTCCTTTGGTGTACAATCTTTATTGTTTAGGTTCGAAGCATGGTGCAAGACTTTGCCCAAAGACCACGTAATGGGCTTTGGAGGGGTTGCTGGCTTGAGACTAGCCCATGCTTTTGGGATCTTATTGAAGATTTCACTAGTGAGGTCCACCTCAAAAGCATACAGAAGTGGTCTAGTCAAGGCCGACTTACACACAGTAATCGTGGTGGAAGCCAGGCCTTGTTCGTGTAGGTGTATGAAGAAAGCGAGACAATCTACTGTATCGATATTTCTGTTGGATTCCTTGTTTTCACAAAGGACACCCATTTCTTCCAAGATGATTCATATTGTCTCCTAGTCGAACTTGACTTATACTCTTCGATGAAGTCAACTTTATCCTTCAAGATTCCAAACTTTTTGTTCGCTGCTAGGGCGAAAGAATCTTAAGATGTAGGTTGTTGGTTCTCGAGGATAAGTGTATACAGTCGACTTCTGGACCAGTTGGGATAAAACTGGATTTGGCAGAGGAAACTGCTTCAGTTTCGATTCTAGAACTAGAGGGAACCAATTGCTTTTGGGTCATTTGGGGGCCACTACTGCTGCTGTCCCTCTGAAGGATCTTAGCTTGTCGAGGACTCTTAGCAGGAGATTGGTTGGTGGAAACAGGTAAATACGATTCCACCTGTTCCAGTCAAAGGACATGGCGTCTATCACTTCTGCTTGAGGGTCCACATAAGGGGCTACGTAACGAGGTAGTTTCTTGTTGTCACTCGTTGCGAAGAGGTCAATCTGCAGTTCCAGGACTTTTTCCGAGATGAAGGAGAATGAGTCTGCGTCTAGGCACCATTCTGTTTCTATCGTTTTTTTGCCTGGATAGAGCATCCACCGTCAAATTGCGGAACCCTTATAGGTGAACTGCTGATAAGTGCCATCCCTTCTTCCTTGCCAGGTAGAAGATGGCTAGTATCACATGGTTGATGTGAGGTGAATCTCGAGCCTTGTCAGTTTGGACATTTTACAGTGAGCCCTCGCTACTTCGCGGTTCGACCATCGCGGATTCACCACTTCGCGGATTTTTTTCATAACCCATGTATATACATATATCGCGGATTTTCCGGAAATTTCGAAAATACCGCAATGTGACCGATGGTGCAAGATTGGAGAAAGTAAGGAAAACTGAATCATGATTGATTTTCAATATAAATGAAACTTTGAGGAGCAACAAAGATATCATTTGTTAGAGAGATAGAGAGAGGTAAGGAATGGGAGGTAGTGAAAAGTAGCCCACAGAGAGAGAGAGAGAGAGAGAGAGAGGTAGAGAGAAAGAAAGAGAGAGAGAGATAGAGGGGGGTTTAAATGTAATAAACAAAAAAAATTGGTAGGTTATAACACATTGGTGCTTATGTAATATCAACTGTATACTGTAGACGGTTTGAATAAGTTAAGAAATGGTATAAACAATACTTTGTTAGTGTATTCGTACACTCTCAAGAGCGGCAGCTAGATGTCAGCTGATCTAATCACAGCCAAAAGTAAAACAAAAAGAAGTCAACAATACTCGATTTTTAAAACACACCCGAAATTTAAAAACAAAAGTACACGCTTTCTTAATGTGCAATTAACTATTTAAAGAGTAGCAATTTTCTAGAATAAAATGATGTTTCCCAAAAAATAGTGGTTTGCTGATGAAATCGGATGCCGTATTTTTAGCTATGATTGAAATGGATGTAGACTCGGCATAATTTTTTTGTTTCGTATTTAATTGACACTAAGAAAACTAATTTTAGTTTCTTCATCTAAATGTAAGTATTGTATAACACGAAGAGAGAGAGAGAGAGAGAGAGAGAGAGAGAGAGAGAGAGAGAGAGAGAGAGAGAGAGAGAGAGAGAGAGAGAGAGAGAGAGAGAGAGAATGAATCAGCTGTTGTAATCAAATGGCGTGTTTTTGTTTCCTGAGAATTTCATCGCCACGACTATAACAACAACATACTGTACTGAACTTTACAGTATTATACAGACTACTGTAATATGATAAAGTAAAATATTTGTAATCTATTTTATATGAAATGAGGCTATTTTTTTTTGTTTAAAATTTACATTTACGTATGTAAAACATCTCTCTCTCTCTCTCTCTCTCTCTCTCTCTCTCTCTCTCTCTCTCTCTCTCTCTCTTAAATTGTTTTCCTGCTTTGCTACGTATGTATGATTTTATATAGATACGGTAAATAATATTTGTAATAACATATTTTATAAAAGCTTTTACTGTAATATCATTATTTATCACTTTCATCATGTGCGTTAAATG
>NC_090729.1:74928253-74990753 GCF_036898095.1 Palaemon carinicauda
AGCTACATGATTATCGGGTAAGTTTAATATTGAAATATATATATATATATATATATATATATATATATATATATATATATATATATATATATATATATATGTATAAATATATATATATCTAATATATATATATATATATATATATATATATATATATATATATATATATATATATATATATATATATATATATATATATATATATATATATATATATATATATATATATATATATATACATATATATATATACATATATAAATATATATATATATATATATATATATATATATATATATATATATATATATATATATATATAAGAAAAAGTAAATTAAAAGACAAAAATTCATGGCAGTCCAGAATAGGTGAGGAGGAAGAGCGGAAACAACGGCTCTCCATCCGAGCCAAAAAGTAAAAGTGAACTAAATCACAGGTGTGAACGGGAGTGGTAGCAAGCTACCCCCCCCGATTAATAGCGGTGTGGGTAGTTAACCTTCGCTAAATTTTAATGGCTCGTCATTTCAGCTCCGCCGGAAGTATAACCCCTAATAAATAACGTGGTTTGCATACCAGTTACAGAACAAATATATAAAAGCATTAATAATGTTTTCATATATTGTATATGAAAGAAAACATATGACTAAGAAAAAATAAGTCAAATGGCCAGAAAGTTGTCTCTCTACCCAAGCCAAAAGTAAAGTGAGGTTCACAGCCTAGGTGTGTGAGTGAGAGGGGTAGTTACTACCCTCCACCCCACCGCTAATCAGCGGGTGGGTGATTAACCCTCGCTATAAGTCTAATGACTCGTCTTTCAGATTCGCTTAAAGTAATACCCCTAAAAATAGAATTGGTTTGTATTTTAGTTACAGAACAACTCTGTTTTTATGCTGGCTGGTATCAATGTGATAACTCGGTGACCAAGCAGGGGAGTGGGACTTTTACGCTACCAGTCGCTACCTACCAACCACTTGTTTACAACTCATTATAAATTCATGTCTACCGTGTATGTAAAGGAAAAAGATTTTGTATTTGTATTAGAACAAATATAACTATGAATACAGTACTATTACTCATGCATTTTCTCCCAAAGATGAGATACAAAAGTCATTACTACAGTAAGTATTTAAGTAAATATGGGGTCTGAGAATGTAGCAATTATTCAGTTTTTCAACATTGGCTAGTGTATCTTATTCCCTAACCATGTTGAACGGTAAGGTCTGACTGTAGTCAGTGTTTAGATGACTGTACTTACTGGGATTTTCTTCTGTGTAACACATACTGCTGTATCTTCACCTTTACATGCTACTGATGATAGTCCTCCTTGGTTAATGGCTTTAAAGGCATATTCTGAAAAAATAATGAAAAGGTGCAAATTACATAAAATACCAATGAGCTTTAGTAAATATTATTATATGTACACTAAAAAATCCAGTTTAGTCTCCATCATAACTGTAGGAATTCGGATTGAGAAAGCACTTTTGTAATAAACATTCATTGCAATGACAGATGACTAGATTTCATATACAGGGGTATTCCTGTATTTCAGACTTATGCCATTACTGCAACTTGCTCAGAAAGTAAAATTTAAATCACAAGTACACAGCCAAACTCCTAAAAAGGCTAAGAAATTTATATAAATTACAGTACACCAAGTAGGCCCTACAGTTTCCATAAAGTACTACTACTACTACAAAAAAAAAAAAAAAAAAAAAAAAAAAAGGGAGACAAATTTGGAAGTAATTTGTATTTTTTCAAGCATACAAACCTGGAGCTATTTATAAGGGTATTATTTTCAGCACAGCTGAAAGACGAGCCATGATAATTGCAGCGAGCTATAACTACCCAAGGCGCTAGTTAGCGGGTGGAGGTGGGGTAAACTGGCTACCCGGCTCACTCACACCTCTCAGCTGAGTAACCACTTTGCTTTCTGGCAGGACTTCATGCGGAACAGGTGGGCCAATTTGAATAAATAGCTCCAGGTATATGCATAATTCACAGGTTTGTGAATCTATAAAAAAGGGATCATACGTCCCAACTCCCGCTTGTAAGGAGACTGGAGACATAACAGGTACCATAAATAAATAGTGATACCTCTCAATACGAATGTATCTGCATACAAAATTTCCATGATATCAAACGAGATGTAAAGATTTTTTCGCTTCATATTAAAAAAAATTTTCATGATACAAAAAGAGTCCCATAAAATAGCTACCCATTAAAAATGGTATTTTCATTTTAAAATAAATTTTTACATATACTTACCTGGTAGTTACATATATATAGGATTATCCCGCTGATTTGTCACGAGCACGGCAGAAATTCAAAATTTGCGGCACTCGCCGATAGGTGGCCAGGTGATCATACCTGTGCTCCCTCTATCCAGGTACCTGGAACCATTCCCATTCGTCCTCAGAAATTCCATGCCCGTTTTCAGAGGGGAGGAGGGAGGGACCTTTTATATATGTAACTACCAGGTAAGTATATTTAAAAATTTATTTTAAAATGAAAATACCATTTTTAAATATCTAACTTCCCTGGTAGTTACATATATACAACTGATTGTCACCATTGGTGGTGGGTTAGAAAACCGCAAACCGTCGGGAATTCGTATAATCATTAATCGCTACAAATTAGCTGTACCAATAATCTGGTTCCTACCCGATAAGGAAGCTGGCTTCATAGTTTTCCTGCCTCATTTGCCTGCATTCCTAGAGAGACCCACCGATCCACCCAGGGGGCTGTAGAAAGTCTTTGTGGGGCTGTCACACGGTCCTTGACCTTAACATGACCCATTAACACACTAAAGACACACTCCATAAAACCTAATTTAGACTTGCATCCCAGAGCGTGGAAGGTTGCAGCAACCTTCACAGACAACCTGTGAGAAGTTCAAGAAAAGGCAAGGGTATAAACATGATATTTTTATAATAAAAACTATATTTTCATATTAAAATAAATTTTTGAACATACTTACCCAGTGGATATATATATATAGCTAACGTCTCTGACGTCCGGCAGAAATTCAAAACTCGCGGGCGATCGTAGGTTGGGTTGCTAGGTGTACACTAGCGCCACCACTCGCCAGGATACTGTAACCATTCCTCAAGTCCTCAGGTCTTCTCTGGCCATAGGGTCTCTAGAGGGGCGGAAGGGAGGGAGTTAAATTATATATATCCACCGGGTAAGTATGTTCAAAAATTTATTTTAATATGAAAATATCATTTTTAAACATTTAACTTAGCCGGTGGATATATATATATAGCTGATTGACACCCTTGGTGGAGGTTAAGAGACCAGCAGTAAACATCATAGGAATATAACTCAAGAGTTTTGATTAAAAACAAACTTAAGGATTCGTACCTGATAAGGAAGCTGACTTTGATGATTCTCTGCCTCATTAGTCCGCTATCCTTATGGATCCCAGCGATCCACTCAGGGGGCTAAAAGACCTCTAGGAGCTGTCATATCTGGGGTGACCACCCTTATGACAGGACCTCCTCAACCAATACCCTTGATCTGGGCGCTCTCAAGAAACAAGTTTGACCACCCACTAAAATCAAAAGATTGCGGAAGACTGACCCAGTCTCCACATACAACCAAAATGACAATAGTTTCGAGAAGAAAAAAAAAAAAAGTATTAGGGGAATGTAGTGGTAGAGCCTTTCTCCCACTACTGCACTCACTGCTACGAATGGTCCCAAAGTGTAGCAGTCCTCGTAAAGAGTCTAAACATTCTTTAAATAATGTGAAGCAAACACAGATTTACTCCTCCAGTAGGTTGCATCCATAATGCATCGTAGGGATCAATTTTGCTTGAAAGCCACTGACGTTGCCACTGCTCTAACTTCATAAGTCTTTACTTTCAATAACCGTAGGTCAGTCTCACCGCAGTGAGCGTGAACCTCTCTAATTAAAAATCAGACAAAATATGATAAGGCGTTCTTTGACATCGGTAAGGAGGGCTTCTTGACCGAACACCATAAAGCCTCTGATTCGCCTCGTAAATTTTTGGTTCTGTCAAGATAACATTTAAGTGCTCTTACAGGGCACAGGACTCTTTCTATCTCATTACCAACCACATCTGACAGGTTGGGAATCTCAAAAGATTTTGGCCATGGATAGGTCGTTCATTCTTGGCCAGGAAACCAAGCTGCAAGGAGCATACTGCCTTATTAGAACAGAAGCCGACGTTCTTGCTGAAGGCATGAACCTCACTAACTCTTTGCGGTAGCAAGACTCACAAGAAAAAGTGTCTTCAGAGTAAGGTGTTTAAAAGAGGCTAAGTGCAAAGGTTTAAATTTCTCAGACATAAGAAATTTAAGGACAACATCCAAGTTCCAAGCTGGCGTCACTATCCGATGCTCCTTGGAGGTCTCAAAAGACTTGAGAAGATCTTGAAGGTCTTTATTGTTCGAGAGGTCCATGTTCCTGTGTCTGAACACTGCAGCTAACATGCTCCTGTAACCTTTAATGGTAGAGGCAGAAAAGTTACGTTCATTCCTAAGGTGTAGCAGGAAGTCAGCGATTTGCGCTATAGAGGTATAGGGCGGGGAAACAGAGGTGACCTTGCACCAATCTCAAAATAACTCCCATTTGAACTGGTAGATCCTGATGGTAGAGGATCTCCTTGCTCTGGCAATAGCCCTAGCTCCCTCCTTCGAAAACCCTCGAGCTCTAGTGAGTCTCTCGATAGTCTGAAGGCAGTTAGACGAAGCGCGTGGAGGCTTTGAAGGAATCTTTTCATGTGAGGTTGCTGGAGAAGGTCCAACCACATTGGCAGACCCCTTGGAATGTCCACCAGCCATTGAAGTACCTCAGTGAACCATTCCCTTGAGGGCCAGAGGGGAGCAACCAACGTCAACCTGGTCCCTTCGTGAGGGGCAAACTTCTGCAGAACTTTGTGAAGGATTTTGAAGGGAGGAAACGCATAAATTTCCAGGTGAGACCAGTCCAGTAAGAACACATTGATGTGGACTGCCTCTGGATCTGGAACTGGAGAGCAGTAAGTTGGAAGTCTCTTTGTTATCGAGGTTGCGAACAGGTCTATGGACCCCATATCCGCCATAGTTTCTCGCACACCTGCTTATGAAGAGTTCATTCAGTGGAAATGACTTGTCCTCTTCTGCTGAGGCAGTCTGCCATCACGTTCCTTTCTCCCTGAATGAATCTTGTAAATAGGGTGATGTTTCTTTCCTTTGACCAAACTAGGAGATCTCTTGCAGTTAAGTAAAAAGACTGCGAGTGGGTCCCGCCTTGCTTGGAGATGTAGGCTAACACTGTGGTGTTGTCCGCGTTTACCTGCACCACCTTGTTCCAAATCAGTCCTTCGAAACTCTGCAGGACCAAAAGAACTGCAAGAAGCTCCTTCTGGTTGATATGAAGCTTTACCTGGTCTTTGGACCAAAGGCCCGAGCACTTTAGTTTGCCTAGTGTTGCTCCCCACCCAAAGTCCGAAGCGTATGAGCTCTTGTGTGCGAGAGAGGGACCTTCCTGAAGTCTGAGATTGACGTCCCACCATTTCAAGCAAGTCTTGACCGTTTCTGGGAGTGGAATGGACACTGCTTCCAAGCCCTTTTCCTTGTCCCAATGCTGGTTGAGGTGAAACTGGAGAGGGCGTAGATTGAGTCTTCCCAGGGGGACAAACTGCTCCAGCGACGAGAGTCCCCAAAAGACTCATCCACAATCTTACCAAACAACTGCTCTTTTTCTGATAAAGACGAATCTTTAAGAGAGCTTGCTCTAGTCTTGTGGGCGATGGAAAAGCCCGAAAAACTAGACTCTGTATCTCCATCCCCAAATAGAGAATAGTTTGAGATGGGGTCAGTTGCGACTTCTCCTTGTTTACTAGGAGACCCAACTCCTTGGCTAGGTCCAAAGTCCATCTGAGATCCTTCAGACAGCGATTGAAGGATGACGCCCTGAGTAACCAGTCGTCTAGGTATAGGGAGGCTCTGACACCTGTCGAATGCAGGAAGCTCGCTACATTCCGCATGAGCTTTGTAAATATAAGAGAAGCAGTGCTGAGGCCGAAGCACAGAGCTCGAAACTGGTACACTTCCTTCCCATACACGAACCTTAGATAACGTTGGAAGGTCGGATGGATCGGGATATGGAAGTATGCATCCTGGAGTTCGAGAGAGACCATCCAGTCGCCTTCCCTTACTGCTGCCAGAACAGACTTGGAAGTTTCCATAGTAAACTTTGTTCTCAGGATGAATACACTGAGCGCGCTCATGTCCAGCATTGGTCTCCAACCTCCTGTGTTCTTTGGAACCAGGAAGAGGCGGTTGTAAAAGCCTGGAGATTGATGGTTCAAAACCTTCACCACAGCTCCCTTCTCTAACAAAAGAGACACCTGAAGGTGTAAGGCTTGTCTTCTTGCTTCCTCTTGGTATCTGGGAGAGAGATCTATTGGATTTTGAACAAGAGGAGGTTTCTTTACAAAGGGAATTTTGTACCCCTCCTTCAACAAGAGGACAGACCATTGGTCCACTCCTCTTCTCTCCCACGCCTGCCATAAGTTCTTCAATCTGGCCCCTACTGCTGTCAGAAGTTGTGGGCAGTCAGACTCTGCCACGACTAGATCTGGCTCCCCTCCTCTTACCTCGTCTTCCATCAGAACGAGAGTTGCCTCTGTTGGAGGCTCTGCCACGAAAGGGAGGAATAAACCAAGAAGCAGGGGTATCCAACTTCGGTTTGTTGCTAGAAAACGACGACGGCAAAACCTTGTGAGCCGTTTTAGCAACTAGATCATGGGTATCCTTTAAGGCAAGAGATGACGCTATATCCTTCACAAGATCTTGGGGAAAAAGTGAACGAGAGAGAGGTACAAAAAGAAGTTCTGACTTCTGACAAGGAGTAACTCCCGTGGCTAAGAAAGAGCACAATGACTCTCTCTTCTGCAGTAAAAATGGTAAGCTCGTTGGATCCATCCCTTACTGCTTTGTCCATACAGGACATAATCTGAACAACAGAATCATTATTAAAAAGTGACACCTTCTTGCTCAAGGCTCCCAACGACCAGTCCAGAAAGTTGAAGACTTCAAATGCACGGAAGACTCCCTTGAGTAGATGGTCAAGTTCCGAGGTAGTCCACAACATCTTTGAGCGTCTCATGGCTAGACGACGAGGAGAGTCTACCAGGCTTGAGAAGTCCCCCTGGGCAGAGGCAGGTACTCCCAAGCCGAGAACTTCTCCTGTGTCATACCAGACGCTCGAACGAGAAGCAAGTTTAGATGGAGGGAAGGCAAAGGAAGACTTTCCAAGACTTCTTTTGGTCTGCAACCAATCTCCCAGCAGACGCAAAGCCCTCTTAGACGACCGAGAGTACCAATTTAGTAAAAGAGGGGGCTGTTGCAGCCAACCCTAAAGTGAATTCTGGAGGCGAGCGTGGGGCAGCAGGAACAAAATGCGACGGAAAAACTTCTTTAAAAAGTCATTATCATCTTAAAATCCAGAGATTGTTGGGCAGCTCTAGGTTCCTCTTCTTCAGACAAGATACCCAACGGTACATTAGTGGAAAGGGGGTCATCTGCTCCCTCCTCAGAGTAAACTTCATCCGAAAGAACAATATTCTTACGAGATGGCGAATCCACAAGAAGTCGAGAAGGCAAAGCTTGACAGCCTACATCAACCTGCCGATGAGTAACAGGCAGAGCATGAGGGTCGACGTCACATCGGGACTGCATTGACTGACGCTCAACGTCACGTCGAAGCTGGCGATCGGCGTCACGTTTGACAGCATGCCTAACACTAGGGGTCACATCAGCGTGACGTGAAACTTCACGCTTAGAAGTCTGATGAGAAGAGTCACGCTTATCAGAAACCTGACGCTCCGCAAGCGAGGGTACCTGTCGATCAGGGGCTGGACAGTAGGACTGCATTAAAGTGGACAGCTTCGACTGCATGTCCTGCAGCACGCTAAAATTAAGATCCCGAACACGAGGATCAGAACGTGACTTCGGCAACGTCCGTTCCGCAATGTCAGTGATGATAACGGGAGCAGCAGCACTCATGTCACGTCTGGAACGTCCAGACAAAACAACAGAACCGTGACCCTGCGCAGGAGCCTCCGGAGCAACAAAGACAGACGTTATAAAGGAACGTTTGGCAGGCGAGCCTTCCTCCGATGAAGGTATACGTTCTGGACTGCTCCAATGACTGCAGCCAGGACACTGACTTTGTTCTGAAGGAAACAATTTCCTCTTAAGAGGTCGGGAAACCTGACGCCAGGATTTCCTACTGACGTTAACGTCTTCGAGGATGAGAACTTAGTCTCGCCTCTCCCATGATAAGAACGATCGTGAGGAGCAACGTCTGCAACTCATGAGGGAACGTCTGTTTGTGGTTTAACACCTATCGTTCCCTTTCGTCGTTTGACATTCCTTCTCCCAGGGGTTGGGGAGCTTGAAAGAGGTCTCGGACTGGGTGAACGGCAAGTACGAACAGACGAACCCTCTGCAACACTGAACACATTTTTTGCACTTTTTTCACTAACACTTGCACTTTTTAACAATTTTACATCGGACATGAGCTGATTCCTATCCGTAACAAGCGATTCGACCTTCGCACCAAGAGCATGAATCGCCTTCATCATGTCCATCAGTGAAGGTTCGTTAGTGCTAATAGGGGGTTCAGAAACTACCACTACAGGGGGAGGAAAAGGTTCAGGGACATGGGGAGAGGAAAATTCTTGAGAATCAGAAGAGCTTCTTCTGACCCTATCTCTCTCTAACTTATGAGTGTACTTTTCATACTCAAGCCACTCGGTATCCGATAAAATTACACATTCATCACATCGATCCCCCAACTGACATATCTTACCTCTACATTTGTTACAAATAGAGTGGGGGTCGATGGAAGCCTTTGGAAGGCGCCTGTTACAGCCTTTAGCACATTTTCTTACACAGGGGAAGGGTCAGCCATTTTGGAATATCCAGAGAGAGAAAAAACAAAGCAAGGGTCAAAAACAGTAAAATCAAAAAAGAGTTCAAGAACAGTCGAAAGAAAAAGACCAACCAAGCGAAAGCCATAAACCAAAAACAAGTACTTCACCAAAGCTGTAGAAAACTTGAGGTCAGCACGAGCAAGAAAATTCAATGTTTACGCCACAGCGGCAGAGAAGAACTGAGAACTTGCGGAATGGTTACAGTATCCTGGCGAGTGGTGGCGCTAGTGTACACCTAGCAACCCAACCTACGATCGCCCGCGAGTTTTGAATTTCTGCCGGACGTCAGAGACGTTAGCTACATATATATCCACCGGCTAAGTTAAATGTTAAAAATAAATTTTTGAACATACCCGCTGGTTATATAACAATAGCTTTATTCTTCTGTCCGGCAGAAATTCAAAACTCGCGGAAACCGCATAGATATGCCAGGTGTACACTAGCGCCACCACGGTAGCTAGGCCGAACTATTCCATCCAGCACCAGATTTTCCATGCCCATAGGTCTCTAGGGGGAGGAGGGTGGAATTATAAGTTATATAACCAGCGGGTAAGTATGTTCAAAAATTTATTTTATTATGAAAATATCATTTTTAAACATTTAAAATTACCCGCTGGTTATATAACAATAGCTGATTGACACCCTTGGTGGAGGGTCAGAGACAGCAACATTGTTGGAATTTCACTTAAGTGTTAAATAAAAACAAGCTTAAGGGTTCGTACCTGTTAAGGAAGCTGACTTCAATGATTCTTTGCCTCATTATGTCTGCTATCTTTATAAGATCCAGCGGTCCACTCAGGGAGCTAAAGATCTCTACGAGCTGTCAAACGGGTAATAACATCTATGTTGACAGGACCTCAATTAATAATCTTGTTCCGGGCGCTCTCAAGGAACAAAATGACCACCTGACTAAATCAAAGATTGCGGAAGATTGTCGACCAATCTTCACGTACAATCATAAAAATATATAAAAGTTCCAAGAGAAGAACAAGGGTACTAGGGATTAGGGGAAACGTAGTGGTAGATCCTTCACCTACTACTGCACTCGTTGCTATGAATATTCCCAAAGTGTAGCAGTCCTCATAAAGAGTCTGGATACGTTATAAGTAATGCGAGGCGAATACAGGTTTACTCCTCCAAAAGGTAGTATCCATGATGCTTTGCAGAGAACGGTTTTGTTTAAAAGCTACAGAAGTTGCCACAGCTCTTAACTTCATGAGTCTTTACTTTAGGCCGCTTAAGGTCTGCCTCACTACAGTGTGAGTGAGCCTCTCTAATTAAAAGTCTTATAAAAAATGATAGGGCGTTTTTAGACATAGGTAGCGCAGGCTTCTTGGCTGCGCACCAAAGAGCCTCTGAATTGCCTCTTAAATCTTTAGTCCTGTTCAGATAAAACTTCAGTGCTCAGATAAAACTTCAGTGTTCTAACAGGACAAAGAACTTTCTTCCACTCTTCACTCACCATATCAGAGAGAATAGTAATCTCGAAAGATTTAGGCCATGGATGAGAAGGAAGTTTGTTTTTGGCTAGGAATCCAAGTTACAAGGAGCATATGGCTTTCCCATTTCTGAAGCCAATATTCTTGCTAAAAGCGTGAACTTCACCGACTCTCTTAGCTGTTTCCAAACCTACTAAGAAAAGTGTCTTCAAGGTCAGATCTTTAAAAGAAGGGGAGTGTAAAGGCTCGAATCTGTCACTCATGAGGAATTTTAAAAACAATATCTAAATTCCAGGCTGGTGAATCTTATCGACGCTTCTTAGAAGTCTGAAAAGATCTGAGAAGATCTTGAAGGTCTTTATTATTTGAGAGATCTAAATTCCTGTGTCCGAAGACAGCTGCCAGCATACTCCTGTATCCCTTGATAGTCGAGGAGGAAAAAATGTGCTTTCTTCTAAGGTTTAAGAAGAAATCGACAATTTGTGTTACAGAGGTACTGAATGAAGAAACTGATTTAGCTCTACACCACTCTCTAAAACCTCCCACTTAGATTGTAAAACCTTGATGGTAAAAGTCCTTCTTGTACTAGCGATAACCTTAGCTGCCTCCTTTGAAAACCCTCCAGATCTTAGGAGTTCTTCGATAGATTGAAGGCAGTCAGACGTAGAGCTTGGAGGTTTAGATGGTTTCTTGCCAAGTGGGGTTGTTTGAGAAGATCTATTTTCAATGGCAGGCTTCTTGGAATGTCCACCATCCATTCCAGAACCTCTGTGAACCAACCTCTTGACGGTCAGAAGAGAGCTACTAAAGTCAACTTGGTTCCCTCGTGAGACATGAACTTTTGTAACATCCTGTAAAGCACTTTGAATGGTGGGAACGTGTACAAGACCATGTCACGACCTGCTTGACGCTCGGGGTCGCATTGTGCTTGATGATTAACGTAGCGTCTCGATAGACGCTCGACGTCACGTCTTACAGGACGTCCTGTTCCAGTGGAAGCTCGACGTCCTGTTAGGTGGACATACGATGTCACATCTGTTTGTTTGACGCCTTGCTAGGGAGTTGTAAAGACGTTCGTCATCATGAACATCTCTACTAGTAGGCTCACTACGCTTAGTGTCCAGGCGTGAAGTTACCTGACACTCAAGATCCAGGTCTGCTACTCTCTTGTTGTATGCAGGCCGACAAACTAGCATGAGCGAAGAGAGCTTCTGTTGCAAATCTAGCAGTGTAATAAAAATAGGGTCAAACTGTTGTGGTACAGGAGAAGTCACGTCTACCACAAGCTCTCTTTCTACACCGTTTAAAAACACGCAGAGCGTCCGGAAGACGATAACCAGTTTGATGGTGTAGAAGGAGCATGAACTGAAGCCATGCCATGCTCAGACAACTGTCCTGCAACTGAGAGAGTTAGATGTTATTTGACAGTTGCTGACATCCTAAAAGGATGTTTGGTAGGAGAGTTTTTCTTCGGTAGAAAGAAAACACGCTCAGAACTGTTCGAAAGACTACAACCAGAAGCTTGCAGTGTCAAGAAAGGACGCTGATTGACCGTGTCCACCTTCCTCTTTAGAAGTCTGGAAGTTGATGCCAGCCTCGTCTGGGTTCTGAGTCATCTGAAGACGACAAAAAAACTTTCACCTCATCTTTCCTATGATGAAGGTGAGAGACCTGTGAGGCGTCAAAAGGTATGCTCGAGTAGGCGACAGCTCGGGAGCTAAAGCCTCTCGTTTCCTTTATCGTTCGATATTTCTTCTCTCCGGGAAAAAGGAGCTGGGAGAAGTTTCAAATCGATATTCCTTGGAAGAGGTCTAAGGATAAGAAACAACGATATGTCCTAACAGACGCCCTCTATTTGAGGGGTGGTGCTTAGACCGAAACAAAGAACTCAAAACTGGACAACTTCCTCTTATACACAAACCTTCCGGTAGCTTGAAGTTCGGATGGATGGGGAAGTAGAAGAAAGCATCCTGGAGATCTAAAGAGATCATCCAGTGGACCTTCTTTACTGCTGCAAGCATAGTTTTCTGAGGCTCCATAGAGAACTTTTGGCCTCTGGACGTAGCTCGAACAGTATGTGACTGACGTTGGACGTTACGGGTTGTTTGACGTTCGACGTCACGAGCTTGTTGCTCGATGTCACGTTCAGCTTGACGCCCAACATCATGTTCAGCTTGACACCCAATGCCACGCTTAGCTGCCTAGCAATCGTCACCGTGCTTGGAAGGTAAACGCTCGATGACAAGCTTGGCCGCTTGATGTCTGGCATCAAGAGAAGCAGACACTCAATGGGATATAGAAGCCTTATCACGCTGTTCAACATTTAGCTTGCTGGTAGAACGCCTGTGCGACAATGCGTCCTGATGAGAATCATGACGAACCATCGCTTTGCTAACAGCAGGCTGATAAGACTGCATAAAAGATGAGAGCCTCTGCTTCATGCTAGCAGCATAGCCCAATTAGGATCAACATTAGGTGACACCGGTGTAGAAAACTTCCATCGTGAACTCGCCTTCCTCATCGCTTACATAACGCTCCGCACTTCAGCAGACGGAAACCAGTCTGGCGGAAGCGGCGGTGCCTGTACCGTAACACCAGACTCAGGAACAAGATCCGTATCAGCCTGAACTAAAGCTTTGCCAACTTTTGACATCCTGACAGGACGTACACAGCAAAAAAGGGACACTGCCTTCTCTCACAAAAGCCCTAATGCACTTCCTGCTGTTGCAGCTGAACGTACTGCTGCACCAACATCTGCAGTTAGGTTCTTTATGCTGCATTGAGGACGCGCTATTGCGCTGCCCTATCACCACTGTCTTTTTGACGTTGTTACTTTTCTTAGAATGATTTATTGTTAATTTATTCTCATCATTTATTTATTTCCTTATTTCCTTTCCTCGCTAAGCTATCTTCCCCTAATGGAGTCCTTGGGCTTATAGCATCTAGCTTTTCCAACTAGGGTTGTAGCTTGACTAGTAATAATAATAAAAAATAAGAAACAGAGACTCCTTCGACGTCTTCCTTAGTGAAAAATTCTGAAGGCGGGACGAGGAGCAGCAGGTACAAAATAAAATGGAAACTTTTCAGAAAAAAACTCTCATGAGTTTCTGAAAGTCACTCCCTTCCTCCTACAAGTCTCTAACCTAGGTATAGATGTCTTGTTTCCTAGGAGTCAACTCCTTAAGGTCCTGAATTCTGACCTCAATGCTTTAGAGGTTTAATTCTCGCTCTCCCACAGACACCAAGAATTAGCTGAAGCAGACCTTGGTCTGAGAACATAATATCTTTCTAGATAATATTTATTTCTTAATATAGCGCCTGGCGTAACAATGTTCCAACGCTAGACGCTCATGGTCATGTAGACATCAAGTCCTATTGTTGGAAGCCAGACGCCAAGCAACTGATTGGCGTTCAGCGTCACGTGACTCTCGGAACAATACTATTCACGATTCACACACTTGGCGCAAGGCGTCACGCTCAGCCACCTGGCGAGTGCCATCATGCTCAGCTGCCTGGCGCGCGCCAACAAGCTCAGCCGCCTGGCGTGCGCCTGAAAGGAAGACGCTCACGCTTGGCCGCTTTATGTTAGAAAACACTTTTACCTCGCCTTACCTACGGCGAGGGCGAGCGTTCTGGGAATCGTCAACAGGAATGCTCGAGGGAACTTCTGTTCAGGTCTTATAAGACGTTCGGCGCCAGGCTAATGCCTCTCGCTTCCTTTTGTCGACTTTACTTCTCCCATGGGTCTGGGAGCTTGAAAGAGGTCTAAAGCAAGGAAAACGACAGGTCCAAACAGAAGCACCCTCCACTGTATTAAATAAAATTCACTGCACTAATTTAGCACTAAAAATATCACAAATTTTAAGTAATTTGTATTTTTCCTAACAGTACTTACCTCGAACTACTTTCTTAGGAGTATCTGGGATCTCCACCCATCCGACCAGAGTTTTGTGTAGTTTACCCTACTCCCGTTTTCTGTGAGGGTTAACCTCAGGTGGAGTAATATGCGCCCTGAGGCTAACCCCGGGTCAGGGAGCATGCTTTCTCAGGTCTCGACCTCCAGTAAGTTCTTGGTAGCTTAGGTTCCTAAGAGGTCCAGAAAGGCACCCGGGAAGGAAGGGTGGGCCATTACCCGAAAGTAGTTTGAGGTAAGTACTGTTAGGAAAAATAACAAATTCGTAGATAATTTGTATTTTTCCTAACTATACAAACCTTAGCTATTTACATGGGGTAATTACTTCGGCGTAGCTGAATGACGAGCCATAAGAATTTTAATGAGGGTTTACCACCCCTCCGCTAGTTAGCGGGGGGTAGGGAGGGGTAGCTTGCTACCCCTCCCCCTCTCACACACTGGTGAAAGGCTCACTCTACTTAGAGGTAGGACTTATCTTGGGGGACAGGGCTGGCGGGCAAATATGTGTAAATAGCTAAGGTTTGTATAGTTATGAAAAATATGTACAAATTATCTACGAATTTGTCATTTGGTTCCGTAACTGAAATACAAACCACGCTATCAACATGGGGCGACTTAACCTTTAGGAAGGCCATACTGGCTTTGGCTTGCCAGGGGATTCCATATTCGAGCGATTAAGTACTCGGACAATAGGGAATCCCTGCTCCTCGCTAGCAGTTGTGAAACTGCCGCGGCCTACGTAAGGGGTGTGCGAAGGTGAAAAGTGACTTGTCCTAGGAAGTTGACCTGGAGTTCCTCAGAAGGAAATCTAGGCTAGGACTCTCCCAATACCACCTCGTCAGGGTATGGGGACATGACAGTATTACACCTAATACTGTACTAGGAACACAAGGAAATGTGGTCTACCTGCAGTGGTTTGAGGTCAGCTGTGCAGAGAACCCAGGATGCTGCTTTCTCCAAGGGAGGAGAGGATGAAGAAAAGAATAAGGGCCAGACAGATCTTTTCATTCATGCAGACTAACACCAGGTAACAATGCCCTCAACCTTCTGCTACTTGTCCATTAAGGAGCCTGAGGTTTAGACCAGCTGTTGTGCAGCCACCACAGGGCCGATAGAAACGTATCGAGCCTCCTGTGGGTCATGTCTTGCAGGTAAGGGGCTGAGAAGATGGTCTAATGCTTCAACACCACCACTTGCAGGACCTGCGTCACTGAATGATGCTCCATGAAGGGCAGGGACGTAGCTACGCCCTTGACATCATGGGCTCTAGGGCGATGTGACGGAGAAGGGTCAGGATTCAAGGCCGGGTGTAACACCCTGCGAATCCGGGCTGAGATGGTATTCCTGGTGACCCTTCTCTTCGTTTTCCCAGTGTCCACTAATGAGGCTTGAGCCTGGGGACGAACTGCAGCTGTTCTCTCAAGACGCCACCTCACTCTCCCTACCGGCAAGGTAGGAGATGGTCTGGGTCATCTGCTACAGGACGGAGACGCGAAACCTGGAAAGAGTCGAACCGCGGGTCCGGCACTTCCGGATTCTGAGTCTTGGCAACAAAACTCAGGGACGAACCTGAACGTTGCCTCCCCATATCCCCCTGAATGGGCGAAGTCATATGAGAGACCATGTGACTCACTTGGCCGAGGATAAGGCTAGCAGGAACACTGTCTACCCAGTAAGGTGGTGATCTGGGGCCTTACGTAGTGGTTCGTCGGGAGGTCTCTTTAGAGACTTGAGGACTCGAACCACGTTCCAAGGAGGAGGTCTCACCTTCGACCGAGGGCAGGAGAGGACATGGCTTCGTATGAGGAGAGAGTGTTCCAGCGAGGGAGAGATGTCTATCCTTTGAGCCTGGAGGCAAGACCTAAGGCTGAGAGATAGCCTTTCACAGCCGAAACTGAAAGGCACATTTCATCCCGCAATCCCACGAGGAGCTCCGCTATTGCTGGAAGCGGCATCGTGTGGAGGGATACCCTCTCCACGACATCGACCACAGTAACTCGCCCCTTTGCCTGGGGGACTACTGCGGGAGACTTGCGCAGGTGTCCAGACCTTCTTTTCGCAACTTGTTGCGAAAAACCTCTCTTTGAGGATGCTGGATAGTCTCCCGGCAGGAAGTCGAAGCGAAGCTACGGCTTTGTGGAGGATGTTGGCATGTGGTTGTGTGAGTAACCCGTGACGTGGGGGGGGTTCCCTCGGAGGCTCCGTAAGGAGTTAAAGAGGGACTGGTGAGCCATCTGCGAGAGGACCTAGCGGAGCTATGGAGGTCATTGAGAGACTGACCAATACTCTGGTCTTGTAGAGTACTCTCCTCATCAGCCAGAACGGGGAAGGCGAACACATCGATGTTGTCCCACCGTTGCTGGAAGGCATCTTACCAGAGGGCCTTGGGGTCCGGGACCGGGGAGTAGTAGAGCGGGAGCTTGTAGTTCAGCGCTGTAGCAATCCGGTCCACAGAGGGGAGCCCCACCGAGTCAGGACTTTGTAAGCTACTTGAGGATCCAAAGACCACTCGGTATGTGGTGTCTGCGTCGCACTGCTCAGACTGTTGGCGAGCCCATTCCTTTGCCTGGAATCAAGCGAGCTGCTAAGGTGATCGAGGGGAATTCGGGCCATCTCGGTATCTCTACCGCAGGATGGGATAGCTGTACTGAAAAGTGCCTCCCTGTCTGAGCATGTAAGCTATCACTGTGGTGTTGTTGATCCTCACAACCACAGAGTAGTCCGCCAGGCTTGGTGGAGCTACTGAAGTGCCAGAAACACGGTTTCCATCTCTAGTAGGTCTAGAGAAGGTACTTCCTGGTTCTGACCACCGGCCTGAGGTCCCGCGGTTCAGAACGTGCCCCCCCCCCCCCCTTCTTTGACGCATCCGAAAACAGCATCAAGTTTGGGGGGAGGACGAGAAGGTCCACTCCCTATTGTAGATTCTCGTCTGCTTCCCACCACTGGGGATCCGCCTGTTCCGGTTGTCCCCTAGGGATCCAGGCGTCCGGGGAGTCGTGTCCCTGACTCCACCGCGCCCTGAGTCGCCACTGGAGAGAACTCATCCTGAGGCGACTGTTGGAAACCAGACGGGCCAGGGAGGAGAGACGTAACCACATATGGGTTGGAGGTTCTTCTCGTGTGGGGAAAGGTCTCGCGACCTTCCTCCGCCTTGCTATCCTGTCGTCTGAAGGGAAGGCTTCGGGAGATTGGTGTCTAAGGCCATGCCTAGGTATACCAGACTCTGAGAGGGCTGCGGGGAGGACTCCTCGAGGACCACCATGATCCTTAGAACTTGGCAAAGTCCGAGGAACTTGTCCCGATGGCGAAGAAGGGATGCCTTCGAGTCTGCTAGGATCAGCCAGTCACCCAGGAAACGGAGGGGACGGATGCCGATCCTGTGAGCCCATGAAGAGATCAGAGTGGAAGCTTCGGCGAACACTTGAGGTGCCGTGGAGAGACCGGAGCACGGCACCTTGAACTGGTATATCCGCCTTCCAGGCAAACTCCAAAGTACTCCCTTGAAGACGGGTGGACCGGGATCGGAAGTACGCGTCCTACCGGACCAGTGTACACATGAAGTCTTGTGGTCTCACCGCAAGACTGACCGCGTCTGCCGTCGCCATGCTGAACGAAGACTGTTTGGCAACCCCGTTCAGAGTCGAGAAGTCGATGACCGGTCTCCAGTCTCCAGACGCCTTCTCCCAGTGAGAAGACGATTAAGGAAGCCTCAGGACCCGTTGGCCACCTCTTGGAGGGAGCACATCTTCAACATGGACTGGACTTCTGCCCGGAGGGCCTGTCCCCTCACCGATCCCTACCCAGGGAGGAGGGAGGAGGGAGGAGCTCGATACCGACCGGGACTATTGAAGGAGGCAAGCTCAGAGAGCTGGCCCTCGGCCTTGTCTCATGCCCCGGAGGGAGGAGCCCGTTGCATAATGGGGAGCGTGGGCACCCAAAGCGCGTCAGCAGTCAGGAACGGATACAGCAGGTCAGCAGGTCCACTGAGGGCACGAGAGACCAAGGGTCTAACGTAGCCTGAGTAGCGAGGCACCGAGGGGATGAGCTGCGACACCCCGAAGGGTCAGCGCAACGAGAAACCAAAGTATCCCAGTCACTAATCACCGAAGTGTAGAAGTGACTAAAGTTACGAGAGCCCGAGGGATCTGCGTAACTTTTACCCGGAATGAACCTTGCTGAGATTCTGATCTGTTTCACCTCGGCCCATTCCAGAAGTTCCAACGTGAGGTCGCACAACTCCTTCGATTTTAGTCCTCCCTGCTTCTTTATGTGCCACGGTGTTCCCCCGGAGTAGATTGACGAACTCTAGGCACGCCCTTCGAACTGCCCTCATTTCTAGGACGTTTATGTGCTAAGCCTTCTCCTCGTCCATCCATTTGCCTCTTGCTGACCTTCCGAGGAGGTGGGCACCCCACCCCCCCTTGGATGCGTCCGTGAACAGGAGCATCTCGGGAGGGTCGGCTGCGAAGGGCATTCCCTTGAGTGTGTTCAATCTGCTGCGCCACCACTCCAGGACTTCCTTCGTTTCCGGGAGAACAGGAATCACCTTGTGGGGGGAGTCCCTCTGGTTCCAGAGCTCCTTCAGATTCCACTGGACCCCCCTGAGCTTGAGCCTCCCCTGGGGGACCAGTTTTTCCAATGATACGAGATGGCCTATCAATCTTTGCCAGTCCTTCGCTCTCCTGGGCTGGTCCAACAGGAAGAGACGGAGGATCTGGTCCAAGTTGTCTAGTCTCTCCGCGGAAGGGAAGGCTCTCGCCAACCGGGAGTCCAGGACCATTCCGAGGTAGGTCATCCTGGTGGAGGGTATCAATTGAGACTTCTCCAGGTTGATGATGATGCCCAGGACATTGCAGAACCGCAGCAGCTTCGCGCCTTGCTCCCTCAGTACTTCCCCTGAGGCTGAAAGCAACAACCAGTCGTCCAGGTACCGAATCAGGCGGATGCCCTGTTCGTGTGCCCATACTGAGACTATTGTGAAGACCCTCGTGAAGACTTGAGGAGCTGTGGACAGCCCGAAGCAGAGGGTCTTGAACTGCAATGTTTGGGCACCCCATTTCACCCTTAAGTACTTCCTGCTGGAGGGGTGGACTGGGATTTGGAAGTATGCGTCCTTGAGGTCTTATGGACATCATGAAGTCCCCTTCCCTGAAGGACGCCAGGACTGACTTCGGGGTGTACATCTTAAAGTCGGTCTTGCACACAAACTTGATGAGAGCTGAGAGGTTTACGACCGGCCTCCAACCTCCAGTTGCCTTCTCCACCAGGAAGAGTCTGCTGTAAAACCCCGGGCCCGGCTCGTGGACTGGTTCTATCGCTCCCTTCGCCAGCATCGCCGAGACTTCCTCTTGCAGAGCTGTCCTCTTCAAGGGGTCCTTGGGAGCCAACCACTCTGCCCGTAGGTCTGGTATTAGAGACGGGGGGTCCGCTAGGAAGGGAAAAATGTACCCTTCTTTCAGAACTGTTACGGTCCATGGGTCTGCACCGTGGTCTTTCCATGCTTGCCAAAAATGTCTGAGGCATCCCCCCACCTGAGGCTTGGGCAGGAGTAGGGGGCCTCTCTCCCTATCTCCTTCTGGAGGAGCGGCCTGCACGCCCTCTCCTGGCTGCCGCGTAGGAAGGTCTAAAGGAGGACCGAGTTGACGATGTTCCCCTACGGGAGGGCTACGAAGGTTGTGACCAAGCCGTCGCTGGGGCGTCTCTCCTGGGCCGGCTAGGCGAGGCCCCAGGAGGGGCAGGAACATCGGAAGCGGTCCTTCTGTGGATAGGTCTTCTCACCGACTGGGGTCTGGGATCACCCACGTCTTTCCGTTTTCTGACCCTTTCCATTATTTCTTCCGCTGCCTTCAGGGGGAAAAGGGAATCGTCCCACAGTGGCAGACTTCTCAAGGCTCTCGCTTCTCTGTCTGGGATAAGCCTGGTTATCTTATTAAGAACTGTGTCCCTCCTCCGCAGGACCCAGTTGGGGGCTTGCGCTAGAGACTAGTAGGAAACAAATTTTAAGGCATTACCTCCCGAGCTAATCAGCTCCTTCAGTAAGGCCTGATTCTCCGGGACCGTGAGGTCATAAGAGGCCTGGACGCCTACAAGGGCGGAGGCCCACCAGTCCAGCCAGGAAGACACGTTGACCAGATCTTTGGCTATCTCCTCCATCATCGTTGCCTCCGACTGCGAGAAACAGACCGGGGCCATCGAGGCCCTATCTTCAGGTCCTCCTTGGCCTAAAACCTCAAGCGCTGGTTCTACCTTACAGGCACCTGGCCGCTGTCCCTCTGGAAGGTAGAATTTGCTCTGCGACCTCAGGCCTTGGAGCAGCTTGGAGGAACTCTGGGGTCTTGGGAGATTTAGCATGGTTTGCCACGATTTTGTTGACGTGGGCTCTACCCAGCCTAACATCCCTGGCCATCGGGAGTGCTAGAGATGGTCTTTGCCTCTACCAGTCTGTTTAGGCTAGAGCGCCAAGGGTCCTCGGAGGAGGGTTCGGGCTCTTCTATCCTGTGATGGCTCCTGATGAGCCCTATCACTCTCCTGTATGCCGAGACCTCCGCTGTTGAGCCCTCTATGTTATCCTCCATGTCTTCCGTAGGGTGATTTGCTGCTCGGGACGGAGCCCCTCTGACGGGGGCCTCCGTATATGGCTCTGGACGAAGGACGGGTATTGCCGTAGCAGCGGGGGCCTCCGTCCTAGGTCTATCCTTCGTCGTGGAGGACCTGGCTTCCGTGGGCTTGCCCGACGGGGTAAGCCGTCTCTCCTTCTCCTGACGTTGAAGAGTCACCTTGGAGGACGGGACGCGGCTGCCAGACCGAAGGGGCCACTCTCTCCGCTGGGCGGATTGAGCCGGAACCTTCGCGGCCTTACGCCTGTCCGATGGGGCCGGAAACGACGTATCCCTCTGTCGGTCGAATCTGCCGCTGGAAGTGAATCTGTCCGGAGTTCTGGATCTAGGGCGCCAACCTAAAGAACTCGGAACTGCTGAGAGCTCGACGAGCTTGCTACGCGGGATACCTACCCATTCTTCTCCAGGAGATCTACTTCTTCTAAACTTCCTTCTGGGGGACCTGGAGCGTCTACCCCCGTGGCGAGACCTGGAGCGTGAGCGGGAACGAGTGTGTCTCCACCGGGACCTCTCACGACGTCTTCGGGACTTCTTTCGGTCCTCGCCCTCCAAGGAACAGGAACTCGCTACGGCTAAAGAGTCTGACGACGCGTCGTAACTCGTCGGCGGGGCGAGCGCGCGAAGAGCCGCTGGAGGTATAACTCGACGATCAGCGGAAGACGTCTGTTAAGGTAGTCGACGACGCTGGAGGGGAGCGTGGGCATTCTTCATTGGGGAACCAGGATCCGAAGCCTTCCTCCATTCTCAAGGGGGACCTGCAGGGCGTCCTCGGAGGTACCCACCCGAGGGAGTCTGATGGCGGTGAGTCGTCTTTCCCGACGGCGCCCTCGGCTGCAGAGGTACCTGAAAAGCACGCCCAAGAGGCGGGAGAAGAGTCAGGAACATTTTTACCCCCCACATAGGGTCATCTGATGAGAAGTGCCCCGCAAGCACCAGGGCTCGGCTCCGTCTTCAGAACACACACCCGTCCCTCCCTCAGGCCCCACACTTGCCTGGAATGATGCCACTACCCCACTATCCTGCAATACAGACTCCTGGGGAAGGGCCGCCGGCTTCTTCCCCGCAATGAACTTACCTCGTCCCCTACTCTGGGTAGGGGAAGGTGGTATGGAGGCTCGACCTGACGACGCTCCTGGAGACGAAAGGACAGAAGAGATGCTCACCTTCTTAGGGGACCTCTTGGGCGCATTCTTCTTCTTAGTGCCGAAGCGCACCCACTGCACTTCGTTCCACGATTCGCACTCCGGGCACGTGTCCGTGGGGGAACACACACTGCCCCTACACAACGAACACAAGGAGTGCGGGTCAACCTCCGGTTTCGATAGAAAAGCACCACACGATTTTCAGGCCATAAGCCCAGGACAACGGCGGGGATGCTCCATGCCGCACTAGTAACACACAGCAAGACACAGGAACGCAAAGGGAAGGAACAAGGGAAGCACAAAGGTACCATGTGGGACCACGGAGACACAAAGGGAAAGGTATATGTATACCACGTGGGGACCACGCGAGACACAAAGGGGGTCGGGGACACAAAGAGGCGCACTGAGATTAAGGAGAGCGTCGAGATGTTATCGCGACGCGACCAGAGAACTTACTGGAGGTCGAGACCTGAGAAAGCATGCTCCCTGACCCGGGGTTAGCCTCAGGGCGCGTATCACTCCGCCTGAGGTTAACCCTCACAGAAAACGGGAGTAGGGTAAACTATACAAAACTCTGGTCGGATGGGAGGATATCCCAGATACTCCTAAGAAAGTAGTTCGAGGTAAGTACTCCGTGTGGGAACAATTGCATTTTTAAACTCTTTGGCATAAAACCAAAAGTAGACACGCCCGTAGAGGGAGATCTTACTATTCTGTCAACGGCTTGAATGAGAATGCAATAGTCACTGAATCCTATATAAAATGTAACAAAATATTTTATATAAAACATTAAAATGACATATTCGGAGATAATTTGTATTTTTCCTAACCATACAAACCTTAGCTATTTATATAAGGTTTACTTTCGGCGTAGCTGAAAGGATGAGCCATTAGAATTTAACGAGGGTGTATTACGCCTGCGCTAGTTAGCGGGGGGGGTAGGGGAGTGGTAGCTAGCTACCCCTCCCCCCTCACACACCGGTGAACTGCTTCACTTCACATAGAGCTAGGACTTGCCTTGGGGGACAGGGCTGGCAGGCAAATATGTGTAAATAACTAATGTTTGTATGGTTAGGAAAAATACAAATTATCTACGAATTTGTCATTTGTTCCGTAACCGAAATACAAACCACGCTATTTACATAGGGTGACTTACCCTTAGGAAGGGTGGAAAGTCCCCAACCTTACTGGCTTTGGCTTACCCGGGGACTCAGAATCCGAGTGAGCAGCACTCGAGAAAAAGAGTCCCTGCACCTCGCAAGTTCTTGCTACGCAAGAAACGTGCGGCCTACATAAGCTGTGTGCGGAGGGAAGAAGTGTGACTTGTCTTAGGAAGTTGACCTGAAATCCTTTAGCTGGAATTCTAGGCTAGGACGTTCCCAATACCACCTCGTCAGGGTATGGGGGACGCGACAGTATTAACTCAATACTAGGAACACAAGGAAGCATGGTTTACCTGCAGAGGTTTGAAGTCAGCTATGCAGAGAACCCAGGATGCTGCTTTCCCCAAGAGAGGGGAGGATGAAGAAAGAAGTAAGGGCCAGACATACTTCTTTCATTCATGCAAACTAAAACCGGATAACAATGCCCTCAACCTTCTGCTACCTGTCCAATAAGGAGCCTGAGGTTAGACCAGCCGTTGTGTAGCCACCACAGGGCCGATAGACATATCGAGGCTCCAGTGGGTCACGTCCTGCAGGTAGTGGGCTGTGAAAGTCGTTAAGACGCTTCCAGACTCCAGTTTGTAGAACCTGCGTCACAGAGTAGTTCTCTTGAAGGCCAGGGACGTTGCGATGTCTCTGACATCGTGTGCCCTAAGGCGACATGACGGAGGAGGATCTGGATTCAGGGCGTGATGGATGATCCTTTGCGTCCAGGCTGAAAAGGCATTCTTGAAGACCCTCCTCTCCGTCCTCCCTGTGCTCCCAAACAGGGCTTGCACGCGAGGACAAACTGCAGCTGTTCTTTAAGATAACCCTTCCGACTCCTTACTGGGCCTAGTAGGAGAAGGTCTGGGTCATCTGTTACAGAATGGAAACTCGAAATCCTGAAGGAGTCGACCGAAGGTCCGGGACTCCCAGATTTTGAGTCTAGTAACCAACTCGGGCGAACCTGAACGTTACCTCCACTTACCCTCTTGAGTGGGCGAAGCCGTACGAGAGACCATGACGTTCGCTGACACGCTTGGCCGAGGCCAGAGCGAGCAGGAGCACCGTCTTCCAAGACCGATGACTATCAGAAGCCTGGTGTAATGGTTCGCAAGGAGATCTCTTAAGAGCCCTAAGAGCCCGAACCATGTTCCAGGAGAAGGTCTCATTTCCGACTGGGGCAGGTAAGTTCGTAGTTACGTATGAGCGAAGAAAGATCCAGCAAGGAGGAAATGTCTACTCCTTTCAGCCTGAAGGCCAGGCTAAGGGCTGGGCGATAGGTTTCCACCGCCGAAAGCGACAGGAGCATCTCCTCCCGCTGATAGACAATGACTCCGCTATTGCTGGAATAGAGACATCAAGGGGAGAGGTACCTCTCCCACCACAACAACCACAGAAGATTCTACACTTCGCCTGGCAGACCACTGCGGAAAACCTTCGCAGGTGCTGAGACATCCACTCCGCAACTTGTTGCGAAACGCCTCTCTCTGTGAGGGGATGGTGGATGGTCTCCAGGCGTGAAGCCGAAGCGATGCTACGGCTTATGGTCGTAGTGTGGTTGTTTGAGTAGCTCGTGCCGTGGGGGAAGCTCTCTCAGGAGTTCTGTCAGGAGATGTAGAAGTTCCGGGAACCACTCTGCATGATGCCACAGAGGAGCTATCAGAGTCATCGACAGGTTGACCGATAGTCTGGTCTTGTTGAGCCCCCTTCTCAACAGACAGAACGGTGGGAAGATGTAGACGTCGATGTTGTCCCACCGTGTAGAAAGGCATTTTGCTAGAGTGCCTTGGGGTCTGGGACTGGGAGTAGTACAGCGGCAGCTTGAAATTCAAGGTTGTCGCAAACAGGTCCACAAGGTCAGGACCTGTTGGCTACCAAGGGGGGCCGAAGACCACTCTGTACTCTCTATCTGTGAAGTCCTGCTCAGACTGTCGGAGAGCACATTCCTTGGCCAGAATGTAACGAGCCGATAGGGGATGAGTGGACTTCGGTTCATCTCAGCATCTCCACTGTAAGATGAGAAAGTTGATATGAAGAGGTACCTCCCTGCTTGCTGAAACGAAAGTCACTACCGTGGAGTTGTCGTCCCCGGAGTGACTCGCCAGGGTCTGTTGGAAGTGTTGAGGGGCCAGACTACGGCCTTCATTCCTAGCAAATTGATGTGGAGGTACCCTTCTGGTTCTGACCATAAGCCTGATTCAGAACGTGGACGTTTTGAAGAGTCCGAAAACAGCATCAAATGAGGGGGAAGGGCGAGAAGATCCATTCCCCTGCAAAGGTTCCATAGGTCAGCTATCACTGCAGGTCCCAAAGGGACCCGAATGTCCGGGGAATCGTCGTCTTGATTCCACCGGGACTTGGGCCGCTGACGCAGGGATTTCATCCTGAGGCGGCCGTTGGAACTAGATTGGCCAGGAGGAAAGGTGACCTGGGAGGCGTAACCAAGAGTGGGCTGGAAGCTCTCCTCGTCTGAGGAAAGGTTCTGCGATTCTCCTCAGCCTTGCTATCCTGCCATCTGATGGGAAGGCTTGGAGATTGGAATCCAATATCATGACTAGATATCCCAGTTGTTGAGATAGGAGCTGAGAAGACTTCCCGAGAATTACCATGATCCCTAGATCTTGGCAAAGTCCCACAAGCTTGTCTCGGTGTTGAGGAAGGGTCGATTCCGAAGACTGCCTGAGATAGCCAGTCCTCCAGAAAGCGAAGGAGACGGAAGCCGCTCCTGTGTGGCAATTAAGATAACAGGGTGAACATTCTGGAAGACACCTGAGGGGCTGCGGGGAGGTCGAAAAACACCGAACCTTGAACTGGTATAACTGTTGTCTAGGCTGAATTCCAAGTAATTCCTGGAAGACGGATGGATCGGGATCTGGAAGTACCCGTCCTTCAGCTCCAGTGTGCACATGAAGAGTTGTGGTCACACTACAAGCCTGATTGGCTCTGCTGTTCCACGCTGAACGAAGTCTGTTTGACAAACTTGATCAGGGTAGAGAGGTCGAGACAGGTCTCCAGACTTCGGACGCTTTCTTACAAGAAAGAGTTGACTGAAGAAGACGTGGGGGGAAGCCGTCGATGACCTTTTGGAGAGCCTCCTCTAGAGCATGGTCTCGATTCCTGCCCGAAGGGCTAGCCCCTTTGCCGATCCCATGGCATAGGAGCTCGGCGACACTGGATTTGCTGTCAGCGCAGGTAGAGATGTAAAGAACGGGACGCGATTCCTTGGCTGATCAAGGAGATCGTGCAGGAATCGGCCCCGGGCTGCTGCCACCTGAGCGGGCAACCTTGGGCATCCCCCCACCGGGGACCCTGCAGGGGGGTTGCCAATCCTAGCGTTTGCGGCTCGGCCGCTCTCTCGGGATTATTGCTTCCCCAAAAGGACTTCCCGCCCTTCTTGCCTCTGACAGGAGGGGGCTGCTGTTTAGACACCTTGTCTTAGCTGCCGGGGCTGGTTCCGATGTCCTAGGCTGATGAGGCTGTTGTTGTTGAGGCGCTGGAGGTTGTAGGGTCTGGATGCAAGCGCCTATGGAGGAGCAAACCGTGATTCGCTTTCTCCATCTCTCAGTTGTCCGTTACCTGTCCTTGGGCTCAAAACAAGGTCTTTCCAAGAGTGGAAGAGTGTCTGAGCTTGTCGACATCCATTTGGGACTTCCGAGAGGAACATCTCGGTCACTGCATCTCAATGCTTCAACATCGAGTTTGCCCACAAGTTCGAAACTTGGTGAGCCGGGAAACGAGATGCTCGTGCCCGAGAACACAAAGAATGGGGATCCACATCGGGCTTCGATAAGAAAGCCCCACACGCTTTCCCGGCTCTAGGCCCAGGACAATGGCGAGCATGCTCCATAGCACAACACAAAGCTCTCTAGACACAAGCACAAAGGAAAGAAAGCACTAAAACGCCAATAAAGCACAGAAGAACGAAAGTAAAAGCACACAGCAATAGCACTAATCACTCGTAAAGAAGCAAAGTCCATGTGGTAACCACGTGGCGATGAAACACAAAGGGGGTCGCACTGAGAATTGAGGAGCGGCGTGTGAACACGACGCGACCAGAAAACTTACTGAAGATCCGACCTGGCTAACGCGTGACCTACCTTGGGCATTGCCCTCGGGGCACGTTTTCCCCCCGCGAGACCTACCGCTAGAAAATGGGAGTAGGTTAAACTACACAAAACTCTGGTCGTTTGAGAGGAGGTTCCAGTAACTCCTAAGAAAGTGTTTTGAGGTAAGTCTCTGTGTCGGAACAAATATATTTTCTGGTAAAATGGTTAAATATTATCACTGTTGACATATACTGTATGTTGTGTTAAAATATTTAAATATAAGCACTTGTTCAACGGTCACTTCTCTTACGAATATACTGAGAACGATAACATTAGCAACGTTACCAATGATTCACAGTGCTACCAACGATGACGAATGGTACACAGAGTTACCAAAGACACGATGACATTACTAGCGGTAGCATTGCTAGATATTTCCATAGGTATTTTAAATAATTTTTCCATATAACTTTTACACAATATATAAAAATTACAAAAAGGGCACAGAACCTAACAAACCCACCTAACCTGACCTAGAAGTACCCCGGTCACACAACACATATAATGACTATTGAGGAATGACTTACTTTTATGAAGACGGCGACGAAACTTGTGGGTCACGGGAGGGTGAGACTGACGGATTAACTCCTATGACTGAGATGTGGATGGATGAGGGGCATCGGGGTCTTGTGGGTCGAGGGGGTCCATTGTCTGTTGTTGTATAGGAGGGTAGAGGCGACTGGCAGTAATGAAGAAGTGGTGCAGTAACGTATGTTCTGGATAGTAGTGGGTAAAAAAGAACCTGGAAAAATATTGCTTGAAATATTCAGTATTCATTCCAGGTCTCTGAACCCACTCCTTCACTTCTCTCCAGAGCCGTTCTATATTTTGAGTATGGATGGTTGGGTCTAGGGGGTCAACGAAATGTTCAGAATGATTAATAGACTTATGTTCGTAACCAATTTCCGAAAGAGAGTTGTATGCAGCCCACTTATCACTGATAATAACACTACCAGGTTTGATATATTTCTGAATGAGGGAATTAGAGTAGCAGAATCTCGTTTAGTAGAAAGGGGTGGAACTAAAGGGATAATGAAAAATTTCTTGGATTCACGTTCAATACCCCCAAAGACCCATATGGCACTTAACGGTCTACCACGGTTGTATTTAGCTTTACAAAAATGAGATTCGTCTATTTCAACTGTTACTCCATCAACACCAATCGCCTCTTGATTATCGAAGAAGTATTCGGTAACCTCGGAACAGAAACTTCTCCAATAGACACTAGTTTTCGAGGATATGTCGATACTATGCATGAGGGTCTCATGGTCGAATGTTTATGCAAAAAGTGGTTTGCAAATATTATCTTCCATGGGGGTAGACGACTTTTCCCCAAAAATGTACCTTTATAGGAAGTAACGGTATAACCACAACGACGTTTCTTCTTAGTTTTAGGTATGATGGATTCAGAATTACAATAAAACACGTAAATGTCTTTCCTATAAGATAAAAGAGAACGGCACTTGGGGCACTGTAAGCGTTGAGGAATTACGTTGTGTGATTTCAGGAAATAATCAACATTGGCTGAAGAATCATAAAAATCACCATGGAATTTAGCAACTGCTTTTAGGTACGGAATACTGCAGCCGTTACAAGTTTCTATAACTTCCTCCATTGAAAAATATGAAAAAATAAATCTCACTTGAAATGACGCGCACCTTACTAGGTCAAAGGTTACAAGGGAAAAGGGTTTGGAGGAAGGGGCATGAACAGACCACTCGTTGGTGATTGGTTAAGGGAAAAACAGAGACTAGCGGGTAAACATGAATGAACTAAATAGGGAAACTAGTCCAGAGCAAGTATTTATGTGAAACAGAGGAGTGAAAAGGAAATAACAAAAGAAAAGAAATAAAAACAATATACGAAGATAAAATGGAACGTATGATAAATAATATTGAATGGGAATATACAATGAGATGATTTTACCGTGAATGAACTGGATAGGGAAACTAGTCCAGAGCAAGTATTTATGTGAAACCAGGGAGAGAAAAGGAAATAACCAAAGAAATAAACCCAATATAGGAAGATAAAATGGAATGTATGATAAAGAATATTGAATGGGAATATAAAATGAGATGATTATACGATAATAAAACGAGTAATTGGAGGGGGAGTGATATTTGCGCAGGCCGAAAACTGGTATGCACGAACGTACGTACAGATGGGTGCTAATGTTAGCATGGAATGCTAACATTTGATCTACATCAGACATTGGCAGCACTGGTTACTGTATTTTTTCATGAAATAATCTTTGCGACGGCTCCTCCAAAGTTTATCCAGTTATACTGTTTTGTATTATCCTCCGATAATAATACATTCAAGAAGGTAATGTATAGAGAAGAAAAGGCTTGCTTTACGGTTATATATCGTTTCCCTAGTATGTTTTCCCCACCCAAAACCCCATTATCGTAGGATATAGATGTATATGTATTTCTGAAACTATTCATTTGCGACGGGAACGAGTGTCATTTACGAAGAGAGCGTAATTTTTTCTATAAGAAAAAGTAGTTGTTTTCCTAGGTTACATTGCCCTGTAATACACTACAATAAAACCGGAACTTCTAGGTTTTGGTTAAGTTGGTTTGTAAGGTTCTGTGCCCTTTTGTACCTTTTTACATATTGTGTAAAGGGTATAAGGAAAAAGACCTTAAAATGCACATGCTAATATTATCATAGCATTACTAACGTTAGCAATGGCATCGTAACATGGTAACGTTGAGCAACATTGCTAATGTTAGCATTCGCAGTACATAGGTTCTTAATGAGTGAAGTGACACGGAATTTGAATAAGTCATTATATTTAAACATTTTAACAGAAAATATATAACAAGTGACATTACATTTAAACATTTTAACAGAAAATATGTTTTCCTGTAGAAAATAACGTGATTTAACCGGTTTTCACCATTTCTGTTGTAATAACAGCAATCAGTTTGGCTACTTAAAGTAAGTCAAACTGGTTGTTCTGTTTGTTTGCGGTTGAAAGATAGGTCAAATTCGGTCAAATCACGTTATTTACTACAGGAAATCATATGAAGCCTTTGTATATCAGCGGCCAGTTCCTCACGCTTTTAATAAATATGGACATTAAATAACCTAAATTTTCCCCCCTAACCTAACCTACTTACCTAACGGGCAGCTAACAACCCCCTGCGAACCCCCTTAAGCGGGGTTTACACGGGCGAGCAGCTCGGCGAGCCTGGCTCGACAACCCTGTGTTTGAATTGATGTTCGAGCGTGTAAACGGGCTATTTGGTTGTCGAGCGCGCTCGTCGAACGGCTCGATGAAAGTCAGGCTCATCTTGACTTTTGTGGGCGGAGCTACATTGTTTGACGAACGGTGTGAATGTGTGAACGGGTGTCGAGCATCGAACCTCAGTTGTTATTCAAACCTGCTAGAGGAAACATCATCAAAGAAATGCATAATTGCTGCCATTAATGAAAGTAAGAATGAGAAGGAAGTCGTACTTGATTTCATACATGCATATCGAGCTCATCCAGCTTTATGGAAAGTTAAATCAAAAGACTATTCCAATAAAGTAGCCAGAAACAAAGGAATAGCAGACACTCAGTCTTTCATGTGGAGTTATGGCCTTCCTCATAGTAATGAAAGGGCTGATATGATTCAGTAGATCAATGTACGTGTCTTCATCCATACGCAAATAATTGCGCCAGTCATCAGGCTCTAATTTTAAAGCAACAAGCAAGTTGGTATATGAAAATTTCTCTCTTTTGATCTTTTTTTTTTCCTTCTTAGTGCCACTGCTAAAGCAATGGCTATCAAATCGTCCTGGTCGAGAGACATGTTGACGTTGTTTTAGCACGAGGCACACTGAGGTTCGATGTACTGTCTGAAAGCTCTTCGAGCCGTTCTACAAGTAGGCTCGACAACCGGGCTCGACGAGCTGCTCGGCCGTGTAAACCCCGCTTTACACTGCCGTATACAAAGTTAGACATAATATTACATACAGGTGGCCGCTACCATACATACACCCTGTGTTAAATAATCACATATTGGCTTTTTTAGCCACTTACATGAACCATATATTTTTCCAACTGGTTATCTTGAATTTATTTTGCATTTCTGATCATTATTATTGCTGCAAATCACTCGTTTACGAAATTTCACCAACCAAAAAAACACCGGTTTCCAATGGGGTCCCCATAATTGTCTTTATGGAAGGGGGTTCAAAAACTTATGAACGGGTGGTTTGCCCAAATAATCAAGGTCAGAAATGCATATAACAGAAGATGGCGAGTAGGAAAAACATATGATTCGTGTATTTGGCTAGAAATTAAAAAATCATACATTTACCACCAAAACAAGGTTAGGACAATAGACGTTTACAGCCAATATGCAAATATCTACTTTAACCAAAGAGCCAATATATGTCTCATGACTTACCGACTTGATATAAGCGACCCTCAGGTGAGAAAATAGTAATATGCCGATCAAAACCTGCTGAAGTTCCTCGACTCATTTCGGATGATGTGGGGCAAGAGTTGCTGACAATAAATAATATCGTTTCACGAGTGAACTTCTGACAACTTCTGAGAGCAGAACATCAGCGGCCGAAGTTGGCGAACCCTCGACTTACATTTGTTTAGTCGCGAAACGTGTCTCAAAGGATGCACTAAGTATTTTAATGTTGGATTCAAACATTTTTTAGAAGTTCTAAATCCTCTCGTATCATACAATATATTTTAAATTTAGAACATTATAGATATAATTTGAATTTTCTGTGTTTTTTTTTAAACGATAAGTTTCGCTAATTAGCAATCTACTTCTAATCCCCAAAAGATAGAAATCGAACAGTTTGAAAACAGCATTTAAAAAAAAATAAACATTTAGGCGTCTTCTATTACCAGAACTATGAACCAAAACTACTGGTGCATTAGGTTTTTTTTTAGGATAATAATTAATCCTGAAATGATTTAGAAAAAAAAATCCTTCATGAAGATGTATTATACTTTATTAATATTGAGATTTAATAAAATTGCTCAATCATACCGGCTAACTTTCTTATTTTTGAAGAACAATCGGTTCTCCAAACGTTGTTTGTATGAAACGACACATAACAGGAAACTCAAACCATTTCATTCATAGACCGCTTATGAAGTCGAAGTTTTGCGTGCAAGTAAACATATCTGAATCACTTTGACTTACTTTATGGGAGGTATTAATAAAACTTTTCATTATTATTATTATTATTATTATTATTATTATTATTATTATTATTATTATTATTATTATTATTATTATTATTACTTGCTAAGCTACAACCATAGTAGGAAAAGCAGGATGCTATAAGCCTCAGGGCTCCAATAGGGAAAAAATAGCTATGTGAGGTAATGAAACAAGGAAACAAATAAACTACAAGAGATGCAACTGACAATTAAAATAAAATGTTTCAGGAACAGTAACAAAATTCAAATAAATCTTTCATAAATGAATTTCAAAAACTTTATAACAAGAGAAAGAGTAAAAGAGATAGACCATCGTGTCCGAGTGTAGCCTCAAGCAAGAGAACTCTAAAATACCCCAGGAGCTATGGCACTACCCAAGTCTAGAGAACAATGACTTGATTTCGGAGTGCCCTTTCCCTAAAAGAGGTTCTTACCATAGCTAAAGAGTCTCTTCTACCCTTACCAAGAGGAAAGTAGCCACCGAACAATTACACTGTAGAAATTAACACCTTGAGCAAAGAAAAAAAATGGTAATCTCAGTGTTGTCAGATGTATGAGGACAGATGAAAAATGTGGAAAGATTAGACCAGATTATTCGGTTTAGGGTATGTGTAGGCAAAGGAAAAATAAGCAGTAGCCAGATATAAGGATCCAATGTACTGCTGTCTGGCCAATTAAAGGACCCAATAATTCTCTAGCGGTAGTATCTCAACGGGAGGCCGGTACCCTGGGCAATAAAGAATTAATACCAAAACCATAAGTGTAATTGCAAATATATACCAAGGAGATGCTACAGGCGTTGATTTGAGACAGGGTATAGAACAAGAAATGGAGGTTACGAGTGGAATAAAGTAAGGGTTGTTACAGGGTCAACTTCACTTTATAAACTAATTATATATGTAGTTATGAAGAAAATAGAAGGGGAAGGAAACGGTTTTAGAAATCTTTAATAGAGATAAAATCATTAATTTTGTCAGATGATGCCTTAATGATTTCAGGGGATGTAGATGATGCGAAGCGCAACACCCAGCTTTTAGTAGAAACTGGTAAAAATGTGGGTTAGAAACAGAGATAAGAGTAATATGAATTACAATATGAAAGAAATGCCAGATCACATACAGGGAATCAAAGTAGTAGAAAGTTTAACATAGTGTGGAGAATTTTTTATGGTGTGTTCTCAGTGGGAACTTAGTCCGGGAAAGTCTCCTTATAACAGTTACATAAAGTTCAACAGGGGAGGATATGAGCACTTACTCTCGGGGCACAGACACCCTGCTAATACTTTACTGTCACAATTCACCAACCATCACTCTCAAATACAAAAGGGAAATTTACTGTCCAGAGGCCGGAGTACTCCACACGTAGAAATATCAATAATTTATGGCCTACTCTAGCTTTGTCAGGTCTATAGTCATCTCATTCTCAGGCTCTGTTCCGGCTCCGTCCCAGCTACCCCAATGAAATGCTGGACAGGTATTTTACGTTAATGTAATCAGACAAAATCCAAAATGGGAGCAGTGATGTAAAGTAGTTTAAAAGTTTAAAGATAAGGATCTTTACCTTCGAAGCAAATATATTAATGCAAAGTACCTCGCTGTTACCACCTATAGACTTACTCTTCAAATATTCCCAGTTTAAACATTAAATAAATGAGGGAGCAAAAATACTAAGAAGGTTTAATTAACCTAATATTGATTTATTCACAAATTTACATCAAAGAAACGGACATCTTAACAAAGACAAAATGGAATCATAAAAATGCAATTCAAAATGATGAAAATTAGTTAGTTAGACACGTGGTCTGCAATAATAAAAAATCGAAATGGGGTCGGACACGTGGCCCATGTGACCCAGAGACTGTGTTAGTCTCCAAGCAAGAAATAATAATGGAAAAATATTTACACACAATCCCACCGCACACAGTCCGAATATTGTAATTAGCCAGGTTCCCTATAAAGTTAAAATTAGTCTAAGCTAATAAAAAATGGGGGAAAACTAAATGGCCATTGATGTAGTACCTGCACTCCTTTGAGATTAGTCCTTTGCCCGTGGTGGCTGTTGACCTGGTTGTCGCACTAATTGGCACGTTGCACTCTTGCCTGGCTCACCCCAAAAATCCTCACTTTGGCTGCAACTAGGTACACCAGGGTCCTCTTCTTCTCAATCTCTCCGAACGGCAGCAATCTTTTGCGAGTCGAGTTTTGGGAGAGAGGGGGATGGGGGGGGGGGGTGAGCCAGAGATGCACGGGTTCAATGACCAGACAGGTCAGTACTGTAGGCCAGGGCGGCTTCTCGATGAATGGGGTCGACGCTAAGGTCGAAGAGATCACCTGGCTTCACCTTTCCAGACAGGTGAGGAGCTTGATGCACACGGTAATCCATTGGGGGTGCCATATCGGGACTTCAGGACAGGGCAATATATTGTTGCAAGGAGTGCAGAGGAGGCAGGATTTTGTACTAAATACTTTAGAGAAATCTTGCTGCTCTAAGGGAGTTTATATATACAATAATCCTACCTATTCTGGCTTGCTAAAAATAATATTCTAAATGATTAATTAGCAATGGACTGGTGCGATGGGCATACATCTTAAAATTAACAAACCTTAATTGGTATTGAGAAATATAAGATGTATTAATTCAGCAGTATTGGAATTTATATAAAAAATGCAGTTTAGGAATTTAATCTCGACCCACGTAGTTTAAGGAAAGAACCAACATACGCCGTGGTTACACTAAGGCCCTCTATCGTGCGTATCTACGCTGTGACGTCACGAGCATGGCGTGCGCCACTGTCAACAAGTTTAGATTAGTCTTCCCTGTGTTTCGTTAAAGAAAATTGAATGTAGGAGAGAATGTTTAAGGGGTAGCTATAGTATTAGTAGAAGAGAGCTAAAAATACGATTGAAAGAAGAGTGAAGAAAATTCTTCACACGTAGTTAGGAATTAAAGTAGACAGTAATAGGAACATACTATATTCAAAACTCAGAAATGGGTAATGATAAAAAAAAGCGCAAAAACTAGCTAACTTAACTTATTCAGTCATAGAGAAAGTCGCAATAAAGTAATGATAGGAAAAATATTTTGGAAATGTATTGCTTTGTCATCTATTTTGTATGAAACAAGCATTGCAAATTTAACAGAAACTTCAATAGAGAGACTACAAAAAATAGAGAATGGGGTATATAGGAAATTAGGTACCACTAAAAGTATCGCATATGCTACTTTAGGGGGAGAGATTTCAAACTTGAGGAAAAGGCAAAGACAGCGTTTGGGGCAACTAGTAGTCATCAGGGATAGAGATGGAAATACATTGCATAGGGATGATGATTAAGAAGAGATGTCGAGAATATTATGAGCAACTATTGGATACTGAAAATGCGAAAGAGGAGCTGGGCGAAGAACAAAGGGTGGAGGGATCAGTGATGGAGATACAGAGTACAGAAGTGAAGCGGGCATTGGGTAGAATGAAGAATGGTAAAGCACCAGGCCCATGAGAGTTTCAAATCAAAATGGTCAAGATACTAGCTACAGAGGGGGAAGAATGGATCCTGGATTTATTGACAGAAATATGGGAAGAGGAAATAGTGCCTAAAGACTGGGAGGAGAGTCTAATGGTAGCTATATTGAAGCAGAAAAGTGACATCATGGAATGCAGTAACTACAGGAGAATTCAATTAACAGACCATCATTTGAAAGTGTTGGAGGGTACTGGATGAGAGATTGAGAGAAATTGTAAAGATTGGGAAACAACCGTATGAATTCATGAGGGAGAGAGGGATGGTGGATGCCATCTTTATAGTAAGACAGTTACAGGAAAAGAGACTAGAAGGAAACCAAAAGCTCTACTTTGCTTTTGTAGATTTAGAGAATGCATATGACAGAATACCAAGAGAAGTGATGATTTGGAAGCGAAGGTGCCGGAGAAGTTGGTTAGAATGGTAGAGATGATTTACAAAAGTAATAATAGCTGTTAGAGAACAGAAACCTTTGAAGTTTGTGTTGGATTACATCAGGGGTCAGTATGAAGCCCATTTTTATTTGTGTTGGTCTTGGATGTGTAAAGTGAAGAGGTTAGAAATGAATCATTGTGGGAGTTGCTATATGCAGATGATTTGGTGATTACTGCCGAAAATGAGGAAAAATTACAGAGAAGGCTGGTAAAGTGGCAAGAGTCTTTGGAAAGGGGTGGCTTGAGAGTGATTGTGGATAAGACTGAAGCCATGGTTAGCAGTAAGGAAGGTAAAGACAGGATAGCCATACATGAAAGTAGAGGAGGAGTTATAATACAGGTAGAACAATTTAGATACTTGGGATCTTATAAACCAGGAGGGAGTATGTGATGCTGAAGTTAAAAATAGGATATAAGCAGCTTGGGGAAAGTGGAGGGAGGTAGCAGGAGTGGTATGTGATAAGAAAATACAAATCAAGGTAAAAGTCAAGATCTATAGCACAGTAATAAGACCAGTGTTAATGTATAGATAAAAAAAAAAAACTTGGGCTTTAAGACGAAAAGAGGAAGCAAAACTTGAGAGAACAGAGATGAAAATGATAAGGTGGATTATGGGAATATCACTGTTTGAAAGATTGGAAAATGATGAAATAAGAAGAATAGCAGGCGTAGTGAAGATTACTGAGATGATAAGAATGTCACGACTGAGATGTTGTAGGCACGTGTTGAGGATGGAGGGTGGGGTGGGAGTGAGTAGGGCTCACCCCTTAATGTAAGGATAACGATGGGGAATCAGAAGATGCAGTCATCTTTTATGAAAACAAGGGTGATGAGTGGTAGGCTGCAGTACTTAAATCCTAATTTGAATGGGAAAAAGAAATAATGAAAATAATGATCTTGAACATTCAAGGAAAAGAAAGAAGGTGGTGGAAACAACCAGCAAAGTGCCTTGAAGAATTAAATCTAGATATAATGCAGATAAGAAGAATGTCTATGGCCGTAATAAAATCCAAAACCAGAAAGTGAGACACTGAAAAATGAAAGGAAGAAATAGGAAGTAAAGTGAGCATGGAAATATTTAGAACGTGGAAGAAAGAAATTAAAGAAGAAATGTATGGCCATACATTTGCATCAGTTATTTTTTTTTAGAATAAGAACTAATACGTTAAAACTAAACATTCTACATAGACACAAGGCGGTATGTAAACTATTTTTTTGTGGAAATTCTTTCCACGCTTTATTTTAGTAACTCCCGTTATTCCATTTTTTACTTTTTATTTGTTATTTTCTGGATTTTACGCATCTTGTTTTTCTTTTGTTTCCTTTGTAACCTTCATTATTATACCCTTAAATATTCATTGCTGCTAACAGGTCCATCATTCCCCTGTAATGCTTTACCTTTCATCACCTCATTCCTCTGTAGATGATTTTCTCCCATTTCGTGAGCTCACAGTACATTGCTTGACGATGCAACCGACCGTCGACAATTTTCAAAAACAGCACTTGGTTGCGTTCTGTTCCAAATGCTCTTGAAGCTTTGTATGTTTAACCACAATTGGTTTGTATTTAAGTAACTTTAATTTACATAACTCATTGATCTTAGCTTATTGCTATTTACATCTCAGTACCTATTTATAAGTCTGTTTAGCTAGGATTGTTTTCTGTGTTATTGAACATCACTAAACGCCACTTAATTATTTTGTATGTATATTAATTTTTATAAGCCAGACAATAGGATTTCTTTATAATTACTTTCCCCTGGAGTTTCGAGAATGATCCTTGTATTTATAAAAAGCACCCTTCAGCAAACCACGTACTCGTGGAAATTTGAAGAAGAAGCACCCTTCAGCAAACCACGTACTCATGAAAATTTGAAGAAGAAAATCGACCGGTTTGAACCAGCGCAGCGGCGGGAGGTAGAAGCATGCGAGCGGGCCACTTAAAAACCAGGAAGCGTGGGAGATGGACGCAGGCATAGCCCCTTCAACTTGGACGCCGCTTAAACTTAGGCGTCGCTTCAACTACTTGTTGGTCAACCAATTACTAACCAACAGTAGGCTATGTCTTGCTTTGTGCCATTATTCAGAAGATAGGTTTACGAAGACAAAACACGTCAGTGCAGAAGTGAAGATGCACCGTGTTGTTAACAGTTTACAAGATGCTTCCACTTCAACGTCTACAATCAACCCTCAAGAGCGTGAGTACTAATTAACAGTGCCCAACCTTGGCCAAGGAACTGTCCCCCCTTTTTTTCTAGCCTTTATTTAACGATGTGCACATTTAGCTAGGAAGTCATGTTCAAACTGTCTGGTTTAATCATTCGTGGCGTGTCCATTACTATAAGTTGTGTTCCCGTTCCCCTCTATCAAGTTGGGAATTTTTGCCCGAGAGGAATGTGTTCAAAGTAGTGAGTAGAACTTTTGGTATTATTTCAGTCACCATTTTCACTTTCATTGGTTGATTAGTTATTTGATTATTGATTTACGATTTAATTGATTTGACCATTTTCTTGGCATTTTTTCATTTTTATATGCCATGCGGTCTTTATTCGAGTTTCAATTAGGTAGTTTTGCTGTTTTTTCCTGTGTCAGTCAGGTGAAAATTCTTGTTGTACTTTATGGAAATAAACGCCATTTTTAGGTTGAAATTATTAACTGTTTTTAACTTGACCTTTACATTTTGAAATGACTAAATGAGGTATCACATGAAGTGAGATATGACTTAAGGGTAAGTTTATATTTACGTCAATCTAAAGCTATCGGTGTCAATCCTTTATTGTAATGTTCTATGGTATTACCTCCCGGTGGTCCTTAGGACGTTTTGACTTTTACAGTACTGCTCCCCCTAACTTTTTGTGAAACTGTCGTTAACGTAACTGATTCAGTCCAACCACACTTGATTGGGATCTACTATTCTGCGCCCTGGAGTAGCGTCTGAACATCAAGGTGATATCGGTGCCGACAGTCCCGGTATAGAATAATCTTTGGACTTAAGCGTGTGTAGGGAAAGCAAACCGTCTTCGTTGCGGTTCTCTAGTTTGTCAAGTGTGAGAGTGTTGGCGCTCTATCCTTCAGGCTCGGGTCCGGAAATCAGAAACGGGGAGGCCTTTCCCGGAATTATTTCCCACGCTTAAATAAATAACACTGGTCCTTCGAACCGGATCTGGCACCATTGATTTGTGGAATAATGAGATTTTAAACATTATAAATTCATTTGTAGCGTTTTCGCTATATAAACATCACCCGCTTAAGTCGTACCTCAAAACCTCACACACTAGCCAATTTGTAGAATGATTAAGCCCAGACTTTGATAGGTAACGAGATGTACAGTGTTTTAGGACGTAATTTATGGTAATCTTTGACAAATAAAGGCACCTGTGTAACCAAGTGTTTTAGCCAGAAAGTTCTACCCTGAAGGAGAACTCAGGTTTTATTTTATTTGTTTGGATCATCGGTATATGTTGGACGTTTTTCGTATGTACTGTGAGCTTTGGAGCTGCTATTTTGATCTGTTAGTTTTTTCCTCTTAACCATTAATTTGTTTTCACGCTTTGGTTTACTGTTCCCCGTTATAGGTAGGCTACCTTTATCCTTGTCCTTTGTACCCCTCTCGGTGACCGTTTGTCTATAAAATTCTCTGTGCCATGTGTTATTTATGTTTGACTTTGTTTGTCTGCATAATTTGTTTTTTTGTGGACCTTCTGTACCATCGTACACGTGGTCATCCCAAGATGGCGGCCAAAGACCAGTCACATTAAACTCCCACAGCAGGCTGTGGAGATGCCGGCTACTTTAGACCTTAATGCTCGTCTTGAAGAACAAACGCAGGAGTTCAGATTCATTTACGAAGAGGCAAACATAACTCTGAAAGCTGTTTCCTCAATAGATTTTGCCTGTGCAACCCCTGAGGGTTTAGAGCACTGTAAAAACAAAGTAAGTAGAGTTCTTGCGGAACTTAGGGACTTTAAAACTTTGTGGAAACCTCATTGGAACAACCCTACTGGCCTGTCTAGTTATACCGATCTTGTCAGTTTGTTAACTGACGCAGAAACGATGCGCCTTCAACTTGTAACACAGGGAAAAATCAACCCTTCAAATCCCCCTCAAGCGCCTAACGCTAACCCTCAGTTTGTATGCGTCTCAGTCGCTGCAGATCCTGATCCCACTCCCTTCGATGGTCGTAGAGATTGTTGGGCTGGCTGGTGGAGTTTGTTTCGCCAGACGATACATGAAAATTCCAAGTACTCTCCCACAGAAAAATACAAGATTTTGTTGCGTACCCTTGAGGGACCGGCGCGTAAACTTCTCGGTAACCAAGTGTGGACAGAGGGTCTGTATGGAAGATCGATAGACAGTTTTAAGCGAGAGTATGAGTCCCCCATTCTGACTAAACACCTCGTGATAAATAAATTTCATAAAGCATCCTCCCCTAATGATGATAGTACTGATCTCCGTCGTTTCCTCATGGAATGGGACAACACGGAAACTGAATATGTACAACTAACTAGGTCGTCTTTACCAGAGGTAATGTTAGAGCATGTTTTCACTAGTAAGCTCAGACCCTTCCACCTAGGTATAGTTTACCGATATTACAATCGCGAGGAAGTAACCTTGGCCGAAATGAAAAGGGCCCTGTATGCTCATACTCGCACAAAGGAAATGATGAAGCTCATGACCAGCCCTGACGACGGCCCCAAACCTAATACCTGTGATAAACCCGCGCGAGCCAACCGTTACGGAAACTCACGCTCTTAAGATAAATCACCTAACCAGCCTAGACCTCCTTCCTCCAACGTGAACAATCATATACCTAAACTTAAAGTTAATAACGGGCCTGTCCAGTCCGTGGATCTACAAACAACTCCTGGTCGATCAAATGGATGGCCTATCGCAGGCCCCAGTAATGGGACTGCTAGAGGTAAATGTATTTTTTGTGGCAATAGTGACCACGTGCAATCCAAATGTCCCCATTTCCCCGATTCAAGAAGTAGGATATCAAGGTTGCGAGAAATGAATCGTTGCACAAAATGTTTTTCCACTCAACACTTTGCCAGCAATTGCAATGCAACCATTGCTTGCCTGAACTGTCAGCAGGCTCATAAATTGCCTGTATGCCCAAATATCCTTGCAGTATCCAACCACTTCATCCAACCCATTAGTGGGTTTTCTAACAACACCCCTAACTCCCAACCCCTTAGACCTCCCATTAATAACCCCCCTAATATGCAACCTATTAGACCTCCCATTAATAACCCCCCTAACATGCAACCCATTAGACCTCCCATTAATAACCCCCCTGACATGCAACCCCTTATCCCTCCCAGTATCAATACCCCAGCGGTAAACCTCAATCACATTGCTTGTATCCGCAACAACACCGTGAGTGTTGAGCCTAATGACCTCGCCCCAGTCGCATTACCGACTTTCAGTGCCAAATTAGTCTCCGGTAAATTTAAACACTCCACAAGAGTTTTTCTAGATTGTGGGGCACAACGTACCTTTGTGCACCCAAATGTTGTTAAATCATTAAATCTTAAACCTTTTGGACAGATGGTGTTCCAGCTTAACTCATTTAATTGTACCGAACCCCCTAAGAGTTCTGATCTAGTACAATTTAATATGAAAATCGGCAGACGGAGACATAAGATTGTGGCTATTGTTAGTGCCAATGTAGGTAAAGGCATCAATACGCCAGGTTACACCCATGCTGTCCGTACGCTAGAAGCTAATGGAATTCGGCTCGCGGATCAACGTCCCGATGATAGTGCTGCCGGTATTGAGATCATTCTCATTGCCGATTATCTTCCCAGGCTCCTCAAGCGTACCCATAATATCCAAGGTGTAAACCTGTTTAGCTCTCCCGCCAGTTACGTGGTATGGGGAGAGTTGCCTGATTGGTCACGTCCTGACGTGGACCCAAGAGATGTCAGCGCAGTCACAACTACCATTAACCGAATTGATGTTGACTTGCCTATGACTATAAACCCGCCTCTTGAAAACCTTTGGAAACTTGACACCATTGGTATCACTAAAGAACCCTTCAGCCATCTTGAAGAGAAAGCAGTTGATCTCTTCAAGAGAACTATTCAATACAAAACTGGAAAGTATGTTGTTCAGGTACCTTTCAAGAGTGATAAGCATCCCGCTTCAAATTATGCTAGAGCCTTTGCCCAACTCATGTCAGTCAAAAAATCAAAGAACCCCCAATTGTTTACTGATTACCGTAAGATTCTGGATGAGTATCTTGAAGAAACATTTATTGAGCCTGTCCCCTTAGGCACCCCTGTTGATGGAAAAGTGCATTATTTACCGTATCATCCCGTAGTTAAGAATTCAGCCACCACCCCTATACGTTTTGTCTTCAACGCTTCATCCAGGTCGAACCCAAATTCACTTTCTCTGAACGATTCTCTGTACACAGGACCCAATCTTGCATCGAAGATTCAATCAATGATTTTAATGTTCCGTGAGAAGCCCTTTGGTTTAACTAGATATTTCCAAGGTATTCCTTCGCATAGAGATTGTCCCAGAACAGAGAGACTTCTGTCGCTTTCTTTTCTTTGAAGATCCAGAAATGTCAAGGATCGTCACATATCGATTTAAAGTCATTGTGTTTGGCGCCACCTCGAGCCCCTACTTGCTTAACCAAACTATCCAACATCATTTGGACAGTCAGTCCAGTAGATTGGCGTCGACACTCAAAACCAGTTTCTATATTGATAACTTTCAACGCTGTTATGTCGACCCCAAAGACATTCTGAGTGAGAGGCCCCTCATTGAGGCAGTTATGTTAAAGGCTAACATGCCGTTAGCCAAATGGGCAACTAATGCCCCTCTTAATGGCAATTTCACAGAAAGAGGTATTCATGATTACCTCGGTCTTGAATGGGATACTGTTAATGATACCTTGAATGTTAAATTACCCCTGAATTAGAGATAAGTCATCCCACATCAACACTAAAAGAAAGGTCGTGTCCTTGTTCTCTTCCATTTATGACCCCCATTGGTCTTATTTCTCCTGTTACAATTATAGACAAACTCTTCATTCAAAAACTGTGGATGACTGACAAGGGCTGGGACACCCCTATTAACCCTGAGCAAGTTCAAGAACTGAGGGATATCATCAAAAGGTACAAAGGTCTTGAACAAATTAAAGTCCCTCGTAATACGCATGATGGCAGTCAACCAGCATTGCACATTTTTGCCGATTCTTCCAAGCTCGCTTTCGGAGTAGCTGCTTATATAGTCACCCAGGAAGGTAATTCTCGCCTCCTTATGGCTAAAGCCCGAGTCACCCCTAAACGCATGTTGGAAATGGATGAAAGTTTAACCATTCCCAAACTTGAGTTAACTGCGCTCTTACTGGGCTGTCGTTTAGCCAAACACTTGTCAGAACTGCGCCCAGGCATATACGCTTCGGTCACTGTTTGGTCCGACACTTCAACTGCCCTCCAGTGGGTCCATAATTCTAAAAGTAACTCCCCTTACGTCCTTAACCGTGTGGAGGAGATAATCAACATCAAATTAACTTGTAATCTTAACCTGAAGCATATCCCCACTAATAGCAATCCTGCAGACCTGGCATTGCGTGGTGTCGCTATCAGGCATATTCTTAAGAATAAATTTTGACTACAAGGCCCTCCTTGGCTCAGTAACCCTTCAGAGTACCCCGATCAAAGCAGGTTCTCTATTAACCCGGAGATATGTGCATGCCCTATTCGGCTCGATCCCCCGGGAGTACGACTGTTTGATCATTACAGCTCCCTTGACGACGCGATCAAGTGCTACACTGCACTCCTTCATTTAATTCCCCAATGGATACAGCCCTTGTCACAACGTTATCCTAATCTAACCAATAAATTCAACCTTCCACCCTTAACAGTCATGTTGAAATGTTCCCAGGCCCAAAGTTATCCTAACATTCTGAAGCAGGTGCAAGGTGATGACATTCGTCTCAATTCGGACGAACGAGCTTTCATCGGCCAACGTAAACCTTACCTGGATAACCAAGGTCTTCTCAAAGCTAGTTCCCGTCTCAGTAATGCCTCCGTGGAATTAGATTATGTAGATCCCATTTTGCTGGAACATCATTGTGCCCTTTGGACACTTATCGTCGGACATAGGCATGAACGTTTGCTGCACTGTAATACTTCAACACTCCTTGTTGAATTGCGTAAACAATTTTGGGTTCCCCAAATGCGGCAGCAAATCAAGAAAATTTTGCGCCGTTGCATCCATTGCCGGAAGGTGCAAGCGGCCCTGTACCCAATGCCTCCATTAGCCCAGTATCATCCCAATCGCCTCATTTCAAGAGTGCCCTTCCGAGTAACTGGCTTAGATTTCGCTGGAGCTTTTAAGGTATACAATTCACATGTAGATTTTGTTTACATCTTGCTTTTCACCTGCGCAGCAACCAGAGCCGTAGCTCTAGAAGTCACAACTTCGTTAACGGTCATTGAATTTGTGCAAGCAGTGCGCAGATTTGCCGCTCAATTTGGTATGCCACACTGTATCGTCTCTGATAATGCTTCCACTTTCCAAGCTGGTCAAACTCTTCTAACTGAACTTATGCATCACCCTGTAATTGATGGGTTTAAATCTTCCCATAACCTGACCTGGAAATTCATCACTCCCCGTGCCCCTTGGCAGGGAGGTTTTTATGAAAGGCTAATAGGCTTCACCAAACTTAATTTAAGGAAAGCCATGTATCACTTGTATCCTACCTATAATGAATTTGCCACTTTGGTACAAGAAGCCGAATGCATCATCAACGATAGACCTTTAGTTTACTTGGATGTCAACGACGTTACTGATACCCCTTTGACTCCCAGTCATCTGCTTTACGGTCGAAGCCTCTCGCTTGCTCCTCAGGTCCTTATGACCGACCTCAATGACCCCAAATATAGGGAAGGGAACAGCCTCCCACCTAGTTATCAGAAACTCACGAACATGTTGCAAGTGTTTTTAAAACGATGGACCCAGGATTATGTCAATTCCCTTCGTGAACGTCACATAAAAAATAATCGTATACACCCTGTACCTCCTAAAATTGGAGATTTATGTTTGTTAATTTTGGATGAAGTAAATCGGGAAGATTATCCCATGGCCCGTATTCTTGAAACCTACCCCGGTCAAGATGGTCATATTAGATCTGCGAAGGTGCGCACCCCTCATGGAATATATGTGCGTCCCATTAACCATCTTATCCCATTGGAGATAAATGTCGCAGGTCCCTATATCACTGACCTGGAGCAAGGTGGTCCTGATGCGGTCACGACACCCCAGTTACCAGATCCTCCCCTCAGAGGACCCTCTAAATGATGATTCTTCTGATGATGTTGCCCCTCTTCACAAACCTGATCCTGTGTCCTCTCGAGGGTAACCTCGTAGGGCGGCGGCAGATAAAGCCCGTGCCTTATTCCAGAAAGTGCTGTAAATTTGAATGGGATGGGGAATGCCCCCTTCCCTCCGTACTCTCTCGCTCTTACTTGGCAGGGTGTGGAAATTCTTTCCACGCTTTATTTTAGTCACCCCCGTTATTCCATTTTTTATTTTTTGTTTGTTATTTTCTGGATTTTATGCATCTCGTTTTTCTTTTGTTTCCTTTGTAACCTTCATTATTATACCCTTAAATATTCATTGCTGCTAACATGTCCATCATTCCCCTGTAATGCTTTACCTTTCATCACCTCATTCCTCTGTAGATGATTTTATCTCATTTCCTGAGCTCACAGTACAATGCTTGACGATGCAACCGACCGTCGACAATTTTCAAAAACAGCACTTGGTTGCGTTCTGTTCCAAATGCTATTAAAGCTTTGTATGTTTAACCACAATTGGTTTGTATTTAAGTAACTTTAATTTACATAACTCATTGATCTTAGCTTATTGCTATTTACAGCTCAGTACCTATTTATAAGTCTGTTTAGCTAGGATTCTTTTCTGTGTTATTGAACATCACTAAACGCCACTTAATTATTTTTTATGTATATTGATTTTTATAAGCCAGACAATAGGATTTCTTTATAATTACTTTCCCCTGGAGTTTCGAGAATGATCCTTGTATTTATAAAAAGCACCCTTCAGCAAACCACGTACTCGTGGAAATTTGAAGAAGAAGCACCCTTCAGCAAACCACGTACTCATGGAAATTTGAAGAAGACTCGACCGGTTTGAACCAGCGCAGCGGCGGGAGGTAGAAGCATGCGAGCGGGCCACTTAAAAACCAGGAAGCGTGGGAGATGGACGCAGGCATAGCCCCTTCAACTTGGACGCCGCTTAAACTTAGGTGTCGCTTCAACTACCTGTTGGTCAACCAATTACTAACCAACAGTATGTCTTGCTTTATGCCATTATTCAGAAGATAGGTTTACGAAGACAAAACACGTCAGTGCAGAAGTGAAGATGCACCGTGTTGTTAACAGTTTACAAGATGCTTCCACTTCAACGTCTACAATCAACCCCCAAGAGCGTGAGTACTAATTAACGGTGCTCAACCTTGGCCAAGGAACTGTCCCCCCTTTTTTTTCTAGCCTTTATTTAACGATGTGCACATTTAGCTAGGAAGTCATGTTCAAACTGTCTGGTTTAATCATTCGTGGCGTGTCCATTACTATATGTTGTGTTCCCGTTCCCCTCTATCAAGTTGGGAATTTTTGCCCGAGAGGAATGTGTTCAAAGTAGTGAGTAGAACTTTTGGTATTATTTCAGTCACCATTTTCACTTTCATTGGTTGATTAGTTATTTGATTATTGATTTACGATTTAATTGATTTGACCATTTACTTGGCATTTTTTCCTTTTTCATATGCCATGCGGTCTTTATTCGAGTTTCAATTAGGTAGTTTTGCTGTTTTTTCCTGTGTCAGTTAGGTGAAAATTCTTGTTGTACTTTATGGAAATAAACGCCATTTTTAGGTTAAAATTAACTGTTTTTAACTTGACCTTTACATTTTGAAATGACTAAATGAGGTATCACATGAAGTGAGATATGACTTAAGGGTAAGTTTATATTTACGTCAATCTAAAGCTATCGGTGTCAATCCTTTATTGTAATGTTCTATGGTATTACCTCCCGGTGGTCCTTAGGACGTTTTGACTTTTACAGTACTGCTCCCCCTAACTCTTTGTGAAACTGTCGTTAACGTAACTGATTCAGTCCAACCACACTTGATTGGGATCTACTATTCTGCGCCCTGGAGTAGCGTCTGAACATCAAGGTGATTTCGGTGCCGACAGTCCCGGTATAGAATAATCTTTGGACTTGAACGTGTGCAGGGAGAGCAAACCGTCTTCGTTGTGGTTCTCTAGTTTGTCAAGTGTGAGAGTGTTGGCGCTCTATCCTTCAGGCTCGGGTCCGGAAATCAGAAACGGGGAGGCCTTTCCCGGAATTATTTCCCACATTTTTGAGAAAATGAGGAAGAATATTTTACCCAATTTTGGCCAGGAATGTAGATTCATTTTTATTCAGTGAAAGAAATGTAGAAAAGAAAAAAGAAATATCAAACCTGATGTGGAGGAAAAGACAAAACAATATAAGCAAAATATAAACTATAGTGGCGCCGTTGCCAAGGTTATGCCTCACCCCAAACCTGAACCCGAGGGGTATTCTCCTTGCCATAGATATACGATAGATTTCGCTAGACCCATTCGGCAAATGGTAGCGCATACGTGAAGACCGCAGTCATCTTCCCCCGATAAAAGATGAGCGGTGACTAGCATACTATTTTATACAAATAAATGTTGCGCACATAGTTTATCGTAAAATATGTGCAAACCGCTTCGGTATTTACCAAGCTTTTATTTTGATGTATTACAATGAATACATCTAAATATTACTATTCATTGATGTATATATGCATTTATATTTGTGTATACGCATATATTGACATACATGCTATCTAAATATTTGTATATATACAGAGGCCTATATAAACCATATATATATATATATATATATATATATATATATATATATATATATATATATATATATATATATATATATATATATAGATAGATAGATAGATAGATAGATAGATACAGTATATATATATATATATATATATATATATATATATATATATATATATATATATAATTTAGTGCTGGGATTCGTTAGATTTTTTCTACTGACGGTATCGTTATTTAGTAGATGACAATGGGCTATTTTGTTCGGTATTTCGGTAGATTTCCAAAAAAAAACCTACCGAATTAGTCGGTATTTCGGTTCGCTGGATTAAAATAAAAAATCCCTCATATATATATATATATATATATATATATATATATATATATATATATATATATATATATGTGTGTGTGTGTGTGTATGTATATATATATATATGTGTGTGTATGTATATATATATATATATATATATATATATATATATATATATATATATATATACTGTATATATAGGCTATATATATATATTTAAACACCTTTAAAAGCCTTTTAATACATTCTAGAGCCCATAAAAAACCTATTTCAAGCCTTTAACTACATTCCAAAGCCTCTAAAGCATTTATGTTAGTATTTCTGAGCCTTTTGCAACCATTTTTTAATGTCTTAAAGCTTATAAAGACCTTCTAAGTTTAAAAAACTAATAAACTATCTTTAGCAACACTTTTGTATAACTAACTAACTATGCAGCTGGAAAAAAGGTTAGCAGTAAAACTTTGTTAATTCAATCATTACAGCACGTTTTTATTACAATTAAACATTTAAAAAAGCAACTGAAAATTTCCAACACAAATAAAGCTGTCTTGGTCTTGCTGTCTTCTTCTTATTCCTGGTCCTGGTCGGTGTGAAGGCCTTTCTCTAGGCCCTCCTTCAGGGCAGCCTTAAACATCCTGCTGTTCCCCTTGAGCAGCGCAAGCTGTTCAAAGTTGCTGGCTGACAAGGAGGACCTCTTGGGGCGTAGGATGTTGCCCGCTGTGCTGAAGAACCTCTCTGCTGCCGCAGAGCTGGGGAGAGCAGTGTTGTACCGGATTTACAGTTTGATCCAGGTCTCCTGGTGGCCTTCGGGAAAGAGCTTCCTCTTGACCACATGCTCCCTGGTCCTCGCCCAGTTCATGCCTGAATGTTTGATGCTTTCCTCCAGGGCGTGCTGGCTGGGGGCGGTAGCAGGGCCCCCATACACCCCATATTATTATTATTATTATTACTATCCAAGCTACAACCCTAATTGGAAAAGCAAGATGCTATAAGCCCAGGGGCTCCAATAGGGAAAAATAGCCCAGTGAGGAAAGGAAATAAGGAAATAAATAACTGAAGAGAACAAATTAACAATAAATCATTCTAAAAAAAGTAACAACGTCATAACAGATATGTCATATACAAACTACTAACAACGTCAAAAACAAATATGTCATATATAAACTATAAAAAGACTCATGTCCGCCTGGTCAACAAAAAAGCATTTGCTCCCACTTTGAACTTTTGAAGTTCTACTGATTCAACAACCCGATTAGGAAGATCATTCCACAACTTGGTAACAGCTGGAATAAAACTTCTAGAGTACTGTATAGTATTGAGCCTCGTGATGGAGAAGGCCTGGCTATTAGAATTAACTGCCTGCCTAGTATTACGAACAGGATAGAATTGTCCAGGGAGATCTGAATGTAAAGGATGGTCAGAGTTATGAAAAATCTTATGCAACATGCATAATGAACTAATTGAACGACGGTGCCAGAGATTAATATCTAGATCAGGAATAAGAAATTTAATAGACCGTAAGTTTCTGTCCAACAAATTAAGATGAGAATCAGCAGCTGAAGACCAGACAGGAGAACAATACTCAAAACAAGGTAGAATAAAAGAATTAAAACACTTCTTCAGAATAGATTGATCACCAAATATCTTAAAAGACTTTCTCAATAAGCCAATTTTTTGTGCAATTGAAGAAGACACAGACCTTATATGTTTCTCAAAAGTAAATTTGCTATCGAGAAACACACCTAAAATTTTGAAAGAGTCATACAAATTTAAAGAAACATTATCAATACTGAGATCCGGATGTTGAGGAGCCACTGTCCTTGACCTACTTACAATCATACTTTGAGTTTTGTTAGGATTCAACTTCATACCCCATAACTTGCACCATGCACTAATTTTAGCTAAATCTCTATTAAGGGATTCACCAACCCCAGATCTACATTCAGGGGATGGAATTGATGCAAAGAGAGTAGCATCATCTGCATATGCAACAAGCTTATTTTCTAGGCCAAACCACATGTCATGTGTATATAGAATGAAAAGTAATGGGCCAAGAACACTACCCTGTGGAACACCGGATATCACATTCCTACACTCACTATGGTGCCCATCAACAACTACTCTTTGAGATCTACTACTTAAAAAATCAATAATAATGCTAAGAAACGACCCACCCACTCCCAACTGTTTCAGTTTGAAAACAAGGGCCTCTTGATTAACACGGTCAAAGGCAGCACTAAAATCAAGGCCAATCATACGAACTTCCCGACCACAATCAAGGGATTTCTGTACTGCATTGGAGATTGTAAGAAGGGCATCACATGCTCCAAGGCCTTTACGAAAACCAAATTGCAAACTAGGGAATAGATGATTACCTTCAGCAAACCTATTAAGACGTTTTGCCAGAAGACGTTCAAAAACTTTAGATAATATGGGAGTTATGGAAATTGGGCGGTAATCAGAGGGACTTGAGCTACCACAAACACATGTACATAGAGGAGTAACATTACCAATTCTCCAACAAGTGCTAAAAGCTCCTCTTCTTGCTAACTTGCGCAAAATAACAGATAACTTTGGAGCTAAGAAATCTGCTGTCTTTATAAAAAACAAAGGAAAAATACCATTTGGGTCTACACCTCCATAAGCATCAAGGTGCATCAACAGAGCTTTAATCTCACGAGATCGAAAAGCTAAACTAGTTAGTTTAGCCTCAGGAAAACAGGAATGAGGAAGTTCAAGTTTTTCATTACTCTGTTTACTGTCAAAAACATCAGCCAAAAGGGTTGCCTTTTCCTTTGGACAGTGAGTGACTGAGCCATCTGGTTTAAGTAAAGGAGGAACTGTTGCATCTACACCAAAGAGTGCAGATTTAAGGGTAGACCACCATTTATGTTCCTGAGTTGTACCAGAAAGTGTTTCTTTTATGATTAAATTGTACTCCTTTTCAGTTGAGGCATAAACTCTCTGAGCAAAAGCTCGAAGCTGAGTATAGTTGTTCCAGGTCAAATCTGATCTGTTACCCTTCCAAAGGTGATAGGCCTCCTGCTTCTCCAAATAAGCACGTCTACAATCATCATTGAACCACGGTTTGTCCTTCATTCGGTACCTTAGCACACGAGAAGGGATACGCCTATCAATTATGTTGACTAGATTCTCATTCAAAGAGACAACAGGATCTACACTATTATATAATTGTGACCAATTCAAGGACAAAAGATCATGCAAAATCCCATTCCAGTCTGCTTGGGATTTCATATAAATTTTACAGGAATATGATATATCAGGGACAGGCTGCTCAGTCTTCACTAATAATGAAATCAAGGCATGATCAGAAGTCCCGACTGGAGAACCAACCTTACTAGTTATAACGCCAGGGGAGTCAGTGTATACGAGGTCCAAGCAATTACCAGACCTGTGAGTAGCTTCATTTATGATTTGCTCACAGCCTGATTCAGAGGCAAAGTCTAAAGCTCTTAAGCCATGGCGATCGGTAGGAGAGATAGAACTTAACCACTCCCTATGGTGAGCATTAAAATCACCAACAAAGACATAAAGGTCATCGTAGCAGAAGTGCTCGGCGCCTGCATCAGCAGCTTCCTCCTGGACACTGTCAGGCTTGACAAGCTCCACCATCTCCTTGATCAACCTGTTCTTAATGTTGGTGTAGGCCGTCTCATTGATGTAATTGATGCAGTGCAGGGTGTGGGTGGCTGTGGCCATCAATAGGTCGTCCTCATCGAACAAGTGTCCGAATCTAATAGAAAAAAAAATGGTATTAGATATAATTTCATATAAGGCATAATTTCAAAGATTTAATAAGTATTTAAAGGCTATAAAGTATTATGGGCACATTTTTATGTAGCCATTTTTTTTTATCAGAGACTAAAAGTCAAGATTTATATTTATTTTTATCTTACCTGTTGTTAAAGCCATACTGATGGTCGTCTTGCTATAGTAGGTACTCCACTAGGTTCCCCGTGTACCCCAGTTTCAGGTTGCGGTTCTTGACAGTCTCCAGGCGATGCCTCAGGAGCATGAGGTCCAGGAGAAGGTTCCCCATGTAGGCCATGTTGTCAGACTGCATCCTGTCGAAGCAGGTGGTGACAGGGGTCATCACCTGCAGGTACTCTTTGATGACCTCGGTGTCCTTTCCGTCAAAGAGGCATAGGCCCTGGCCAGACAGGATCTTGGTGATGGCGGTCCAGACCTCGTGTTTGTCCAGGACAAGTTCTACGAGGCACTCCATGGAGTCGTAGTAGCTGTTCGACCTGGTCACCACAGGTGTCTTCAGCGTTTTGCTTCCCGTAGCCGCCTTGATCTTTACTGCCCAGACTGATGATATGCTCTGGGCCTTGGACCTTGGCATCCTGAAGACCGCCCTGGACCCCTTGTTCCAGCAGGGGACCTCGGCGACATCCACCATGGAGAAGAGGTTAATGATGTGGTTGCTGAAATAATGTTTTTATTTTAAACATGAAGAGAAAAGAAAAAAAAATAAAACTTTCCATTTGATAAGTTAAATTTAACTTTGTATGCAACACATTAAACATCTAATTCAGTTAATTAATAATTATAATATCTAAAATTTAAATTTCAAGTGATGTATAAGAATTGAGATTATTTAATTTCACAAAGTGAAGATTTGATAAATAAATAATAACATCTAAAGTTCTAAGTTCTAAGTTAAACATCAGTTATGAAGTAATTCTAACAGTTACAAATTTAATTTCAAGTTAAGTTGTGTAAAAATTTTTGGAAGTACAAGAATAAAAAGATAAACCATAAATACAAAATTTTTAAATGTATGTACCTGCTTTTGAAATGCCTTGGAAGCAGTGTCTTGATGGTGGGGTCGCTGGCAAACTGCTCAAAGGCCGAGATGTAGTTTCGGCCATTGTCTGTGGTGCACCCTGAGATCTTGTCAGCGATGTTGTGGTCTGTGAAGGTCTCATGCAGGTTTCCGGCCAAAATGTCTCCAGTCTGGGACTCTGTCAGCTCCCTGCAGGCTAGCGTGGTGGATTTCCTCTGCAAGGTGGCGGGGTTGATCCAGTGCACGGTGGAGCCAAGGAAGCCTCTTCTGTGTAAACAACCACGAATCCGCCGTGGTCGCCACATGCTCTACCTTGTTGAGGCAGGCGATCTCCTCGTTCTTCACCTGCACAGAGTATTTGCTGAGGGGGTTGGTGAGAGTCTTTCTGCAAGCCACTATGAACTCAGGCTTCAGGGTCTTCAGGAAGATTCCGGTGGCCTCGTCATTGGTGTCGCAGAAGAGTTTTAGGCTCTCTGCCAACCAGACTACTTAAGCATGTTGCACCGCCTCCTGGGACCACACGTTGGGCTTCTGGGTTACCTCCATGAGAGTGAGCTGGCGGCGGGCCTTGTTGCTCTTGAGGCCGACCCTTACCTTGAACTTGTTGAGGCTTATGGCTGCCTCCAGAGCCTTCACTATGCCAGGATACTTCTGAAAGATAAAAGAAAAGTTTAGAAAATACTTTAATTTCAAAATTAACTCTCTGCCGTGTGGAAATTTAGAAAAAAAGTTGAGAGCACTTAAGTATTTTAGAAAAGGCATTAACTATAGAAATTAAAAGCTTTTATCTGCTGTGCGGATAATTAAAGAAAGGTGCAAACATTTTAACTTTTTTAAATGGGCATTGACTTCAGAATCTTTAATCAATTATCTGCCGTGCAGAATTTAAAAAAAAAATGTGCGAACACTTGAACTTTTTAAAAAGGCTTTACTTTTAAACTGTTATCTGTGGGGCAGATACTATAAAGAAGTTGCAATCATTAAGTTTTTCACTTACCATCTTATAGTGCTTCTTCGGGTTCCCCCTGGACTCGCTGTCAAACTTGATTGTCTTCCTACACTTCTGGCAGTTAGCCGTCCCCTTATGCAGCTGTTTCTTGTCGCCATACTTTTGGCTCTCATTCGAGCTCTCAAACTTGTGGAACTTGAAAAAGTCCTGGAGGCCCTGCGGGGACCTCTTGAGCTCATCTTGGGTGTCCAGGATGCTGCCTGCACCCTGCACAGTGTCCTCGGCGTCGGACACTATCTCAACCGTGTCACTGGTGGTGATGGCCATGCTGGTGACACTGTCCAGGCTCATTCCACTCGTGGACATCGATGAGGCCCTGGACAGGCTCCTCAACTCGTTGCCAGATTCACTGAAATAAAGTTTCAAAGTTCAGAAGTCTGGAGAAAAAAATAAAACTTAAAGGCCTTCAAAGGTCCACAGGAAGTATTGGAAAGGTGAATTTTTTGTTGTTGTCAAGACAAACACAATAGAAATGTGATTATTTTAATAAACTAAACATTAAATAAACATGTAATTAACTGATCAGAGACAGCTCGGACTAGCTGCTGTTTCTTCCATCTTCCTCCTGGGCCTGGGACTTGGACTGCCTGCTGGGGCCGGGGTGGGGTCTGCTGGTCATGAAACTCATCATGTAGGCATCTAATTGTTGAACCCAAATACCTAGAAAACCTGATACCTAGAAAAAATCATTACCGGTTTCCGGAAAACCGCTGCCATGAAACGCGCCTGAAAACGAAAGCAATTAATTAAAATAAAAGACTGAAGCTGAAAGGAACAAAATTAATTAAGTAGCAGGTGTTCTATTTATAACAAACCAAACACTAGCTGTAAATCACTGAAACGATACGCACCAAGCACGTGTTGTTTGTTTACATCGTGGCAGTCACGTGACTGAGAAGGCTTAATTTCACTGGTCACTATCGTCGTTGACATTAACTGCCACCATCTTGAAAAATTGGTCGTTCAGTTAAAAGTGTTGGTGAAGAAAACATTTTCGGTGGATGTTTTCCTGTTTGCTTGTTAACTGAACGCACGCTTGCATCTACCAAAGAAAGTCATTTGGTAGATCCATTCGGTATGGGTACTGGTATCGGTAGAAAGTTCGGTAGCGCGGTAGATGAATCTACCATCGGTAGTACTGAAATACTGAAATACTGAATTTCAGTCGGTGGTCCCACCTCTGATATATATATATATATATATATATATATATATATATATATATATATATATATATATATATATATATATATATATATATATATATATATATATATATATATATTGTGAAGAATTTTCTTCACACTTCTTCTTTCAATCGTATTTTTAGCTCTCTTCTACTAATACTATAGCTACCACTTAAACGTTCTCTCCTACATTCAGTTTTCTTTAATGAAAAATAGGGAAAACAAATCTAAACTTAAACTTGGTGACAGTGGCGCACGCCATGCTCGTGACGTCATAGCGTAGATACGCACAACAGAGGGCCTTAGTAGTAACCCCAGCCTATGTTGGTTCTTTCCTTAAACTACATGGGTCGAGATTAAATTCCTAAACTGCATTTTTGATATAAATTCCAATACTGCTAAATTAATGCATCTTATATTTCTCAATACCAATTAAGGTTTGTTAATTTTAAGATGTATGCCCATCGCACCAACCATTGCTGATTAATCATTTAAACTATTAGTTTTTAGCAAGCCAGGATAGGTAGGGTTATTGTATATATAAATTCCCTTAGAGCAGCAAGATTTCTCTAAAGTATTTAGTACCCAATCCGGTTTCATTGTAGTTTATTACATGGCAATGTAACCTAGGATTCCAACTACTTTTTCTTATAGGAAAAATTACGCCCCCTTCGAAAATAACACTCGTTCCCGTCGCAAATGAATAGTTTCAGAAATATATATACATCTATATCCTCCGATAATGGGGGACCCCCAGTGGGAACTCGGGGTTTTGGGTGGGGAAAACATACTGGGGAACCGATATATAACCGTAAATCAGTCCTTTTCTTCTCTATACATTTCCTTCTTGTATTTATTATAACCGTAGGAAAATACAAAACAGTATAACTGGATATATTTGGGAGGAGCCGTTTCAAAGGTTATTTCTTGTAGTAATACAGTAACCAGTGCTGCCAACGCCTGATGTAGATTAAATGTTAGCATTCCATACCTGATGTAGATCAAATGTTAGCATTCCTTGCTAACATTAGCACCCATTTGTACGTTCGTTCGTTCGCACCAGTTTCCGACCTGCGCATATATAACCCCCCTGCGCAGGAGTTTCTCTCCCAAATTACTCTTTATTACCGTATTATTTTCTCATTTTATATTCCCATTCAATATTATTTATCATACATTCCATTTGACCTTCCTATATTGGGTTTATTTGTTTGGTTATTTCCTTTCCCATTTGTACGTACGTTCGTTTCATCAGTTTCCGACCTGTGCATATATCCCCCCCTGCGCAGGAGTTTCCTCTCCCCAATTACTCATTTTATTACCGTGTTATTTTCTCATTTTATATTCCCATTCAATATTATATATCATTCATTCCATTTTACCTTCCTATATTGGGTTTATTTGTTTGGTTATTTCTTTTTCTCTTCCTGGTTGCACATAAATACTTACTCTGGACTAGTTTTTTTATCCAGTTAATTCTCGGTATGATCATCTCATTTTATATTCCCATTCAATATTATTTACCGTTCATTGCATTTTACCTTCCTATATTGTTTTTATTTATTTTTGTTGGTTATTTCTTTTTCTCTCCTCTGTGTCTTATAAATCCTTTCTCTGGTCTAGTTTCCGTATTTAGTTCATTCATGTTTACCCGCTAGAGTTCTTTGTTTTTCCCTTAACCAATCACCACCCTAGGCCTATGCAGATATCTCCCTACCCCCCCCCACTTCCTTTATCCCTATTAGCGGTCTTTTCATAGCCTTTGTTCCAATGCCTTTCCCGTTGTAACCTTTGACCTGGTGAGGTGTTCATTACAAGTGCGGTTTCTTTTTTTCGTATTTTGCGATGGAGCAAGTTATAGAAACTTGTAGCGGCTGCAGTATTCCGTACCTAAAAGCAGTGGCTCAATTCCATGTTGATTTTTTTGGATACTTCAGGTAATGTTGAGCATTTTCTTAAATCTCACACCGTTATTCCTCAGGGTTTAAAGTGCCCCTAGTGCCGTTCTGTTTTATCTTATAGGTAAGTCATTCACGTGTTTTATTGCTATTCTGAATCCATCATTCGTAAAACTAAGAAGAAACGCCGTTGTGGTTATACCGTTACTGCCTATAAAGGTACTTTTTTGGACAATAGTTGTCTACCCCCATGGAAGATGATATTATGTGCCATCCACTTTTTGCATAAACATTCGGACCATGAGACCCTCATGGATGGTATCGACATATCTTCGAAAACTAGTGTCGATTGGAGAAGTTTCTGTTCCCAGGTTACCGAATACTTCGACGTTTTCTTCATAAAAGTAAGTCATTCCTCAATAGCCATTATACGTGTTTTGTGACCGGGGTACTTCTAGGCAAGGTTAGGTGGGTTTGTTAGGTTCTGTGGTCTTTCTGTACTATTTATATATTGTGTAACAGTTATATCGAAAAATTATTTAATATTCGAATGGAAATATTTATCATTTCTGCCACTAGTAATGACATCGTGTCGTTGGTAGTTCTGTGTTCCATTCGTCACCGTTGGTAGTACTGTGAAACAAAGTAAGTCATTCCCCAATGCTTATTATATGAGTTTTGTGACCGGGGTACTTCTAGGCAAGGTTAGGTGGGTTTGTTAGGTTCTGTGGCCTTTTGGTACTTTTTATTTATTGTTTAATAGTTATATGGAAAAATTATTTAGTTTACGTATGGAAATATTTAGCATTTCTATCTCTAGAAATGACATCGTGTCGTTGGTAACACTGTGTACCATTCGTCAACGTTGGTAGTTCTGTCAACCATTGGTAACGTTGCTAATGTTATCGTCCCCTACATCTGTTGTTTAAATATTTTAACTCAGTATATATGTCAACAGTGTTAATATTTATATGGTTCATTTGTATTGTATTTCATTGTGTAATTTCGCACAGGAAATATATGATTTCCTATAGTAGATATCGTGATTTAACTGGTTTTCTCATTCATTTCATCTGTAATAACATCAACCAATTCGTCAACTTATAACTAACCGAATTGGTTGATCTGTTTGTTTGCGATTGAAATGATCATCAAAATCGGTTAAATCACGTTATTTGCTATAGGAATTCTTATATTTCTTGTGCGAAATCACACCATGGAATAATATACAAAATTACCCAAAATCCTGCCTCCTCTGCACTCCTTGCAACAATACATTGCCCTGTCCTGAAGTCCCGATATGGCACCCCCAATGGATTACCGCACGCATCATGACCGTCACTTGTTTGGCAAGGCGAAGCCAGGTGATCTCCTCGACCTGAGTGTCGACCCCGTCCCAATTCGACTAGAAGCCGCCCTGGCCTACTGACCTGCCTGGTCAGTGAACCTGTGCACCTCTGGCTCACCCCCTCTCCCAAAACGTGACTCACCAAGGAGTTCTGTGGCTGCCGGCTGGAGACAGTGAAGGAGTGGAACCTGGAAACTTATTGCCACAAACGAGGATTCTTGGGGTGGGCCAGTAAAGAGTGCAAAGTGCAACCAGGTCAACAGCCATCACGGGCATAGGACTAATCTCAAAGGAGTGCAGGTACTACAGCAATGGCCATTTAGTTTTCCCCCATTTTTTTAGCTTAGACTAATTTTAACTTGATAGGGAACCTGGCTTTTACACTATTCGGACTGTGTGTGGTGGGATTGTGTGTATATATTTTTTCTATATAATTTTTTGCCTTTTGAGACTAACACAGTCTCTGGGTCACATGGGCCACGTGTCCGACCCCATTTTGATTATTAATTATTGTAGACCACGTGTCTAAACCATTTTTCATTATTTCAATTTGCATTTCTTTTGATATTTTTGTCTTTGTTAAGATGTCCGTTTTCTTTTAATGTAAATATGTGAAATAAATCAATATTAGGTTAATTAAACCTCCTTAGTATTTTTGCTCCCTCATTTATTTAATGTTTAAACTGGGAATATTTAAAGAGTAAACCTAAGTAAGTCTATAGGTGGTAACAGCGAGGAACTTTGCATTAATATATTTGCTTCGAAGGTAAAGATCCTTATCTTTAAACTTTTAAACTACTTTACATCACTGCTCCCATTTTGGATTTTTGTCTAATTGCATTAACGTAAAATACCTGTCCAGCATCTCATTGGGGTGGGACGGAGTCGGAACAGAGCCTGAGAATGAGATGACTATAGACCTGACAAAGCTAGAGTAGGCCCTAAATTACTTATATATTCTACGTGTGGAGTTCTCCGGCCTCTGGACAGTAAAATTTCCCCCTTTTGTATTTAAGAGTGATGGTTAGTGAATTGTGACAGTAAAGTATTAGCAGGGTGTTTGTGCCCCGAGAGTAAGTGCTCATTATCCTCCCCTGTTGAACTTTATGTAACTGTCATAAGGAGAGTTTCCCGGACTAAGTTCCCACTCAGAACATAAAAAAAATTCTCCACATATATATATATTCTTACGACTAGCAAATTATGTAAATTCCCGAGCTCCAAAACTCACCTGCTTTACACTACATAATTTGACACACAAGAGAAAACCCTCCAAGCTCTGAGAATAATACGCAACTCCCTGATGATAATATATATGAACACTGAATATCTAAAGGTCTCATTACGCTACACTCAAAACAAAACTAGGTGATTACCTTACTCCTTCAACCGATCCTAGAAGGTTATCCATCACATGTTGAAAGGTAGCGAGTGCATTCATTAGACTAAATGGCATGATGTTGTATTGATATAACCCAAAGGGGATTATAAAAGCTGATAATAATTTTGCGTTGTTGTCAAAATGAATTTGATAATAGCCTTTTAACAAGTCAATCTTGTAGATAAACCTCGCTTGTCCAATGTTGTCAAATAGTTGGTCTATGAGCGGCAATGGATAATTATCGGCCACACTGATCGAATTAAACTTTTGGTAGTCTGTACACATTCTGAAAGATCAGTCCGGTTTTTTCACGAGCAAGCACAGAGAACTGTAAGGGCTAGTGATTAAAAAGTGATGAAATTTACATATATGTAACTGTTACACTTATGTCATTTGGTTCACACAAGGTTACAGAATGGTTAAGCAAAATAGACACACTTCACTGTTTAACCTAATCTCACAGGGCCAGTTAAAAAAAATTTGTATTAAAATGTACTTACATTAACTCACTACACTCTATGTAACATTCAATAATATCACCAACGTTTGAACAACGCTATACATGATATACGTTGGGCGAAAATAATTTATTCAGGTTTAAGAGTACACACATTTGAGAGGAGAGAGTGCAGGAGAATTTTGACTCTTTCAAAGGGTTAGGCTGGATCTCTTCTGCTGCTTAAGCATTGTTAGGGTCTATATAAATTGACTTAATTTGTCTAGAATTTTCTAGTAGATCATTCTCGTAGCGTGGGGCCACGGCTCTAGCGGCTCAAGGTTGCCAACGTAGTAATTTGAAAATTCAATTGAATGAATGATGAAAGTCTTATGTAATCTACATACATTAATTAATCCTACAAGAGTGCAACTCACCTTACGAGCTAGCAATACATCTCTTAAATACAAAAAGGAAATAAATGAATAAAATATTTACTCCTATGCTAAACCAGCTTTGTAAGAATAAATTTATTTAATCCTACGTGAGTGGGACCCACCTTACGAGCTGGCTATACATATGTTAAATAAACAAATAAAATACTTGAATAAAACATTCTATTTTCAAGAAGACCAGCTTCATGAGATAGCTCCCCCCAAAACAATTATTTATCCCGGGCCTGATTCCACTGGTTCAGCCCGAGATAAATAATCTGCAACCACGTTAGCTTTATCGGATATATGTTTCACATTAATACAATATAGCTGGAATCTTAATGATCATCTAGTTAACCTTTGACTATTATTCTTCGTTTTATTAACTAAAGTTAAACGATTGTGATCTGGATAAACCATAATTTCTGTATTCTTCGGTCTATTTATATAAACTTTAAACTTGCTTATGACTGTGATTAGCGCTAGCAGTTCCTTTTCAACTGTTGAGTAGGCTCGTTGATGCTTCTTCAGCTTCGACAACATAAAACAAACAGGATTAAGATTTCTTCCCTTGCCTTCTTGTAATAGGACAGCTCTAATCCCATTATCCGACGCATACACTTGGATAAGGAATTTTTTGTTGAAATCTGGTGCTTGCAGTATCGATTTCGTTAATATGGCCTTTATACTGTCGAAGGATTCCTGGCACTCGCTGGTCCTTAAAACTTCTTCTTTAGGCTAGTTAAATCTGTCAAAGGAGCGACTACAGCCGAAAAATTCGGGCAAAACTGTCTGTAAAATCCTGACATTCCTAAACATTGTTGTAATAGATTCCTCGTTGTGGGGGTGAAGTTTTCCCTATTCCTTCGACGTTAGCAGGTACCGGGGTGATTTGCTCTCCTTCAACTTCAAATCCTAAGTACGGAACTATTGCCTTTCCAAATTCGCTCTCCTCCAGGTTAATCCTCAGAAGTGCTCCTCGCAGCTTCTGAAACACCTTCTCCAGGATTTGGAGATATTCTTCCCAGGTCGATGAATATATTACAGTATCATCGAGATATATTCCTACTCCTTCAATCGATCCTAGAAGGTTATTCATCACTCGTTGAAGGGTAGCGGGTGCATTCATTAGACCAAATGGGGTGATTTGCTCTCCTTCAACTTCAAATCCTAAGTACGGAACTATTGCCTTTCCAAATTCGCTCTCCTCCAGGTTAATCCTCAGAAGTGCTCCTCGCAGCTTCTGAAACACCTTCTCCAGGATTTGGAGATATTCTTCCCAGGTCGATGAATATATTACAGTATCATCGAGATATATTCCTACT
>NC_090729.1:75000753-75023253 GCF_036898095.1 Palaemon carinicauda
CCATACAGATATTCCTTAAATTTTAAGAGACCATGCAATTGCGTAACACTCTTTATCAATTGTAGAGTAACTTCTTTCTGCTTCTGAAAATTTCTTCCCAGCATATGACACAGGCATAAGCACCTTATCACTTTTTTGCAATAAAACTGCACCAATACCATCCATGGATGCATCCGTTCGAAGATAGGAGGTCTTATTAAAATCTGGCAAAAACAAATTAGGAGATTTAGTTAGAGAAGCTTTCAAGTTATTGAAACTTTTGATTTGTTCATCAGTCCAATTTAGAATATTGCAACTCCCTTTCTTGGGCATGGTTGTTAATGGTGCAGAAAGAACAGAGAAATGTGAAATGAACTTATTATAAAATCCTACAACTCCAACAAAAGATCTTAATTGTTTCTTTGTTTCTGGAAGGGGAAGATTTACTATATCTGCAATTCTATTATCAAGAGGTGTTAAAGAATTGTTACCAAGAGAATATCCTAAATACTTAATTTTCTTATAAGCAAAGAAGCATTTCTTAGGGCCAACTGTTAATCCATGTTCTCTTAATCTTAACAACACATTTTTAAGATGAACTACATGATCTGACCAATTATTACTATAAATAAGGGCATTATCAAAATAACATGTATTTTCCAAACCAGCCAAGACTTTTCTCATAAGTCTAACAAAAGTTGAACAAGCTGTGCTGAGTCCAAACGGCATCTTCTTGAATTGCATCAAACCATACTTTGATGCAAATACAGTATACTTTCTGCTTTCTAAAGTTAAGGGTACCTGCCAGTATCCTTTTGATAAATCAAGCTCTGTAAAATAGACTTTTATTAGAAAGCTTATGTAAAGATTCATTCATACGTGGCATGGGTTCGGCATCAAATACGGTTATTTCAGAAAGACTTCGAAAGTCAACACACAATCTCAAAGACCCATCTTCCTTTTTTAACGAAGACAACTGGGGAACAATATGGAGAATTAGATTGTTCAATTATATCCAATGAGAGCATTTGACCAACCTGATTGTTAAATTCATCAGTTAAACTAATTGGAACAGGATAAGGTTTAGCACGAACTGGAATATTAGAGGTCAATTTAATATCATGTTCCATATATCTAGCAACTCCAGATCTATCACTAATTACATCATGAAACTTAAACAAAACATTAACAAGTTCATCAGTTTGAGAATTTTTAAGATCTTCACGTATTTGATAACTGGTTTTATCAACTTCCAGATATTCTGTATCACATATATCTGAAACAGGTTCTCCAACATTAACAACTTCAAAGTTAACATTACCAAACAAATCATTTGAAGTTTTGACCTCTTCTACTGCTTTTTGAATAACATTTACAATCTTCCTTCTAAAGTACTTCAACATATTGGCATGATACAGTTTAAGATTATTCCCTACTTTTACAAAATAGTCAACTCCATTACTATGGCAACGATTAATCACATAAGGTCCTTTCCACTGCATTAGAAATTTGTTTGTATTATTTGGCAACATAATTAGAACTTCATCTCCCTCAACAAACTTTCTTGGCTTTGCTTTACGATCAAAATACTCTTTATATTTACGTGAATTTATTTCACCATTACTAACTAATCTGGGCCATCTCTTGCAATCGAGAACGCAGATCTAAAACATACTGGTAAGTAGTTTTGATTTCATCATCAGCATTGTTACCAGCAACCAATTCATGAAGGATTGTTAGAGGGCCACGGACACTACGTCCATACTAAAGTTCAAATGGGCTAAACTTTAGAGTATCGTTGGAAATTTCACGATACCGGTCCCATTCTGTTGGATGATCACTACAAACTTACTTTAACATATTTTTAAGTACACCATTCATCCATTCTACAGTTCCATTACATGCAGCATGATATTGGCTTGTGAATAAAGCTCTAATTGATAATCTGTTTTTATGCCCTGAGATCTGACTTAAACTGAGTTCCCCTGTCGCTTAGTATTTCTTTTGGTACCCCAACTCTACAAAATACTTCTACTAAACTTTCAGCTATAGTAATAGTATCAATATTTCTGAGAGGTACAGCTTCAGGGTAGCGTGTAGCTAAATCAATTATTGTAAGAATATACTTGTGACCACGACTTGAGGCTGGAACAATCGGACCCACAATATCAATAGCCACTCTACTGAATGGTTCAGAAACTATAGGTATTTTACACAAAGATACTTTCTTCACTCTTTCCCCAAAATTCTGACATTTATGACAAGACTTACAATATCTATCAATCTCTGCATTAGCCGTCTGCCAATAAAATTTACCAAGCACTTTGTCAATAGTTTTCCTAGAAGAAAAATAACCAGAAATAAGCGATTCATGTGCAAGTTTCATAACTCTTTCTATACTCGAGAGGAACTACAATTTCCATTTTACCAACATCTAGCTGATTTTTACTTTGCACACATACGATAAATCACGTTATTGATTACTACATACTTAACTCTCCCTTTGCAAGTTATTTCTTCCTCCTCCTTCAAGCTTTTCCTAATTGACTTCAGAGAATCACATGTCCACTGTTTATTACTAAAATCTACTGGATTTACCTTAACTTCAGACAAGACATCAGACAAAGGTTTTAATGTAGTTTCCTTAACACTGTTTTCTTGTAACCACATTAACATGTAACTTATTTAAATCTAATTCGTTATCTGGCACAGGTATTTTACTCAACAATTCTATTCCTGCCTGTATGTGTTGTTTCAATCCAGATATTAACCCAACAATAACATCAGAACATTTAATTGGTGCTACGATAACATTTACTCTACCGGAAAAGAATTTACTTCTAATGTAACATCTAATTTTGGGCAGATATATTGGAACACCCATGAAATTATACACCTTCACAGTTTTAGCCTTACTGAGATAACGTGTTGGAATCAAAGTTTCGTCAAGAACAACAGTATTACACCCATTATCAAACAAGACCTCTACTCTTTTGTTAAAAACTCTTCCTTTCTCATCCACAATAGCATTCTTGGGTTTTTCTTCACTAGCTAGAGCGATACTGATCTTAGGAATATTTTTATTAGAAGATTTAGATTGATCAAAATTAACAGGATTATTTGGACAATTGGGTTTAATATTCCCAATTTCGTTACATAGGTGGCACTGCAATGTTTTAAGTTTATCAAGACCTACTTTATCAGATTTAGGTTGCATTCCTAACTTTGAACATTTATCAGACTTAAATTTAGAATTTCTCCATTTAGTAATTTCATGAGCAATCAGATACCTATCAACAGCTAACGCCCTTTCATGAGAATTTTTACAAACCCTTTCTAAAAGAAATGTTCGCAAATCCCTTGAACTATTAGCCAACAATTGGTCCATAATCATAAAAGCACAGACATCATAAGATTTATTAACATCCGCTAATTGCAACCCCTTATCAAAAGTCTGTCTTAGTCTATATGAATACTGCACAAAGCTTTCATTAGTTTCAGTAAATCCCTCTCTAAATTTCTTTCGATATACCTGAGGATTGACCTGAAACGCTTTCAATAAGGCTGCCTTCAATTCCTGATAATTACTTGCAATAGCAGGGTCAAGTCCACAGTACACTTTCAAAGCTCGTCCCCTTAATAATGTGCCTAACAGTCTTCCGGCCCCCATTTATGAAATTCAGCTAATTTCTCAAATCTATTCATTTACACATCAATTTCATCAGTTTTCTCATCAACGGGGGAAATCTTTGGCGAAGATATTACATTCTCGCTACCTACACCACCTATAGCACCACTATTTCTCAACTCTGCTTTGGCTAACTCATGTTTCCTGACTTCCTCCTTCTCCTCCCTTTCTCTTTCAAGACATTCCAATTCAAATATCCTATACTTCTCCTTTTCTGCCAATTCTAACTGAAACCCTTTACTCCTTTTCTGCCAACTCTAACTGAAACCTTTGCTCCTCTCTCTCAGCTACTCTATCCTCTTTAGCCTGTTGTTTTGCCTTTTCTACCAACTCTAACTGAAACCTTTTCTCCTATTCTGCCAACTCTAACTGAACCCTTTTCTCCTCTCTCTCAGCTATTCTACCCTCTCTAGCCTGTTGCTTTGTTATAAATTCCTCAGCTTCAGCAGTTTTCATACCAAGCTTAACCTTATCCATCAAATCACCAAGATCCATAATAATGATGGGTAAGCATACAGTTAAAAAAACAAACACTTAATAATGAGTATTAGTAAAACATTAAATTATGAAATATGGCTAATCATGAACTCATCTTTAAAAGTAGTACTTAAATGACTACCAATGTCTATTATGGGTTTTCCACCATCAATGACAAAAATTTCCATGCCAAAAAAAAAAAAACTAGCATAAAGAAACTGAATACACAATAGGAATATTCAAGGATGAGAAAACAATCGGAACTTAAAGGAACATTAAACTAACATTACCCCTAACAAGCCCTACAATCATCAAGACTGAATTAGCTAGAATTAATAGGATAACGATACAGTTTCTAATTCACTTCCCGACCTCAAACTTTTCCTAGTACGTAATATGACTACACGAACAAATACAAATTTATATTGCACCACAACGAGAATGTATTCCACTTTCAATAAAGCGCTTTCACATGACAGCTCGCCTGGCACAAAAACAACAGACAGAATTTTACCTTAACTCCAGTGATATTACTTCCAGTGATAGGCCACAAACCTAGCAGAACACTTAAATGAAATCCACCAACCTTCACAGGTAAAGAAGTTCACATAGTTGTCAGCAGTAAACTGTAAATATAAATCATAAGTTACACAGACTAGCAACTCTGCAAATGATCCTACTCACTGCGCCAATTGTCAAGCTTTTATTTGCAGATGGAAATGAATTAGGCGCTTGTTACCTAAAACTTTGCTAGACTGGTATTTAGTAAAAAGAACTAAAATTATTCATTTATTAACAATAAATAGAACAACTCATAATAGTAATAGGACTCGTAGGTTGTAATGTGGGTACACTCTTGAAATTGTCGAGATGGCTGAAGATAGTAGATCCATGATGATAGATTTTGCACCAGGTAAGTAAAATGGTACATCCACCAAGTCATTCAAGTTAAGACAATATGTCAAACAGGCAAGACAAGGTAAGGTAAAGTAGAGTTGAGTGTCTGCAACATAAATACACAAACAATAGCTTAGAACAAAAGGTTACTGTTAACATCACTATCAAACCATAATAGCTTTACATAATTATTTAAATAGAACATAATGTGTACAATAAAGAGCAAATAACTTCTTACCATGTGAAAGGTTGCGAGGTTCGTAAGGTAGTGGCCATCACTTGGAAAGTAAATCAAAGGTAAACAATAATAATACCAAGGACACTAAAATAACGAACAGAACAACCAAGGCCATCTATTAAAGCGTATAAAACAACATCCAAGGTTGATAGAAATAGAATGGACAACCAACGCCATCTATTGGATGAAAAAAAAACAACAACACAGATTCTAGTTTTAAGAAAGGAAATACCTGACACTGGCAAACTAAACAACTTCTCGAGTTCCAAACTCTCCTGTTTGCTTTTACATTAAATCTGTTACACTTAGAAATATTAATACCTGAGCTCTGAGACAGTTATATAACTCCTAGACAGCAATACATAAAACACTGAATATCCAAAGGTCTCTTAGGTACACTCAAAATAAAATTGGGTAATAATCACTAAGAATTATTCAAAACCCCCTCTTACTACAATTTATCATTAGGATATGAGCGAGTATGATACACTGTTTACAAAAATAAATATATTCTATATAAATTACAACACTTTGAAAGATTTTACTTAAAAAAAATAAATGACTCGAAATATTAAGTTGGAACAAAACTTAGATTGAGACAAAAATGTTACTATCTGAAAAGTATATAATCACTTGACTCGAAATGTTAAATCTGAGTAAACCTTAGATTAAGAAAAAAGAAATAATTACACTCTAATGCTTAAACTCTTAAAGAACTTACATAAAGTAACTGATAATCTTACTAACTTCATGTATTTACTTGAAAAGGCCCAGTTACAAAAATTTACACAATGCCAACACTCATCATAACAAAATAAAATTAAAATCACCTTTTTCATCTTTCGCATTGTTTCAACGCACAATTTACTTTGGGGCACAAAATCACTTTGGAGAAGACACGCTAAAGTCACTGAGAGAGAGAGAGGGGGCCACTTTGGCTCTTTCACAGGACGGCTGCTTCTCTTCTGCCCAACGCATCCATGGGGGCGCTTATATATGAATTAGCTACTTCCAGAAGATTCTGGGTCTAAGGTCTGGAAGCTTGGGGGTTGGTCTAAGAACGAAAGTTATCAACGAGATAAATATTCAGGGCGACGAACTTGCTTTCAGGCAACTCTCGGGCGCATACCAACGCAAAGCGAAAATCTCTCTCAGCTAGCTCCACCCACCTTTGTCCTTGAAATGAAAAAAAAAAAAAAGACTAACATTAGGGTGTTCGAGAATTTGCCAAGACACATGACACATATAAGAACTGCGTATTTTCTCACAAACATGACGCAATACCTCATAAAAATATAAAAAACATTTACATAAGCCCTTGTTCATATCTCGTATGGATAATATAACACTCTTAACAGATTACGTAAGACTTCGTATCAAAATATGTGAAATAAAAAGTTAACTCTTAAAAATAACGTAAATTTATATATACTGACTTGAATGAGAAATACAATGATATTAACGACGGAAGTCTTACGTAATTTACATAACAAACTTATACCTGCATGAGAAGAACTCAGCTTAAGAGTTGGCTATTCACCTCTTCAATACACATAGGAAAACATAAATAAAATACCTGATTAACTTATTTACTCTACCCTACACCAGCTTCGTAAGATTGTTCCCCCCCACAAAAGATTGTCTATTCCGGACGTGAATCCATCAATTCGTGGCCCGAGGTAAATAATCTGCAATCACATTATCTTTACCTGATATATGCTTTACATTAATACAATTCGGTTGCAAACATAATGACCACCTAGTTAACCTTTGATTATTATTTTTCATCTTATTAACAAAAGTAAAAAGATTATGATCCGAATACACTGTCATCTCTTCATTTTGTGGTCGATTCACATAGAACTCAAACTTGTTTATTGCCGTGACTAACGCTAGCAGTTCCTTTTCAACTGTCAAGTAGGCTTGTTGATGTTTCTTTAGCTTTGACGACATAAAACAAACAGAATAAAGAATTTCTTCCTCGTCTTTTTGCAATAAGACAGCTCTAATCCCATTATCTAATGCATCCACTTGGATAAGGAAATTCTTGTTGAAATCAGGTACTTGCAGTATCAGTTTCGAAGTTAATATGGCCTTTATCCTGTCAAAGGATTCCTGGCACTCGCTGGTCCATACAGATTTTTTCTTGGGGCTAGTCAGATCCGTCAAGGGATCAAGGGAGCAACTACAGCCGAAAAGTTCGGGCAAAAACATCGGTAGAATCCTGCCATCCCTAAAAAATGTTGTAACTGCTTCCTCGTTGTGGGGTGTGATGCTTTCCTTATTCTTTCGATGTTAGCTGCTAACGGGTTGATTAATTCTCGTCCTACTTCAAATCCTAAGTACCGAACTTTAACTTTACTTTACTTACTTTGATGGCTGCTTTTCCGGTCCCATACAGCAAGGGAACCTCACTCTCTACAGGACCTCCACTGTCGTTTTACCTTGTTCGTTCAGAGTATTTAAAGTTTACTGTTGTAAAAAAGATACTAGTGTATGTTCTAGGAGGTTTGCAGATTGTTACAAACAACATTTTTCTGTGTTTTGGCGTAAAATCTATTTCTATACATTCAAAGCTTGTTACACTAGTTCTTTTCAACATTTTGAGATTTGAGTAACTTTTATGAATAAAGAGTCTGACACCCCCACCAGACCTACCTTCTCTCGGTATGTGAAAGAAGGCGCATGTGGGGGGCTGTCCTTTCAGTGATCTTTGCCTTGTCCAAGTTATTTAACTATGTTTCAGATAATGCTAGCATAGGCTATCCAAATATTTCTCGTTTATCAATTCTCAAATTTGAATAGTCTTATTACCTACAGATTGTATATTTCCATAGCCACTGTTTATGACATCCTTAATAACCCTTATCAGTATTTTCTGCTAGTCTTTTCAATTCCAAGTCATAAGCTTTACAGTCTCTAGAATTTACTATGTGGTCACTTGGTTAGTTTAGCTTTGTGTAGTTTATACACTTTGACACTTGCGAATTACACTCCTTAGTGGAATATTTTCCTGAACATTTCCCGCATATGTCATCATCATTCTTAGACTTGTAATCTTTTTCAAAATATCCATACCTCTGACAGTGGTAGCAGATGATCACATGGTACCTATCATGTATGTTATAAGTACCCCTTCGTAACGAAACTTTGTCCCCATTATCATGAATAGCCCTCCGAACTTCAGGATCACATTTCAGCACAAAGTTGGTGGTCCCCCTGAAGCATTTTTCTTCAAGACTACACTTATCTTCTCTTCTATATTTTGGATTTGATCCAGGCTGCGATTTCTTTGAATCAAAGTATTTACTACATCATCATTGTACACATTGCATATTATTTTTGGTTTTAGTTTTCCGATTTTTCTCATTTCAGTGTCAGCCACCAATGTCTGAATTTTGTTTGCCAACTCTTCTCTGATCATTTTGTTTGCAAAGTTTACAACAATATTTCCATTCGTAGTTGACCTCGTGTTAAGTATAGGAATGTCTTTAAGTGCTTGTTCAACCTCACGTCTTCTTTCAGTAATTCTAGTTGTTGCCTTTCCAAATTCGCTCTTCTCCAGGTTAATCGTCAGGTATGCTCCTCACAGCTTTTGAAATACCTTCTTCAAGATTCGGAGATGTACTTCCCAGGTCGATGAATATACCACAATATCATCGAGATATACGCCTACTCCTTCTATCGATCCTTGAAGGTTATTGGTCACTCATTGAAAAGTAGCGGTGGCATTCATTAGATTAAATGGCATGACGGTGTAATGATATAACCCAAAGGGGGTTATAAAAGCTGATAACAATTTAGCGTTGTCGTCCAAAGGGTCGATCTTGGAAACGAACCTTGCTTATCCGATATTGTTGGGTAGTTGGTCGATGAGCGGCAATGGATAATTATTAGCCAGACTGATCGAATTCAACTTTTGGTAGTCCGTACACATCCTGAAAGATCTGTCCAGTTTTTTCTCAACAAGAATGGAGAACTATAAGGGCTAGAACTTTGTTCAGCTAATCAGTTTTGTTACAAATAGTCCACTTCTTTTCTCATGACTTCTCAGTGATACGGCGACAGTTGATAAGCACGGTGTTTAAATGTTTTTTCCGTTGTTTTGAGGTGTATCTTATTCTTCGTCTGGTTGGTTCGTTTCGGGACGTCTGAGACAATTTCAGGAGAACTTCTGATTAATCGGCTTAATTCCTCTTGTTGTTCCTGGTCCAAATGAGTTAATTTCACTTCCAAGTTCCGAATGATACTTGAATTATTCACTTTGCTTATAGCCCCTACCTCATATCCGTCGTTGTCTTCCGTGGATGGTATGGTTTGCGCCATACACACTTGTGAAACTTCCTGTCTTGCTCTCGCTTAAGTAGGGTTTCAGTAGGTTAACATGTAATTTCCTCTGACTTTTCCTTCTTCCTGGGGTTTTGATAACGTAGATCAGTTCAATGATCTTCTCCATAATCTTGAAGGTCCTTGGAACTTGTTGGTGAGCGGAAATCTCCTTATCGGCAAGAAAACCAATACCTGTTGTCCTAGAGAAAACTGTCTGTCCTTACTTTTCACAACAAACCTTTTTTTAATTTTTTCTTCACTCATCTTAAGGTTTTCTAGGGAAAATTTCCTTATCTCGCTGATACTTTTCCTCAAATTCTTGATACATTCTCCATCCATTTCCTCTAGGTCCTTCCATTTTTCTCCTAACATTTTAATCGGTCCTCGTACTTCTCGTCCAAATACCATTTCGTTCGGGCTACATCCAATGTCCCATTCGTTCCCCGTTTCCTTGCAGAACTTCGTTAACATACTTTTCAGAGTTTGATGAAACCTCTCTAATGCACCTGGGGTCTCCGGATGATAAGTAGTTGATAGTTGTTGTTTCATATCCAACAGACGTCCTGAAACAGTTTTGAGGTGAAATTCGTTCCTCAGTCACTTTGAACAATTTCCGGAATACCAAACTTAGTAAAAAAGTCTAGTAACTTCTCGGTGATTATCTTGGTACTTATGCTCCTGACGGGTGTGGCTTCTGGGTATCTTGTCATTGAACACATCAAGGTTAACATATATTCGTGACCTTTATTGTCCTTGGTAAAGGTCTTACAATGTCAATCATTACCTTGCTGAAGGGTTCTCCTCGCATTTCTATCGGGTGTAAGGGAGCTTTCTTGATGCACTTGTTGGGTTTTTCATCCGTCTGACAAATGGGACATACACGGAAAAACTGGCTCACGTCCTTATGCATGCCAGGCCAGAAAAAGTGTTTCATAATCTTCTTCGTCATCTTCCTTATCCCCATATGTCCCGTCTTGTGCGCTTCGGCGATCACTTGTCTCCCCAACGGTGCGGGAATCAATATCTGATGATTTTATCCCCCATTCAACATTTCCAGGGATATTGGCAAGTCTATGCTTACTCATAAGCAAACCATCCTTAAGATAATAACAGGTAAGAGACTGCTATACTTCCGTCTCATCCACCACATGGTACAATAACTCTGTTAACGTTGCATCCTTCCATTGCAATCTTATCAGCCTTTTCCTACTCACTTGTCCTACATCTAATGCTGAATTTTATATTTCTTCTAGGTCCATTTCTTCTTTGTATTCTTGTCCCCTCATCGGTCGTTCCTCTTCGCTCGGGCTTACTCGGGAGTTCTCCTCTTGCGTACCATCAAGGGAATCCTCTTTTTTCAGAAAACAAATACTCCAAATTCATCACTCCTCCAGTTTCTTTTTCTTTTTTTCTAGCCACTTTCTTCGTTATACTTCTAGTCGTCACACAACTAAGAAACAGATAAGGGTAGTCCTTCTCGAGTTCAGTTGTAGAACTATACTTCAATGGATTCTCCATTACAATGGCACAAGGCACAAACGGTGCTTCACCAACCTCATACTCCTTAGACAGCCAATGAATCCTTTACTGCTAAGTCAAATTGATCTGTCACCAACTCAATTGACAGTTTCAAACGGCAAATAGGGGTAACCTCTTCACCTCCTATTCCCTTCAAAATAACCGAGTCTCCTGTGACAGACTGTTCCACCAACGGGTGTACTCCTCGTATCACCACACTATGGTTACAACCTGTGTCGCGCAATATCTTGACAAGGTTTTGCTCTCTCCCGTTTATTGCTGCTAACCTACCTTCATAAATAAATGGTTTAAAGCTATCCACGCTATTTGGGTCTGTCCTGTTCATCATGTAAATGTTGGCTGGTTTATTTTCCTCTTTGACCTTTCCCGATTGTTTTTTCGTCTTTGCATTCTGTGAAGTCGAATTATCCTTAATCACTTCGGCAACTGCTTTTGGTTGGTTCGACCATCATTCCTTACTGATAGAGCCTCTCTTGCCACACTTAAAACAGACAATATTAACCTTCTGCATGTCTTCCATGATATTTGAAGGAGGACGGTTTGACGATTGTTGCTGTGGTACTATCACAATCTGCTTAGGAACAGTACCAGTGCTACTTTTACTGTAAATGTTTAACTTGTTCATGTAGTTATTACTTAACTGGTTTCCATGGTTTGGCAAATACTTGACACTTGGTCGGAACGACGGTTGAAAGTTCATACCCGAGGAGGGTTTACAACTGATATTATAATCTTCACTAGACGAAGTGGATTTATCATGTTTCTTCATCTCTCTCTCTCTCTCAAGTACGTTCAAATATGTTCAGGAATTCCTCGTAGATATTATTCTAGCATTATCAATTCAACAGCTCCAACTCCCTCGCATGTCATGCAATCACTCTTGCCTCTACCTTCTCCCTTTCTTCTCATTCCCTCTCTTTTTCTTCTCGTTCTCTTTCTTTTTTTCCATTCTCCTCATATGTCTTGCGACTTCTCTGGCATCTTCTCTTTCTTTTTCTTTTCATTCTGCCATTCGTTCCTCACAAGTCAGGCTTCTTTTTTTCTCTTTCGCCATCATCTTCAACTTGATCAAATTATCCTCCTCTACAATTCGTCGAATCTGAGCCTCTACATCCCTATATATATATATATATATATATATATATATATATATATATATAAGGGGCTAGCGTTCGATCCCAGGTATGAGCTAGAAATTTATTTCTATTTGAACACGATGTTGTGTTGATATTAATCCATATTGACTCATTAGGGGTAATTTGAATGAATTACTACCAATTGTGTCACGTGGTAGCCCGGGATATTGGGTAAAACTCGCTGGTAAGAGACTGATGTCTCGCCAGGTAAATCCTCGGACAGCTGGTAGCGGTCAGGTTCCAATATCTTTTATGGGCTCTCGTGACATGGTTGGTTTCGACCTGGCCTTTCATTAGAAGGGGCTAGCGTTCGATCCCAGGTATGAGGTAGAAATTTATTTATATATATATATATATATATATAGGCTATATATATATATATATCCATAAAACAAATACATACATACATATATATATATATATATATATATGTATGTATGTATATATGTATATATATACATATATATATATATATCTATGTATATATATATATATATATATATATATATATATATATATATATATATATATATATATATATATATATATATATATATATATATATATATATATATATATATATATATACCGTGCTAGGCCATATATCTTAGCAATCCATGTTTGTGAATGGTTATACTCGTATAAGAAGGTTAGCAACCAGGTGTGGTAATGAGAGCTTTTTGTGTGGAGGAATTGTCCCGCTAAATCTCGATGGTGTTACTGGCAGCAGGGTAACGGATTGGGTTTAAGGGGATGGACAAACGGTCTTTTCGGCTTTTACTCCTGATGGCTGGTAGTTGATCTTACTAGAATTAGTATGGACAGGCAGGGGTCAATTGCCTTAGTTAGATAGGCCCTGCGCATCACAAGGAACTGGCTATCCTTTGATGTATCTAGCCAATGAATCCTCTATGGATTTAGTCAGTCAATGGGTGTAGCGTGGTGTGAATATCTCCTAGTTTATAGATACTAAAGAAAAATTGAAAATTGGTAATTGGAATGTTAGCCTGTAAATAGTAGATTGTTACTAGCAAAGTTTAGATCAAAGCAGTGTATTATGAGTTATTACAGCAAGTGAAGAGTGAATTTATGAAATTTAGTTTGGATATCCTGATCCTAAGTGAAACACGTAGTAAGGGGATTGGTATGGAAACTTTTGACCAAGGAACTATATATATATATATATATATATATATATATATATATATATATATATGTGTGTGTGTGTGTGTGTGTGTGTGTGTGTGTGTGTGTTTGTGTGTGTGTTCTGGAAGAACAGATGAAGTTAAAAGGGAAGGGGTTGGAATGATGATGAGACCAAGAGCAGAAAAGGCATTAACCAAGTGGAGGCCTGTAAATAGTAGATTGTTACTAGCAAAGTTTAAATCAAAGCAGTGTATTATGAGTAATATAGTTTGCTATGCACCATCAAACGATTCCCTAAAAAAAAGGAATGATGAATACTATGAAGAACTGCAGAGTGTAATAGATGAGGTCCCAGAGAGAGATATGAAAATTGTGATTGGTGACTTCATTGTTACTGTTGGAAGGAATAATCAAGGGATAGAGAATGTGATGGGTGTCTAGGGTCTTGGTGAAGTTGCATATAAAAATGGAGCAAATTTCATAAGTTTTTGTTCAGCAAATAATATTGTCATTGGAAGTACTCTTTTTCAGCACAAGAACGTCCACAAACATACATGGACTTCAACATGTAGCAATTTCAAAAATCAAATACATTACATTATCATCAGTAAAGAGAGAAAGGGGACTCTGAGGAATGGAGGAAGCTATAGAGCTGTAGATATTGGTAGTGATCACCAGTTCCTCCTTGCCACACTGAAATTAAAATTGAAAGCACCCAACATAAATATAGATAGAATACCTAGGTTTTATACAACTAAGATTTTAGAAGTAAAGCACAGAGAAACATTTACAATTTAATGTAGGAATCGATTTGCAGTCTTAGAGACTTTAAGAGATGAAGAACAGACAATTAGTTAAAAAGGGTGTGATATATATATTTTGGGTAGTATTGATAATAATAATAATAATAATAATAATAATAATAATAATAATAATAATAATAATTGTTTTAATGTTGTTACTGTATTAAAGTATTTGATTTTTCCTGTTTCCTTTCCTCACTGGGCTATCTTCCCTGTTGGAGCCCCCGGGGCTTATAGCATCCTGCTTTTCCAGCTAGGGTTGTAGCTTAGCAAGTAATAATAATAAGAAGAAGAAGAAGAACGTATATCACTCAGTTGGTAGTGAAGTTTTGGAACATGCAGTTACAAGGAGAAAACCATGGATATCAAATGATACATGGGATACTATAAAAAGGAGACAAAGACAAAAATAGACAGTTGTAAGTTTTCGAGGAAGTAATGAAAATTACAAGGTAGAGCATACTATGTATTCCAGTAATGATAGTGGGGTCGAAAGAAAAGCCAGAAATTACTAGAGAGAATGTTTAGACAGTAAAGCAGATGAGGCTGACAAAGCTATGAATTCAGGAAGTGGCTATGGTGTAAGAATCACTCCTAGAATTTTTAATGAAATCTCGACTGGGGCAAAGAAGAACCATATACCCATCAAAAGGAGAGATGGATCTGTTATAGCAACAGAAGATGAAGAAAGACAACGTTGGATAGAACACTTTACTGAGGTTATGAATAGGAGATATGAACGGAATAATTTGATTGATATACCCGAAGCTGATGAAGTCCTTGATGTGCTCATGAATGAATTCAGTGTTTTAAGTCGAAGCTATGCTAAGATAAACTAAAGAGAAGGAAAGCCTCTGGCTACGGTGGAATAACTGCCGAGAGGATACTGGCTGCAAATGAAGTAGCTTCCAGACTACTTACAAGATTATTTTGTAGAATGTGGCATGAAGAGGCAAAACCTGTTAAATGGGAGCAATTAATAAGTGAAGTTATTCTCAGGTCTGGTAACTGCTTGGACCTTGTATATACCGACTCCCCTGGCGTTATGACAAGCAAGGTTGGTTCTCCAGTTGGGACATCTGATCATGCCTTGATATCATTCGAAGTGAAGACTGAGCAGCCTGTCCCTGGTGTATCATACTCATGTAAGTTTTATAAAAAATCTCAAGCAGACTGGAGTGACCTTTTGGGCTTGAATTGGTCACAATTTTTATAGTAATGTCGACCCGGTTGTTCCTTTGAATGAGAATCTAGTCAACATAATTGATAGGCGTATCCCTTCTCGTGTGCTAAAGCACCGAGTGAAAGACAAACCATGGTTCAATAATGATTGTAAACAGGCTTATTTTGAGAAGTAAGAAGCCTATCATCTTTGGAAGAGTAGGAAATCAGATTTCACTTGGAGTAACTATACTCAGCTTAGAGCATTTTCTCAGAGAGTTTATGCTTTAACTGAAAAGGAATACAATTTAACCATAAAAGACACCCTTTCTGGTACAAAACAGGAACATAAGTAGTGGGCCACCCTTAAATCCGTACTATTACTTGTAGATGCAACAGTTCATCATTTACTTAAACCAGATGGCTTTGTCACTCACTCTCCAAAGAAAAAGGCAACCCTTTTTGGCTGATATGTTTGACAATAAGCAGAGTAATAAGAAACTTGATCTCTCTCATTCCTGTTTTCCTGAGGCTAAACTAACTAGTGTAGCTTTTCGTTCTCGTGAAATCAAAGCTTGCTTTGATGAACTATGATGCTTACGGAGGTGTCGAATCGAATGGTAGTTTTCCTTTTTTTTTTCATAGGGACGACAGATTTCTTAGCTCCAAAGTTATCTGTTATTTTGAGCAAGTTCGCAAGAAGAGAAGCCTTTAGCACATGTTGGAGAATTGGTAAAGTTACTCCACTATATAAAAATGTTTTTGAAAGTCTTTTGGCAAAACATCTAAATAGGTTTGCTGAAGGTAATCATCTGTTCCCAGGTTTGCAATTTGGCTTTTGTGAAGGCCTTGACGCATATGATGCCCTTCTTATAAGCTCAAATGCTGCACAAAAATCCCTTGATTGTGGTCAGGAAGTTTGTATGATTGGCCTTGATTTTAGTGCTTCCTTTGACTGTATTAATCATGAGGCCTTTGTTTTCAAACTCAAGCAGTTGAGAGTAGGTGGGTCTTTTCTAAGCATAATTATTGAAATTTTACGTGATAGATTGCAAAGACTTGTTGTTGATAGGTACCATAGTGAGCATAGGAATGTGATATTTGGTGTTCATCAGGTTAGTGTTCTTGGCTCATTAATTTTCTTATAATATACACATGGCATGTAGTCTGGCCTAGAAAACAAGGCTGTTACATATGCAGGTGATGCTACTCTCTTTACATCAATTCCATCTCCTGAGTAGATCTTAGGTTGCTGAATCCCTTAATAGAGATCTAGCTAAAATGATTGCATGATGCAAATTATGAAGCATGAAGTTGAATTTCAAAAAACTCAAAGTATGACTGTAAGTAGGCCAAGAACAGTGGTTCCTCATCATTTGGATATCAGCATTGATAAAGTTTCTTTAACTCTGTGTGACTGAAAAGTTTAGGTGTGATTCTCGTCAGCAAATTTATTTTTTGAGAAGGACATTGGGTCTGTATCTTCTTCAATTGCACAAAATGGCTTATTGAGAGTCTTGTAAGATTTTTGATGATCAACCTATTCTAAATTCTTTCATTTTACCTTGTTTCGAGTATTGTTCTCCTGTCTGGTCTTCAGCTGCTGATTCTCATCTTAATCTGTTGGACGTGAACTTCAGGTCTATAAAATTTCTTACTCCTGATCCAGATATTAATTTCTGGCACCATCGTTCAATTAGTTTGTTATCCATGTTGCCTAAATTTTTTCATAATCTGACCATCCTTTATATTCAGATCTTCCCGGACGTTACCATCCTGTTCGTAATACTAGGCATGTATTTAATTCTAATACTCTTAGCTTTACCATCACTAGCCTTAATGTTACATAGTATTCTAGAAGTTTTATTCCAGCTGTGACCAATTGTGGGATAATCTTCCTAAACGGGTAGTTGAATCGATTGAACTTCAAAAGTTCAAACTTGCAGCATTTTTTTTTCTTTATGTTGCAGGATGACATGTCTCTTTTTAAAGTTTATATATGAAAGACCTGTATTAATGTTGTTACTGTTCTTAAGATATTCTATTTCTTAATTTTTCATTACTTTTCATGTAGCTATTTTTCCCTGTTGGAGCCCTAGTTCTTATAGCATCCTTCTTTTCCAACTAGGGATAATAATAATAATAATAATAATAATAATAATAATAATATATCGGGCAACTTCTTTAGTTGGTGCCTCTAACTTCAATAATTCTATACCATTGCTTCTAAATTTTCTTAATTCATTACAACTAAACATATGCTCAATTGTACCATCTGCCTCTATACACAACACATAAAGCCTATCCTTTTTCCTTCCTGTTTTATAATATTCTTTTAAATCTATCATATTCAACCTTGTTTTCATATCTATCACTGCCTCCTCAGAAGTGAGAGAAATGGCATTAGATTTAAGAAATTCCTCCGATTCCCGAAGACACATTCAGTAGAATGGTTGTCTTTGTCTACCGGCCTTTGTTTTTGTGTTAAGCTTGTTCCTTTTATAAATCATAAATCCTTATATCCACTTAACTTATTAGTGACAATTTATTAACACTGATTATCAGTGGCATTAGGCTACTCTACTCTGCTTTTTCATACCGCCATATAGGTCGTATTTTTTTTTTTCAGATTCCGGCATTGTTTAATACCTTTGGTGCGATGTCAATAAATGTACTGTTTCGTTAGTGATTTTTTTTTTCACTTATTGATAAGACTGAAACCGGTGGTTTTGAACAACGATATCTAATTATTGTAACAACTCTAAATCTTAAGCGACTAAGATCATGTTCGGGCTCAGATACTACTGCAGAATACGCACTCAACGTTTAAACGATACAGCGATGAATCCTATATACGTTCACGGAACTTCACGTCAAAGGTATGTCATTGTTCGAAAGACCTCGTGGCTTCCGTAGTCCGTACACATTTCTATAACCACACGCACACGAACGCTCTTACAAACAGCGTCGCTCACCAACCACCCATCTCTAACCCCTCCCCTTCGCACACGCCAGACAGAATTACTCTTACTATGGCATCTGTAATAAGCTTTTCTAGCTTGTTGTCAAATGCTACCAGCGAAATTGAATATTTATTTGACTAGATATAGTAAAAGGAAATCTTTCCACTCATACACCAGAGGGAGGTAGAATGAAAACAAAAAAAGAGGGTGAGTGAGATCGATAGAGGGCATAGCAGGGTGTCTGATCGCAGGGGGGGGGGGGAGGGGGGGAGCTAGAAGAGACACGTTCAACGAGAGCGAGTTGTGTTTCTGCTGCTGGTGCTAGGCTGCTAGCGCTAGTGTCCAGTGTTGTGAGTTTCTCCGACGCGAGAAGGTCTATACGTTTCGTGGAGTGCACGGTGATGTGTTTGTCATGACTCGTGTGTAGTAATTTAGTGTTATCAAAGAGACTGTCGATTTTTCTACAGATCGTAAGACCGAGAGGAGGGACTCATTCCCTCTACTAACGTTTGCACGGTGGAGTTTTTATTAGGAAGGCCACAGGGAGAACAACCTCCTCCTCAGCGACACCGATGTTCAGAAAATGTTTAAAGGGATAAAGAAACGCTTCAACTCCTCAAGGTACGTTGCACTGTAGTCTTTGAAGATCCATCTTCACATCAGCAGTCGTATCCTGGTAAATCGTCCCGAGATGGACACTATACAAGGCACCCCAAAAAGGGTGAGTGTCACCTCTAGGACCTCGGTGCCAAGCAATGAGGCTCGAATAGACCCGTGGCGTCGGTTGGTGTGTTGTATCATATGATCCTTGATTTCGTCGTCCGTTTTCGTGTCTATGCATTAAAGATTTGTCGCTCATAGAGGTTTCCTTGATCTCGGGCAAAACACCAAGTGTTGGTTGCATGTTTTATTTGGTTGACAATTCTCTTGTTTGTCAATTGGGACCCTTAGGCTTACGGGACGGAAGGAGAGACACGCGTACTTTCTTTTTATGTTTGTTAAAGGGATGCTGTTGCCCATACCCATTATCGGCTTTCTCTGCCATATTTGGCATGATGCCGTAGGCCTACGCGCTTTGTTCTTCATTCATTTGGCGTGTGTCTGTCTCGAAACTAGTTTCTCACCCTTTTGAAATTTATATTACGGTTGGAATCCAGAGAAATTCAGTAGAAGTTGGCCTTGGAAAAGCATTATTTTGGAATATAGTAGCCTACACTTGTTTTGTATTATTTTGAAAATGTGTAACAAAGAGAGACCCGTTTAGTTATTTATCACTTGCAATAAAAATGCTTACCATAAAGAGTTTATTTGTACTTTGAATGATTAGAGATGACTGTAGAACCATCATAGGCGCCTGCTTCGAAAACAGTAGGCAACATTTCAAATGGTTTGAATTGAAATTGTTTAACAGAAATTTCGTATTTCTGGGAAAACGAGCTTCATTTACGTATTATTAATATTTGGTTACTGAGGTAATTCTGGTCGAAATGGTATTGACCTGAAGGAATTGATTGGTAAGAGAGTCGTTGGGTTCCTTTGACTGGCCTGGCCATATTACATTGGACCCCTCGCTGGTTACGACTCATTTTTCTTTGCCTACACATACACCGAATAGTTTGGCCTTTTCTTCACAGATTCTCTTCTGTCCTCATACACCCGACAACACCGAGATTACCTAACAATTCTTCTTCACTCAAAGGGTTAACTAATGCACTGTAATTGTTCTGTGGCTAGTTTCCTCTTGGTAAGGGTAGAAGAGACTCTTTAGCTATGGTAAGCAGCTCTTCTAGGAGAAGGACACTTCAAAATCAAACGATTGTTCTCTAGTCTTGGGTAGTGCCATGGCCTCTATACCATGGTCTACCACGGTCTTGGGGTAGAGTTTTCTAGCGTGAGGGTACACTCGGGCACACTATTTTATCTAATTTCTCTTCCTCTTGTTTTTGTTAACGTTTCTACAGTTTATAAAGGAAATATTAATTTTAATGTTACTGTTCTTGAAATATTTAATTTTTCCATATTTCCTTTCCTCACTGGGCTATTTTGCCTGTTGGAGCCTCTGGGCTTATAGCATCTGACTTAGCAAGTAATAATAATAATAATAAATGCTATGGCTAAGAGGCTCTTCTAGGAAAGGGACACTCCAAAATCAAATCATTGTTCTCTAGTCTTGGGCTGTGCCATAGCCTCTGTACCATTGTCTTCCACTGTCTTTGGGTAGAGTTCTCTTGCTTGAGGGTACACTTTAGCACACTATTCTATCTTATTTCTCTTATTTTAAAATTTTTTATCGTTTATATATGACAAAAACTATTTTAGTGTTATTGTTCTAAAACTTCTCTTGTAGTATATTTTCTTATTTCCTTTCCTCACTGAGCTATTTTCCCTGTTGGGGTCGTTGGGCTTATAGCATCCTGTTTTTCTAACTAGGGTTGTAGCTTAACAAGTAATAATAATAAGATTCACCTGAGATTAAAGAGAACATTAACAGAGCTCGATAAAACTCTGACAACGCAAATCCATTATTAGTAAGCTACGGAATACCATCAGATATCCGTTGACCATTTGTTGTGCAATGTGAAATTATTGTTATTGTCACAACTATTGACACTTCATCCTGTTATGTAGTGCAGTTAATATATGGTATTGGATAACGATGCCAAAATACTTCAGCGCAAGAAAAGAAGCGTTTTAGATTCGGGTTTTATGTATGTTGTAAAGACTCACGGATATTTATAGTAACAAATAATTAGCCGATAAATTTCTATAATTCTTTGAAAACAAAATAGGAAATATAATTAAATTTCTTGTGTGGATAATGTGAATTAGATAGATGTTGAACCATGCGCACAAAAAGATCAACAATGTTACAGATGTTGATGTCATAAGGATTGTTAAAAAAAAAAAGGAAAAAAAAAACATTTGAGCTATTGATCCGATTCCAATATCTGAAGTAATAGTAGAATATTTTTCAAGTCTTACGAACATAATTTCAAAAATATTAAATAAGAGTATTAGCGTGTGAAGCCTAAATTTGAGAAAGTGGTTACAGTTACACAGTTCCGAAAGGTGCTCTCGATTTTCAGGACCTGAGTTTACGCAAACCTATTTCGAAACTATCCGTGATGTTAAAAGTGATAAATTATATAAATTTTAAATAATTACTTAGTCATTTGGGAAGGATGGGACCAATATAACTACTGTACAGTATACTATTGAACTTATTAAATACATTACAAAGACTAATGAATGACATTTAAACACTTGAAACTGAAATATAAGTGTGCCAGGTTTCAGTTCCAATTTCATCAGAAGAGATACTCATCTTAATGTGAACCTTGAAAGCCTAGCCCCCCATTTTGATTCACAACCACAGCAGTAACCTCCCCAGTAAACAACATTAACTCACAAGCCTTGATCTGCACTAGCCAGGAGGCTGAGTTTACGGTAATATGATAGAAAACCATTTTAAGGAACCTCGATGACATCTATGTAAGTATTAATGGCAATTTGGTCCCGATGTCTAGTAGAATTTATGACCTAAATGTGTTACTGTACTGACATTTGTTTCTTAGTGCTCAAATAAATAATATAGCAAGAATCACTAGATATCAAATATGAACATTTCTTTTGTAAAGAAATATCTGGACGAATGATTTGTTAAGAAACTTGTGATTAACTGTGCTTTTACCAAAATGGATTACTGCAACTCTATTTATTACAACTTACCAAAAGTACAACTTAGAAGTTACAAAACATAATAGATGGACGGTCCATATTGATTAAGAGTGTTTGTTCCACCCCGAGAGACGGGACATTCAAAATATTTAAGAGAATTTCTACAGAATGCATGTAACAAATCTTGTCAACACGTGACTATAACTTATTAGAGCCATGATGCACCTCTACTGTGGATACTAGAACTTTGAAGTAGGCGGCCCAAAATTGTTTACCAAGCTCCCACTTAAAATGTCACGATAACGTGAATTTGACGATTATGGTGAACTATGTTATATGATTAATTAAATACTCGAAGACTGCATATATATATATATATATATATATATATATATATATATATATATTATATATATGTATATATAGATATATATAGATATATATATATATAGATATATATATATCT